>NW_024340701.1:17784606-17805497 GCF_902729225.1 Pteropus medius
GGACACCAAAGTCAGGTGTCCTTAAGGACTTTGGCAGGGTGGCCAAGTTTGTGTCCTTTCTCTCCCATGATGGAGTAGAGCGCGCCACTCTGAGGAAGCGTGAGACTCTTCACTCCCGGCCACGAGGCCACTCCTGTCTTCTTGGTTGGGTCGAAGGTTTCTCTACGGTACCTTCTCCCACTCTGCGGTCCCCGCATGGCCCATATCCCCCGCCCCCCGCGGAGCCTTCAGAAGTAGCTTGCTCCTTCCCTTGCTTCCTGAGGAGGCATGCATGTAGTGTGCCCCACAGCTCCAACCCGCACCTTCCACGGAGCCACCTTGACAGCCTTCCCCGGCCCCAGCCTCCGTCGATCCCCTCCCGAAGTCGCCAAGCGAAATGCATCCTCCCCCAAGCGTAATGGGGCGCCCCTGGGACGCAGGCACGGATGGTAGTTCCGGTCGTTTCGAGATTTGCGTTAAAGATGAAAACAAGGCCGGCGACTACAAGAACGGCGCCTCCATCCTTGAGGTTCAGACACCCTTGCAGTCTCCGCGTCAGTCCCGCTATCGCCACTCTGATCTGGGGGCCCACTTCCGTACTTCTACGTAACCCCCGGCAATTTCTCGTCTCGCGTGTGCCGTACTACACGGAGCTCTGAATACTCTGGCTCCTAACCCAGCCCCTCCATAACTCGCTCTCCCTGGGCTCGCGGCGCCGCTCGCTCTCAGCACCCCGAGTATGCCGGTTCCACCCTCGGCTGCGAAAGCCGCCGCCCCGCGCCACCCCCGCCCGGCACGGCCCTTGTCCCAGCCGGGCTCCCCCGCCAGCTGTGCTGCCACCGCCACACGTGACCCGCCCCCGTCGCGGCTTCCGCTGAGCTGCCTGTTCCGGAGCACAAACAATTTCTGCTCTGGCGCGGGGTCTCTCGGGCCCTGGCGTCCTTTCCTCCCTGCTCCCCCCCTTCCGGGTACTAGAACTCAAAACAACTCGCTGACCTTCGGGCCGACCAGCTCCGGCTTCCACGGACTCCGGTATTCCGTTCAAACCTCGCAGCAGCAGCTTCTAAGATTTCACTCCGCTCTGGGCTGCGGGGAGGGGGTGATTTCTTCTGGAGGGGGTGTCTCAGATCGAAAGAGCCACTTCACTCTCCTTCCTCTCCTCCCAAGTGGTTTTAAGCAGCCTGCCAGGGTCCCTAGGAAGCTCAGGGCAGCGCCCTTGCAGCTCCACCATGTCTGCCTGCTCTCTCACAGCACTTTTGCCTTGCCTCACACCTACACACACACACACACACACACATAGCACCTTGTGGCTAATTATGTGGTAATTAGTTGTTCCAGGGTCACGGCTCAGGCAGAGGACCTGGCTAGCCTTGGAAATACCACCAGGTGGTGGAATGTGGCACCAAGCAAAGCTGGTGTGGGGTAGAGGGATGGCACTAAATAATAGTGGCTTCTGCTCTCACGCTCTGTGCTGAGTACTCTGTAAGTACTCTATAGAAACTGAGGCACAGAGAAAAGGTCAGTTAAGTAACACACTCAGAGTCATCCCAGTAGTTAAATGACTTAATGGAAATTTGAACCCAGATCTTCCAGAGTCCAAGATGGTTAAACATTATGCTATAGTGCACACCTTGGAATCAAAAGTACAGACCCATCTACAAAATTTAGTGTTCGCTTGAGGGCTCTATATTTGGCATGTTGCATTGCGGCTGGCACATAGTAGGCACTGAATAAATATTCGTAGAATGAATGGGTGTCTGATTAAATGATTGACAGAATCATTGATGACAAGTGGTTTTAGAGAAAACCCCAACCATTGTGCATTCTACAAGGATTGTTTTACCATAATAAAATCTCTAGCTGTTTTTTTTTTGAAGGTTTGCAAGTAACAGGAAACTCTTATTTAAAATACATATTAACCTCCCACCTCTACCCCCCAGCCAATCAGCATGGCAGCACTTGAACTTGCTAAGGCACATACTCAAAGCAGCTTTTACTTGGTCTCAGCCATTTTTCTTCCTCACTGTTCCTTCTCTGTAGGCCTTCTGCTCAGGGTCAGGCAGCCTGGAACTGCATTTGAAGTGATTCTGAACATATAGCAAGAAGAGAGGAGTGTACCCCCACCAGACATGGCTCATTGGCTTCTCTTCCACAGGCGGATGGTGGTGGGGTGGGGGGAGCGTGTCTTGCAGCTCAGTGGTTAGCTTTTAATGGAGCGCATAAGGATCACCACCATCTGTACAGCTTGTTTCTGAGTTGCAGCCCTCACCAGCTGCAAGGTTACATTTCTCAGAAGGCAGTCATCTACCTTAACCAACACCTCTGAGATGCTGGTCAGTGGGACCACACATGAAATTTGGAGAGCTGCTGCTGGTACTCTGTGCTGTCTCGCTCCTTCTGGTGGCCAAAGAGGATGCAACTTAAAAAATTGTACATTTACATAATCCAATAGAATGTACTTCTGAACCGAATCGGAGGTCCCTTCTGTCACTAACTGAGCAATCTAAAATGAGAAAATTTTCACCTCAAGTTACCTGAAAGTAAACTTTTTCCTTTCTAATTTGGCTCCTCCAACATTTGTTGAATGAATGCCTCCGTGGTATAAGTCATGATATTAGGCAAAACATACAGGAGGAAAAATGCCTGGTCTCTGTTCCACAGACCACGATATGGTCTGTCTCTCTTCCTCCTCCTTCTCTCTCTCTCTCTCTCTATCTCTCTCTCTCTCTCTGTCTCTCTCTGTCTCTCTCTTTCTCACAGTTGTCTATTTTGCTCATGTTCCTACAACTATTAATCAATAAATGAAAATGTTTATTTCCTCTCTAAGTAATAATCTAATCTTGATTATAAAGCTGGGATTTCGGTCTCCTCTTTTACAGTCTGGTCTGGAATGACCAGCAAGACCCTGTGACCTCAGCCTGTGGCCTACCCAGGTGATTTCCTGGGCATCAGATGATTTCCAAGGAAGCTACAGGTCTCAATCCGACATAACTTGATGAAAACAGCCTTGCCGAAACTTACTTACCCCTTGTGTTGGGGGCACTGGTGACAAGTGATACTGCACTGGAGGTTCAGGATGCTAATTTGATTTATTATCTGCCTACAGCCTGGGGAGGAGAAAAGGCTCATAAAAGTGTTCTAGGCTGGTCATTCTGAATGTGAGCATTTATTTATCTACAAAGCTGCCGAATGTCCCTGCAGGAAGTCGCAGGCACAGCAACCCCTTACTGCACAGACAAAAGTCTCCCCTTTACACAGACTGCTTTTATTGTTTCCAACAGCTTTGTGTTCTCCCTGGGGGAAGAGGAGCGTCACATAGTGAGGTTTCTTCCTCTTTTCTCACGCTGAGGAGGAAGTGATGTTGTGGCATTAACTCAGCCTGTGAACCACATCAGAGACAGAGTTGGGAAAAGCTCAGTGCAAGGTGGCATTCCTATGGCCTTCCTCTTTCAGACCCCAAGGAACCCTAGCCTAGGTCTGAGTGTGGGGATGGTGTGTGTGCACGTGGTTGTAAAAAAAAAAAAAAAAAAAAAAAAAAAAAAATAAAGAAAGCCATGCAACTATCCAGCACAAGACTGTTTCCAATAAGTTCTTAACAACTTGCCAAAGAAGTATAAAAAATATTCTTATTAGGCTCACGGTGGCAAAATAACTTGTCCGAAGTCACACAGCTTGTAGGTAATAGAATCTGGTCTCGCATCTACTTTTGAAGGAAACTATCTTAAACCTTCGAAAGAAAAAAAGGTTACCAAATAACCTGGGTCTGAGTGTGGGGATGGTGTGTGTGCACATGGTTGGCAAAAAAAAAACAAGAGAAGCCGTACCTGGGAACTATCCTTTGGGTACAAGGGGCTCCAGGGGGATGGTTGCTCCTGACCCCTTGAGCCTGCTTCTCATTAGGAGTAAAAGTACCAAAGGACTTCTGGAGTACTTTTCATTCATTCATTGGAAACATTTAGGGATTACCCACTTTGTGCCAAACACTGTGCTAGGCCTGGGTATATACAATGGTAAGCCAAAGACATGGTCTTTGCCCTTGTAGAGTTTGCATTCTACTTTGTTTGGCACACAGATGATTCAGCATGTGTGCCAAACAAAGTAGATTCAGCATGTGGTCCAGATCATCAAATCCTGTAGGTACTATCTCCTTAACTTCTCTCCTGTGCCCTTCCTCATCCAACTGCCTTAACTCACATTCTTGAAGACTCTTCAAGGAACAATTGAACCCACCCTCCCCAAACTCACCTCCTCCATCTGCTCATGCCACCCACTATTTTAAATCCTTCTAGCAGCAAGAAGGGGAGGGATATGGGCAAAAGGGGCACCCCCTTCCAGCTGAGTCAGCCCCTTTCATAAAGATTTCTCAGAAGTCTCACCCAGTGATTTCCACTTATGTCTCATTGGCCACCTCTTGCTGCAAGGAAGGCTGAGAAATGTTACCTTAAGCTTGGGTACATTGCTGCCTCAAATTACTAAGGGAGTGGTGGCTATTGGGGCAGGCAAACAGCCACCTCTGCTCATATTCTCACAGAAAGTATGTAATGGACAGTAGGAAAACAGTTCATAAGTCTAGGAGAGGAGTCAGTAGAAACCTTTTGGGATCTAATCTGGGCTTATATCCCTGTTTTCTGAGAACTATCTCATCTCTTTCCAGGATTGGGATGCCAGAAGCCTCTATGTTGTTGTAGCTGCAGGTGGAAACTTCCCTTAGCTGAGCTACTTCTGCTGTTTTTTTTTCCCCCCTGGGAATCGGGGGTACTGGGCTGGCTCCATGGCATCTGACTAGTGCAGTTGTACAGCCTCATGCTCTGAAGGGACCCATGCATAGACTTTAATGCTCTGCAGTTGCCATCTTGCCATTCTAAATCATATTATCTTTGAATTTGTGTTTGATAGATGAAGGTTGATGGGACAATGGGGCATGGACCGGGGTATTGGCATCTCCGCTCATGATTGGTCCCACCTCCTGCGGCCTCCTGGCTTACCTCCCTGAGATGGGTTCTCACATGCCTATTTCCCACCTCCTGGTGCCTCAGGCCCTGACCAGCCTTCTGCTCACCACCCTGGCCTTGGGACTGCTGCTGCCTTTCCCCCTAGCTGGGGCCTGGTTGCAAACTTTGGGAAGGTCAGAGTTGGGGTCAAGTGTGCTTCATGGCATCTTGGGATAGGGCAAGGTGGCAGCCTTTCTTGCCCGGCTAGCAAGGCCACAGCACACATGGCTGGCCACTTGGCAGTGGCCTCTCATGCACCATGGATCCAGGCACCAAGTACGTCTCAGCCTAGAGGTTGTAATCCCTTAGAGACCACCAACTGCCAAGGGTTGAGGCATTGGACATGTGGGAAGAAGAAGACTGACTTCCCTCCTCCTGGCTGGGGCCTACATTTTAATTTTGTTCTGGGCCCTGCAAATTATACAGTCAGTCCTGCCTGATCATGGAACCATTGTGTTTGATCCTGTGTATGCCAGGCTGAGGAAAGCCCGACTGTAGAAAGGCAGAGAATAATAGAGAAGTACAATAAGTAATAGAGTGCCTTCATAAATGTGGGACCCCAGAGAGGGTAGAGATGGATTCCTGAAGGGGGTTCAGTGCCCGGGTCCTGCTCCCTAGGGAGGCCTTGCTGCACTTTTGCTCCTGTGTTCTTCAAATCAAGTCCCTTCTGTTTCCTGTGCTATGATGAATGGATTTCCCTGATTGTCAATTCAGAGTTTCCATTCAAGAAAAAAAAAGAGCTTGGTTTGTAGTTCATAGTATAGGACTTCAGTCTCAACTTTGCCATTTAACGAGCTGTGCAATATTGGGCAAGTTAGGTATTCTGTCTGAGCCTTCATTTACTCAACCTTAAGAAATGACTGGGCATCATGGTACCAATGTTGGAAGTTGCTATGAAGATTATCTATTTGTGCCCATTTTTGTTAATAGAAAAACTTAAGGCACAAAGGCATATAGGAAATTTAGAATGAAATGACTTCCTTCTCTCATTGTTTTCTCAGTACTTAAATACTGCTTATTTGAATCTGGTTAACTCAAGCGGTTAGAATAGGGTCAAACAAGATAAATGTCATAAGTTTGAGCACTCAACAGATTTGCTTAGCACATTTCCATGACTGAAGACTAAATCCATAAGGTAGATATTCTAGTTATCTATTGCTGTGCAATGAACAGCCCCAAAACTTAATAGTTTAAAATAACAACCATGTTACTATATCTCATGATCTTGTGGGTCAGGAATTGGGGCAGGTCTAGGATGGGTGGTTTTTCTATTCCATGTGAGATCAACTAGGGTCCCTCGGTGGTATTCAGGTGGTGGATGTGCTGCTCTGGAGGGTCCAAGTTGGCTTCATGCACATGTATGGTGCTTTGGTGGGGATGACTGGAAGGGTGGGCTCAGCTGGGACTGTAGAATGTGGCTCCTATTTGTGGCCTCTTCAGCACAGTGATCTTAGGGTAATAGTACTTCTTACATGGCAGAGAGAGTGTTCCAAAAGACCAAGACAAAATCTAGAAAGCTTCTTCTGACCTAGCATTGGACATGATGCAGAATCACTTCTGCCAATTCATTAGTTACAAGAGAGTCACAAGCTCACCCAGATGCTGAAGCAGGGAGCTAAACAAGAATGTGAATACCAGGAGGCATGGGCATGGTGGGCATCTTTGGAGACTAGTTATCACAGTGGACCAACCACTCTCACGTTTGTGCCCTTAGTCCTGGGGTGGTGGGCAAAGTGTGAGCACATGGATGGAAGAGCTCAGATTTATCTCCGTGCATCAGCAGAAAGATTCCAGAAAATCTTGAGCAAGGAGCAAGAGATGGAAATGTTCTTGGGAACATCAGCCCTTACAGAGTATCCAAGAGTTGCTTTGGATGTTAAACCCTAGTCCTGCTTCAAAACCAGTCTTTTGGGGGTCTTGGATACTCTTACAAAAAATCTCAAATTCCTATGAGGGAGTTATATAATTATCTCCATTTTCCATATGAGGAAACTTAATTAAATTGCTCAGAACCACAGCTAGAAAATGGTATGGCTGGAATTTGAACTCAGATATATCTAATGCCAAAGCAGAAGGTCATTTTACAGTTTGCAGTTTAAGTAACTTTCCAAGGTCACCCAGAGAAACCAGAAATACAATTCAATACCTATTCATAATAAGTGTAAAAGTATTTAGCAAACTTAGAAGAGAATGGAAATTCCTTCATCTGATAAAGAATATATACAGACAAAACTTACAGCAAACATATTTAATGGTAAAATATTGAAAGCTTTCCTCCTGAGATCAAGAGCTACAGAATGATGCCTGCTATTTACTCCTTCTATTCACTACTATACTGGAAGTCATAGCTATTGCAATAAAGCAAGAAAATGAAATATAAAGCATCCAGATAGGAAAGGAAGAGATGAAACTGACATGGCTGTGCATGTAGAAAATCCACAAGAACCTGCAATTCAACTATAGAATTAATAAGGGAATTCAGCAAGATTACTGAATTTAATATAGTGCTTTTGTGAGGATTCTATGAGAAGCTTATATCAGATACTATTTAAGCCTCATGACAACCTCTTTTTGGCTTGTGGCACTGGTGACCCCTCCTCCTTGATACTTCCTTTACCCTAGCTTCCTTGACACTATCCTTTTTCTGTCCTGTCCTCTTCTCCTTCTGAATTTCTCTCCCAGTCTCCTCTTCTGGTATCTGCTCCTACAATGTCAGCCATGCCCAGAACTCTGTTCATAAGCAGTGCTGTGGTGAGCACACCTCCATGGTATTCTGTGGGATGGCTCCTCCCATGGTTGTCCAATACCCTCATCACTTCTTTCCTGGACTTTCTCACTGACCTAGTCTCCGACTCTCCTGCCTTCAGTCTTTTTTTCTCTAATTTTTTTTACTGTGGTAAAATACACATAAATGAAACTTATTATTCTAACCATTGTAAGTATACCGTTCAGTGGTATTAAGTACATTCATATTATTGCATAACCATCACCATCACCCTCCTGCCTCCAGTCTTGCTCCCTTTGCACCCATGTGTCACATAGCCCCCAGGGCGACCTTCCTAAAATGCAAACTTGATCTTGCCTTCTTTTCCCTATTTAAATTCTTCCAAGACCTTGAGACACCTTAGTTAAGTTCAACATTCTCTGCATGGTTTAATAGCCCTCCATGATCACTATCCTGTTCACTTTTGATACACCATATATGCTCTCTCTGGTTTCCATGCCTGTCTTAATTTGGATACCTCCAAAAGCTGACCTTGAGCCAAGGATTTTTGAGCATAATAAAGGTGATTCCAGGAAGCGCAGTGAGGGAATGGGAATCAAGACAGTGAAGGGAGGAAGTGCCAATCAAGCATACAATAGTGAGCAGATTGCCAATGTGGGTAACAAGGGGTCAATCTTGCTGGTGCCTCTATGGGACCTTGTGCAGCACACCCCTCAGAACTGCCCCAGTGAGGGGTGAGAAAACTGGAGCATTTATCCACCAGCTCCCATGCAGTAGTGTGCTGGTAAACCAGCTTTCTGGGAGAACAAAAAAGTCCTAATTTGTAGTATTTGCCAATTGCCACAATATAAACATTATCACCATGGCTGATTCTAAGATACCAAAGTTTTAACAATTGGCTTGAAATTTTTCTGAATATATAACAGTCAGAATCTCCAGAGCTAGTAACACTGTTCCAGCATAGCCATGCTCTCATTCTGCATTAGTTGAGGGTTATTTCTGGGAAGCTAGGCACTTAGGATCTGCCTAAACACATGGCGGCCAACTGAGCAGGCTTCAGAGGCCAGAGAACACCCTCTGATGGAGTTTCAAGTTCTCATCGTATTTGGGAAGGCTTTCTAGGTGCCTTCCAGGGTAGGTGGAGAGACATGGGTGAGGCATGAACAGAGCTTGCTATAAGGTCCTTTCAGGGCTTCCCCAACCTGCTCCCAGCCTGAAAGGCCTGCTCCTTCTTAGCCCCTCTGCTGAGCTTCTGCTCATCCTTCAATTCTCAGCTATGGTGTCACCACAAACTGTCCTTGCTCTCATTATAGACCTAAAACATACCCTCAGTTTGTTGATTGTGACCTGCCTTTCTCCCTCTCTGGACTGTAAGCTGCGAAGGTCAGGGACGTTGTCTATTACTTTCTGTAACCACAGTGTTTAGCCCAGTGCCCAGCATCAGCTTAGCTACTTAATAAATAGATAACTCACCCTACTCCACTTGGCACATAGTAATGGTAAGTCAAATTAGCACTCTCTCCATTCCCTGTTTATATATCCACTGCTCAATCAATCAACTGGTCGCTCTACAGCTTTATTGGTTATTCCCATCCATTTCTAAGAGGACTTTAGGCAGCAAGCAGGTGCTTCTTTTCTCGTGAAGGTGTGAGCGACCATATTTTTTGAAGAAATGATCAGGACACGTGATCTGACACATGTTCCAACACATGGTCTGACAATGGGATAGAATATTTTAAATCACCACCATCTCAGAATATCTGGTTTGTGTGGCTCTGTATAGAACAGAGCCAGGAGCCACAGCCTTGTAATACATACTCAAAGCAGGCAGGCGCTCTATTTTAAAGAGCTCTGTGATTTTAAGAGCGGCATGTGAAGATAACTGAAGAGAGAAGTTGATTTCAGCGGCACTCTAGCTGGAGTGATCACAGGGAGCAGAGAAAAATTTGTGGCAGAAACAAGCTCTCATTAAGACCATATGCTGTATTTCTAATCGATGGCTCTTAGAAGTAATTCTCCGACATTTCATTCATTTTTACTGCCTCCCCTTCAGGGGCAGGAAGAATGGCATTGTTAGCCTGAGTTTATAGATGAGGGTATTTAGAAACAGAGAGGTTAAATGGCTCAGCCCCAGCCACAGAGTGAATCAGAGACACAGCCAGCCTCGAATCCAGAATTCCGACTTGCGCTTCTGTGCCAAGATCCCTTGGGGCACATTTCCTCTCTAATTTGCATAAATCATCAACATTTTTTTCCCAAGCTTGTGCTGAGAAAGCCCCTTTTCAAACAGCGGAAACTCCCTTTGCCTTCTGTCGCCTTAATTTTATTTTATGAACCAAATTCTTTTACTTCAACACGTAGACTTGCCATTTTCCCTTCCATTGAGCCCTTTTCAAAAGAGGTCGTGACCTTTGCTTCTAGATGCAATGGAAATGGGTGAGCCCAAATGAAACAAAACAGATGAGTTGGGACCATATAAAGTGTAATTTCAACTAATGCTCAAAATCTCATGTAGTTGATGATAAATCTTGGATCCTGGCAGGTTATCAGAAAAATAAGAATGGATAAATGGCGCTACCAGTGTTTGAACCCTCTTGAATGTAAGACATGCCACCAACTTTGGGAGCATATTCATAGGGTTAGAAATAAGAAACTGGACATACCAGGGTCATGCAAGCTTTGAGAAATTTCAATTTGGAAATCTATAGGGAGTAATACCTGAGATTGATGGTAGGTGAACTTGGGCTTCTAGTCACCAGCATAATTACAGAATTACTCATGATCCTTTCACATATTTAAGAAATTCTTAGCTCATGACCTCATCTATCTGATGGTCCTTAGGTGACTTCAGTATTGAAGTTTCTTGGCATGAATTACATTGCCTGGAATCCCAGGTCAGCACTTAGTGCATTGCTGATGCTCACGAAATAGTAATAATCTTCTTGAAAGTAAAAACATATGCAATGTGTTTGGAAAAAACTTCCCTTCCCTGTCAAGTACATTGGATAATAAAAATAATTTATGGCTCATCTGTTTAACCATTAGAAATAAAAGGAGTTATTTCTATTTGAAATCTTTGGTAAAATAAAATTTAGCACACACAAAATAAGCTTTTTGTCTACATGGTAATTTATTATTTATTACATTAGTCAGCTATTGCTGTAATAATGCTGTGTAACAAAAGTTTTAAACACACCAAAACTCAGTGGTTTAAAATGTTTGTTTCCTGCTCATGGGTGAGTGGGTCGGCTGGGGCTCTGTATTTGGCTGCATTCTGCAGCTTGTGTCCAGGTCTGCTCCACATGTCTCCTCAGTCTCCTTGGACCAGCAGCTTCCTGGGGCCTTCTTGTCTTATGGCAGATTGCCAGAGAGCAAAAGGCAAGCCAAATGGCACAAGTACATTTAAAGCCTTTGCTTTAATGTGAGCATCATATCTGCTCACATTCCATTGGCTAAAGCAAGTTACAATATCATATCCAAAGTCATTTGGCAGAGAAGCACACAACCCCAAGAGGGAGGGAGAGGTGAATAAATATTTGCTGAACAATACTCCAATCTCCCACAGTTATCATCCCTAACAGCCTGTGTTATGGGTTTAATTGTGCACCCCCAACTCGTATGTTAGAGCCTTGACTCCCAAAAACCTCAGCATTTGGAAATAAGGCCTTTAAAGAGTGATTAAGTTAAAATGAGGCTGTTAAGGTGGGCCCTAATCCAATTTGACTAATGTCCTTAGAAGAGGGAGAAGTTTGGACACACGGAGAGACACCAGGATCTTGTGCACACAGAGGAAAGGCCATGTTAAGACACAGCAAGAAGGTGGCCATCTGCAAGCCAAGGAGAGAGGCCTGAGAAGAAACCAAACCTGATGACACGTTGATCTTGGGCTTTCGGCTTCTAGAACTGAGACATAAATTTCTGTTGTTTAAGCCAACCAGTCTGTGATATTTTGTTATGGCAACCAGAGTAGAATAATACAGCCTATAAACCCCTTGTGAGTGACTCATGGCCATGTCTTACTCATTATGTTGTCCCTCTACAGTACTTAGCACATTACCTTGTATACATATTTACACCTATTTGGTGAATGAATGAAATTGTCTCTCAGTTTCAAAATCAATAATTGTTTATTTTATCAGCCAGAACTCATGGTTGCAAGAGTTAAAAACCTATTTAAAATCATTTAAGCAAAAAGGAAATCTTTTGGGTCAGATGACTGGAGTAGTTTCTAAAGTCTAAGGAGTGATTACAAGAACCAGGGCCTCAGGTGTCAGCAGAAAGGAACACACACCTGCCAGATCTTCTCTACATACTATGTCACTGAAGCACTTGGCTTTGTTCTTACAGAGAACACAGCTGCCATGAGAATGGTAGATCACATTTTCAAAAAATGGTGGCAACAATATCTCTCATTCCAGACATTTTTTTTGCCCTTGAATCTGGGTGGGCCTGTGACTACAGTAGAAGTTACTCTATGTGACTTCCCAAGCTAGGTCATAAAAGATGATACAGCTTCTACCTTGTTCACTGGAACATTGCCTTTGGAGTCCTGAGCTGCCACATTAGAAATATGAGGCTGCCATGCTATCAGGAAGCGCAAACTACATGGAGAGGCCACATGAAAGTGTTCTTGCTAAGAGCACCAGTTGAGGTCTTAGCTAATAGCCAGCATCAACCACCACATGTGAGTGAAAATGCTCCCAATGAGTCCAGCCCCCAGCCATCAAATTGTTCCGAGCCTTCAAGTCCTCTCTGTTGGGGCTTCAGCTATTGAGGAGCAGAGACAGCTGTGTCCTGTTAGGATTCCTGACCCACAGAATCTGTGAGTATGATAAAATGGTTGTTTTATGCTGCTATGCTTTAATAATTTGTTACACAGCAAAGGTAAGTGGAATAAAAAGCCCGGAATTATTTCCTTATAGCCATTCTTCCACTTCATCTTTAGAAAATTCTGGGAAAGGTCTCCAATTGGCCAGGCTTGGGTCATATGCCTACTCCTAGAGCCAATTGCTCTGCCCTGGAGGAAGTAGAGTAGTTCTAGCATAGCTTAAGTGTTAATTCCTCTGTAGTAGGTGGGGATGTCATTATTGCCAGCTATACCAGAGGCCCAAGGCTGGAGATATTCACCAAAGGCTAGAGGGATGGTATCAGAAGAAGGGGGATGATAATGTGTTCTGGGAAGACTAAAGTAATAGCTACATTCTATCACCTTTCCTTTATTTGGTAACCTTTTTTTCTTTTGAAGGTTTAAGATAGTTTCCTTCAAAAGTAGATGGGAGACCAGATTCTATTACCTACAAGCTGTGTGACTTCGGACAAGTTACTTTGCCACCGTGAGCCTAATAAGAATATTTTTTATACTTCTTTGGCAAGTTGTTAAGAACTTATTAGAAACACTTCATTTTTAGTCAGAAATCATGTTGGGTCAGTCATCACTTGGAAGCAGGGACTTCAATGTCTTGGGGAAATGTCCACATTGCTGTATGCATTAATTTCCACATGACCACTATCTTCCTTTTTTTTTTACCCCAAAATACACATGCATGCACACCAGTCACATATGATGTGCACACACACATTAAATATATACTTTTTCATGTATTCCAAAAATAACCAAACTTTTCTTCTTTTCTGAAAGCCAGTAATATTTTTGCAGCCTAAAAATATTCCTAGTGCTTGCTTCGGCAGCACATGTACTAAAATTGGAAATATTTCTCGGGTCGATATTCTCTACCAGGGATCGGCAAACTTTTTCCATATAGGGCCAGAGAAGAAATATTTTAGGCTTTGAGGGCCATGAGGTTTCTGTTGCAGGTATTCAATTGTCATTGCAGAAAAAATAGCCACAATCTATAAGCAAATGGGTGTGGCTGGATTCCAATAAACTGTTATTTACAAAAGCAGGTGGCTGGCCAGATTAGGCACACAGGCTGTAGTGTGCTATAGAATCTATAGCAGCACTGTCCAATTGAAATACAATGCAAGCCCCAGTTGTAGCAGCAGGAAGAGATTTTCCCCCAGCATCAATTCCTGTCACGCAGTAGCACCAGCTCCCCTGTTTCAGGAGAGGGTATCCAGGCAGACCATCTGAGATATGTGGATGCTGGAGGAAAGAAGTTGTCAGAGTACAGTGGACTGTCTCCCAAAGCTGAGGGGATAAGGAATGGGGCATCAGTGGTCTCTGTCTCAGGGGGCAAACTTGAGGAGGAAACCTGTGCCTAGGAAGGCTGAACAGTGAAATAGGAAGGTACTAGGACATTGGAGATATTACGATGTTGCTGGATCAGGCTTGCCTGAAGCTAGTGCTACCTCTGGACTTTAAGGTCATGTGAACCAAAACATGACTCAATAAATATTTAAGCCAGTTTCAGCAGAGGGTTCTATGTCTTGTAACAGAAAGCAGGTTTTACTGCTCTAGGAATTAAACTGGTTAATTATTCCAGCAATTCTTTGCATGCTGACTATTCTTACTAGGAGAATTGATCTTGGAAATTGCACATGGCAGTCAGGTCACTGCAAGTCTCAGACTGTCAGCTGAAGCAAAGTGTAAACAGAAACCACACCATTATTAAAGAACATGTGGTATATATATGTGCATATTATTCAGCCATAAAAAAAGGGAATCCTGGCATTTGGGACAACACGGGCAGACTCTGAGGGCATCGTACTAAGTGCAATAAGTCATACAGAGAAAAACAAATACTCAATAATCTCACTTATATATAGAATCTGAAAAAACAGGCCAAACCAAAACAAACCAAACAAAAAACCGAGCTCCTAGATACAGAGAATAGATTGTGGTGGTTGCCATAGGTGGGGGTGGGCAAAATGGGTAAAGAGAGTCAGAAGGTACAAACTTCCAGTCATAAAATAAATAAGTTATGAGGATATACTGTACAGCATGGTGACTATAGTTAATAATACTGTATTACATATTTTAAAGTTTCTAGAGAGTAAATCATAGAAGTTCTCATCACAAGAAAAACATTTTGTAACTATGTATGGTGACAGATGTTAATTAGACTTATTATGGTGATCATTTTGCAATATATACAAATATCGAATCATTATGTTGTACACCTGAAACTAATATAATGTTATATGTCACTTACATTTCAATTAAAAAACACACCATCTGCCCAAAAGAGACCAAGGCAGGTATGGTAGGTTGGCTCCCTAAACAATGATTTCAACTCCCTTTTCTCTGACAGTCCTTTAGAGCAAGGCTCTAGAGCCAAGAACCCACTTTCCCAAACATTTGTGCAGTAGGGATGGCTATGTGACTGTTCTAGACAGTGGGACACAATCAGAAGTCATCTGGCATTGCCTCTTCAGCTGCTTTATCCTTTTGCTAGAATGAAGGCCTGGGGCTGGAGATGAAATCACCATCGCCAAGGCTGAAGGAAGAGGAAACAGGTGGGCCCTGGCTCCTTCTTGGCCTTCGTGGGCCACCCTTCCAGACTTGAACTGTATTACCTTGACTTCTTCCTGCTTGAGACAAATTAGTTCCTTTTCTGTTAAAAGCCACCACAGTTGTTGAGTTTATATGAGGGGTGGCTAAATAAAATCCTGTGTGATATAGAATTCTGTAAGCCTCTTTACTTTTACCAAGACGTTTCCTCATCATCTTCCCAAGGATTATGGGCATGTGGGAGACAGAAGGCCTAAACTGTGACCAGGGCTACAGATCCAAATCAGGACAGACAAAGTGGATACAGGAATGGTAAACGAATGTGGGGGGATCTATGTGAGCTTATTTTAAAAAATCTTCAGGGAATCCAGGGGCAATCCAGGGTTGGCTGGTAAATTGGGAGCCAGCTCTCGCTTCTCATTGATGTAGACTATTGGTGAGTAAAAGTGTCCAAGTCCTAGTTCCAACTAGTAGGGAGATGTGAAGTGTTTCCCCACACCAACAAGCAATGCTCCAGACATCAGTAGAGCCTCCTAAAATTCAACATAATTCTCACACTATCTACCTGGAGATAGCATCAGATCCCACAGATTAAGGGCTCAGTCCCACAAGACTCCCCCTTCCTTCAACTTCAGATACAAGTCCAGGTTGTCACCTGTGTTTTTGACCTAATGGATATAAATCAGAGGTTCCCACAACCCCCTCTTTCCTTGGGTTAGATCACTTTGCTAGAGTGGCTCACAGAACTCAGAGAAACATTTTACTTACTAGATCGCTGGCTTATTATAAAAGGATATAACCCGGGAACAGCCAGATGGAAGAGGTGCATAGGGCAAGGTGTGGGATGGGGCGAGGAGCTTTGATGCCCTCTCCAGGTGTATGACTCTCCCCAAATCTCCATGTATTCACCAACCTGGAAGCTCTACAAAAAACCTGTCTTTTTAGGTTTTGATGGAGGCTTCATTACGTAGGCATGATTGATTAAATCATTGGCCACTGGTGATGGATTTAAGCTCCAGTCTTTCTCCCCTTCCCGGAGGTTGGGGGTGAGGGTAGGACTGAAAGTTCCAACCCTTTAATCACTTAGTTAGTTCCTGGGTAACTAGCTCCTGTTCTTAATCCAAAAGTCACCTTATTAACATAACAAAAGACATCTTTATCATTGTCATCACTTAAGAAATTGCCAGAAATGGAAAGGGGGTACAAATGTATATTTCTTATTATAAATCACAATATTACAGTGAGTCTCCTTTGGATTCTACCAGGAGTGGGCAAGACATTAGAGGCTAAACAATAATCCCAAGCATCATGATCATGAACATCTCACATTTCTGAAGGACCTGAGTGGTCACCAAGCCCTTGTCCCTCAGGAGAAAGTCTTTAAGTTTTAACTTCTTGTACTTTCTGGAATCCCCATCATTCTTTTCGTTTCTCTTCAGTAGTAGTTAATGGCATTAAAAAAACAGCCATCACAACAAATTTCCTTTCTTCTTGCCTTTCCAGAAAGAAACCTAAGTGCTGGTATTATTTTCCACTTTTAATCATGGCTTGACAAAGATGGAAAGTTAAGTCATGTAATTGCTTTTGTGTTTCGTAGTTCTTTTCACTATTTTGGAAAAAAGAAATAGTTCAATGGATAAAATGTGGGTTTACACCAAACCCCAAACATCACAAGCATTAATAATAACCATGTGTTATTCCTGAGAATATGCACCTAATTTGTTCAACTAGTACATGGAGTGAGCCAAAGAGTTCCAAAGGCATGATTGGGGATGGATAGCTGTTTCAGGTATCTCGAAGCAAAAATATATATATTTTTAATAAAAAATTTAAGATGTAGATTATAATAGAAATACTCGAAGCAAGATTGCCTTCCCAAAACTCTTGAGTAATAAAATATCTGTCTCAGAATGGGAAGGCTGGGGATGCCTGGCAGTGCCTTATGCCTGGATTGTCTACAAAGGGACTAAGCCATCCTATGACCTTCTGAGCAGAGGCCAAGAAGAGGAGATGTAAACAGGTGGAGCTGCAGCTCCACCGTGAGTGCCCACCCCTGAGAATGGAAGTGGTGGGGCTCTCTACCCACACTAATCTTTCCCTTCTCTCTCATTGCCAGAAGCCTTGGGTGAGCTAGGGATGGTAGAAGAATGAACTTGAAGATACAATTGGTTCCAGGGCCCATGACTTTATACCACTAAACTGATTTCCTGCTAGAAAGGTCCATGCAGCCTTAGTCTTTGTGTGTGTGAATTTAGTGCTTGCACAGGAGGTAGGAATAACTAGAATCAGAGCTGTGGTTGGAAGTGCCCCAGCCACAAATTGTGAAGCGTGTAAAAATTTTTGCTTGGTCACAAAGTCTGGTGTGCAAAGACTAGTGCTCTTTATTTTCCTGAAACTAAACTAAAATTACTTTGGCTCTAGAGATCTCATTTCCACTGCTGGTGGAAAATATCAGCATGCCAATTCAAACCAGCTCAGGCATTTCCAGTTTAAAGGTGGTCCTTTTTAGGGTAAATATGGTTCTCCCTCTTCCCCACCTCCTTCTGCCTTTCTCCCCAGGGGTAATCAAAGGCTGACCCCTGGTCCTGGTACTCACTGACATCTGCCCATTGGGTTATTTATCTTCAGCTGCATAGCAAACCACTCTAAAACTCAAAACAAGTACAACATTGATTTTTCCCATAAAATCTGTGATTTGAGCAGGGCTTGGAAGAAACAGCTATCTGTTCCACTTGATGTCAGTTCGTGTGGCTTGAAGGCTAGGGATTGAGATCGCTCTAAGGCCCTCTCGGACAGCTGGATGTCATCTGGGATCTCATCTGGGGCTGTTGGCTGGAACACCTACACATGGCCTCTGCTTGTGACCTGGGCTTCCTCACAGTGTGGCAGCTGGGTTCTCAGCAGCTGGGTTCTCGATGGTGGGGTTGTGGGGAGAAGTCAATTTGCCTTTCATGAATCCTCAGAAATCATGTGGCATCACTTTCATCACATTCTATTTGTCAAGATGGTCACAAAGTCCTACCCATCTTCAAGAGGAGAGAGAAATAGGCTCTACCTCTTGATGGAGAAATGGCCAGGTTCTGGAACAGTATGCGAGATCATAAATATTGATGAAGCCACTTTCAAAATGCAATCCACTTCGTTCTCTCTTCTTGATGCATTTACTGCTGACCTTTTTAGAGCTGCCATGGTCTCTGGTTCATTAAGTTCACTCTGGCTCCCTCACCTCTATCCAGAGGCCTCTTGGTGTTCCAGCCACACAGCCATATCTGAGCCCATCTTGGGGATGGGGAACATTTTTAAAGTTCCTTTTCACCATGCTGGGAATGCCGTTGGCCTCCAGGCCTCTTGGGCCATAGCTGCCCTGTGGCTCTGGCACCATGTTGAATGTGAGGCTTCTCTGTATAGCTTGCAACCACCCCTGATGCTTCAAGGTTGAGCTCTAGCCTTTGGTACCCATTCCAGCTGGCAGAGAAGAAGAAGCAACTCTTATGAGAGCAGGCTCCTCATAAGGACATTTATTGTGAATTGTATACACCCCTTCATTTTACACCCTGTTGGACAGAACTTTGTCACATGGCCACATCTAACTGGAAAGTGTAGACTTTATTCTGGCAAAACATGTGTTCAGTGAAAAATAGTAAGTTATTTATCAAAGGAGAAAATAATAGATTTTTAGGGAGAACTCTTACCTTGACAACAACGGGCAACATTTAACCTGAAAGTTTCATGGTGAGTCAGAACCAGGGGAAGAGTGTTTTAGGCAGAGAGAACAACAAAAACAAAGGCTCAGAGGCAGGAAAGAGTGTAGTCTGTTCACGGAACAGGAATGTAATTAGTGAAGAATGTGACTTGTGGGAGTGAGGGCAGGTAGACAGGAGGAGAGAGATGAGATGAAAAGAAAGGTGGGCAAGCACTAGATCATGAAGACCATGTTGGCCAGGATAAAGAGTTTGGATCTTATTCTAGAACATGTTTCCTTAACAGACTCTTCAATGTCTAAAGTTCCCATAATTAGCAATTTTTTTCTTTTTTGGTGAAAATTCTATCCAATACAAATATTGATTGAGGGCTTGCTGAAGAGGAGAAAACAGAAGCCATTATGGAGAGGTAGAGATAGCTTCATATTTGGAGTATGAGCCTTTAGAAGGTACCCAGTTCAGTCAATTTATTAGTTGAGTATCTCTGGGCAAGTTACTTAACTGCTCTGAGCCTCAGATTCCTCGATAGGCAATGTTGTGAGTTTTAAATAAAATAATGCATGTAAAGGTTCACGGGGAGCTCTAAGGAGCCTATACATGTGTTGTTATCGATATATTGTTACAATATTGCTGTAAATTAGTTTATCACATTCTTTCCGGGGTACCAAAGGACCTATATGAAAGTAGATGGGGTAGGAAGAGTAAAGATAAAGAGAAAGACCTGGCAGAGAGAGGGCTGAAGGGAAGAGTCCTGGCAAGGTCATCAAGCACTGGGCTTTGAGGAATGGAGTTGAGGAGGAAGAGCAGGTGAGTGCCAATGAGTCATTCTGGCAATGTGTTAGTGGCCACAGTGGGCACCATTGATGCCCATCTCCATCCCCTCAGTTTGTCTCTGCATTCACCTACAGCTATTCCAGTATTTCTAGAATGCCTATAGTGCTTGCCTCTCTTTTCTTCCTGGCCTATGGGTTTTCTTTGACACTAGGGGTCTTGCTATAAGCAGGTAACATAGAAATGCCATGGAGTTATCACCCTGGGGAAACACTTGACCAATGGGGAATAGGAATCCATGGGTAAAAGTCCTGATTACCTCAAGCTGGATATTTAGAGTGGAGATATGTTCTGAGATGTGTCCCACACAGCCTTTCAGGGGATCCCCAGTGGGATTGAGCTTCAGTTAACCCCAGTCGTAACTTGCTCATCAACATCCTCTAAACTGGCTTCTCTTTCAGTCTCACTTCCCTCCTCCCTCACTGAGCTTCCTGGGGTCACCTTCCAAATAAGCTCCCTACACCCGTTTTCCTCTCAGACTCTGCTTTTGAGGGAACCTTAGCCAGGCCCCAATCCCAATCCTCTTCCGCACTATCTAAGCTAGAAGGGCTGAATGCTTACTTTCCCTGCTCCCTTCGCAGTCAGATGGCCATGTGACCCATTGCCAGCTATTGGCTCATAAGTTGGTCTTATGAAAGATTTCTTGGAAATCTTTTACTTCTTTATGAAAAGAACAGATATTTTTAGTGCTGCCCCACTTCCCCCTACCTTCCTGCCTTGACCATGAACATGCTTTTGGAACTGCAGCAGCCATCTTGAGGCCAGAAGGAAATGTCAAGAGAATCACAGAAACACTGCCCCTGGTGTTTTAAGTTGCCAAACTCAAGCCTATAGACATCTAATTCTAAACTTTTTCTTTTGTGAGAAAAATAACCCATAGGTTTGTTCAAGATGCTGTTTACAGAGTGCTTAATTACTTGCACCCTAGCACAGTGCTGATACCAGGTACCAAAGTCAGTGGAGGCTGCTCCTCAGATTTCCCAGTTATAGAACCAGTGAGTCAGGCTTCTCTGTAGCAGGCCAGCAAGCACTGGAGCAGTACAACCTCCCTTCCCCTGCCCTGCCAACTCCTAGTCCTGTACTCTCTCTTGTTGGAGTTCTACAGTTTCTCCCAAGCTGGATGGAGAAGGCACCTAGGAATTCTGCATCCTGCCTTTTAGACTTAAAGCATAAGGAATATAGGTGGCCTCAGAGACCACTGGCAAGTCTTTAGTCTGCTTCACACACTTTTTAGCCTCAATTTCCTTTTTTTT
>NW_024340701.1:17805581-17813696 GCF_902729225.1 Pteropus medius
ACTTATGATGTACAAAAAGAGCAAGCTCTGAAGGAAAATGAAAAGAATCTATCTGCATTTGGGGGGACAATTCCCTAATTCCCCTGTGATTGGCATTTCTTCTTCACTTTCTGTCTTGTTTTGTCTTCAAATGCAAGCCTGGGAAAACTAGGCTAGTGGCTTTTTTTTTGGCTGAATTGCATACAGTTGTTAAGTTGTACTTACTGAGAACCTAGATTGCTCTGGGCTAGGGAAAATACCAGGGAAACAGAAGACCTGCCCTGTCCTAAAACAGGATACAGTCTATATGGGGAGGCACTAGAGCCACTCAGACAGCCTATAGTTAGAGAGGCATTTTAGCACAGAATCACCAGCCTGTGTTCTGGAACAGATCACCTGTATTGAGCAAGGGACTTACTTCTCTGTGCCTCAGTTTTTTCTTCCGTAAAATGGAGGGAGGTAATCGTATCTAATCCTTGAGGTCATTGGTGCAAATGAAATAAATTAGCTGTGACGATGATAATGGTGATGAAAGTTGTGTGTTCATTCGTCATCTCCACAGTGCCCATGGCAATGCTGTGTGAATCCTAAGCCGCAAGTATGATTTACTTCCTCTAATAACTACTTATGAGTACTCAGTATACACCAGGCACTATGCTAGGTGCTGGAGGTACAGTGGCAAAGCAGACAGATAAGGTACCTGCCCTCCTGGTCTAGCAGGGACATGGACATGAAAGTCATTACATCTGTGGCAGCTAAGGGTTCTAGGCAGAGGGTCCAATCAAGGTCCAGGCCTTTTGGTAGGAAGGGGTGAGCTGCTGGAGCCCAGAGGGGCCCAACGAAAGTGGAGGTTGGAGTGGAGTCCAGTTCCTGTGGCCTGGACTGTTAGCTGTAGGCAAATGCTCAATGTCAAATATCAGTGATTTGGATCAATCTGGTGGGGAATTCTGTCCTGTAGATCCAGGGCAGTGTGTGTGAGAATCACACACTGGGCTTCCTTTTGACTTCTGCCTGGCCCCTTGCCCATGGCAATGAAGAGGGGCCTGGGGCCCCCACAGGAGCCAGGCAACGATATCCTGCAGGCAACAGTTCTGATCCAGTCACGAAGGAAGATTAGCAATGGAAGATTAATTTCTCCTTGTCATTTCCCCCAGGGCCTTAAGCAATCTCGAAGGCAATTTTCCTCACCTAGAACACCGCCCTCGGGAAGCTGGCAGTGATCTGCTGTGGTGTGGTGCTGGGTGAAGGACAGCCGTGGAGTCCCAGCTCTTGAGCTGGGTGGTGAGCCAGAGAGAAATGTGCCTGCCGAACAGTCATCACCGTCCTGTAATGGACGCTGAACAAAAGAAAGGAGGGCATAAGCATCGCTTTGCTGTGTGAGCTTTCCATTTGGCTAGGGAGCGTGAAGGACGCCTGAAACAGAGCTCCCGGACTGTCGGTGCAGACCGCCACTTGGAGCCCAGCAGCCTTTGTCTCAAATGAGATTTCTTTTCTTAGTCGGGGCTCTGCCTGGAGGGCGGGGCACTAAATCCAAGGGCACCCTTTCTTCTTTCTGCTAAAAAGAAGGGAGAGGCAAGGCTGTTTTGTGCTGGGGTCAGAGACCAAACTTCATGCTAACAGGGGAGTCTGAAGTCAGACCTTAGGAAAGACTTCCTGGCCTGAAAGCTAGTCTTCAATCTGGATTTTGATTAGAGGCTTTTCAATGAAACACAGAAAACTTGTTTGAGATGAATTTGAAGACACTTAGGCTAGAGGGTCAAGAAATTGTCTGAAGGCCGGGACAGGGTACGTCTCCCAAGATGGGCTGTGCCCTTCAGCCACTCAGTTGCACCTCCTACTAGGTCATTCATTCACCCATTGCAACTTTATTGGGCACTGATTGTGTTTAAAATAGGGCTCCACTAGTGTGACATTGGATGTGGTATTAACCCCTCAGACTCTATTCCTTCATCCCTAAAATGGGCTTAATATTGTCTTCCTCAGAGACAGTTAGAAGATTGATAAGCCAACGTAGATATTACCATTGCATCAGATAGAGGTGTCTTCGGCTGCAAGGAACAAAAGACCCAGCTAAAAGTGGCTTAACAAAAGAGGGCTGCATCTCACAAGAGAAGAACTCCTGATACAGGCTCATTCCTGGCTTGGTCTAGCAACTGAGGGGCTTTCCATGTCTCTGCTCCACTATTCTTGGCTTGTTGAAGGTGACTCTCCTCATGGTCTAAAGATGACTAAAGCAATTTCAGACATCCCATGGTTAGTTTAAAGACACCGACACCTCCTTCTCTGTATTTTATTAATGAATTTTACTTCCAGTCTCATTGTTTAGGGAGATGAAACCACCATGATTGGCTTAGACCAAGCACGATTCAACCCTCACCACATTGAAAGGTGAACACTAGAAGAAAATTTGAGCCTGACCATCAAGGAAGTTGGGGAGAGCTGTCAGCGCAGAAGGGGAAAACTGAGCCTCGGATAGGCAACCCGTAGCTTTGGCCACAGTTACCAACCTACCTACCTATCTTCCTACCTACCTACTTACCTTTTTATTCTTAACTGTATGTCACATTTCCATTAATAGAGAGAGTATAAACCCTTGCTGGCAGGAACACTGTTGATTTTTCTATTCTCCAGCCCCAAGCAGATAGTAGGCACTTTATAAACATTTGTTATTGATGTTGATGACATATGTAAATTACTGCAAACATCATGGAGCTGCAGAGTTTGTACATATTTTTTTTGAGAGTTGTAAGAGACTTTAGGAAACATAATATTATACTTTTTGAAGAAGTTCTTAAAGTGTTACTCTGAAATTCATTATGAGAGAAAGATCAAGGAGGAGATAGTACAGAGAAATAAAAGTATGTCCTTGTCTTGTGAAAGAAAGTCAGGAGAGAAAAATAACCAACATATATCTAAAAGAATCTATATACACACAGACTTTTTTTTTTGGTCGAACTTTCACTTCCTGCTTTACCAAAGTAGTCTACATTGAGAATTTCCCCCCCTATAGTAAAGCTGTTTTATAATTTGATTAACCGAACAAATCAATAGTGGCACCCAGTGGCTAGAAGGGTTAATCAGGGAATAGCAATTTCTTTTTGCATCTCAGTTCTACCAACTATAGCTGGATTTAATATTAAACTACTGAGTCAAGCCTTTGAAGACAATGTTTGTTTGGGCTTAGACTTTGGCAGCATTTTGTTTCCCACGCCTCCTTTTCTCTTAACAGTGGAGACCTTGAAGGCCCATTCTCCACCTTGGAGACCAGAAATCAAAGGTGAGAAAACCTCAGTTGTCTGGCACAGTACGGGGATAGTTAAAAGCTTATTCATTCTCTAGAACTGAATGAGTGTAATTATGCGCATTGCTGAAGTTCCAGGTCTTTTCTCCTCAGGTCATGCTCCACCCCCAAAGTTGCTGACTGTCTGGTCCTTACTGGATTTCAGGAGGCAAGTGATCCAGAGGAAACTGAAACATCTGCCAGTTAACAGGATAACCAATTAATCAAACCAGTGAGAGGGAACATGAAAATGCCTGTGTCTAGCTATGGAGTTTCATCTTCATCCTTCTAGCAGTTAGTGGGGGAGAACATGTGGCTTATACCAAGCTGGTAATTACTTAGTCACCAGGCTTTGTGAGGTTCTAAGTCCTATTTATTAAGCTTTGTGGACTGCACCTCTGACTCAGACGGGAAAGTAGGCTCAGGCTACACACTGAGTTTTAGCTGGGCACATAGCCTGCTGGAAAAAATAAAACTCCATTTCTTAGCCTCCTTTGCAGCTAGGTGTGGCCATGTGACTAAGTTCTTGTCAGTGGAATGTTAGTGGAAGTCTTACATGCAACTTCTGGGAAGTGGGAAGTGTCCTAAAAAGAAGTGGTCTTGCCTGTCTTTCCCTGTTCCTTCTAACATTTGCTGAGAATCTAGCTCTGATGGCTGGAGCTCAGGCAGTCATCTTGGACTGTGAGGTGGAGTAGAATGGTCAAGTACCATGATAGAGGAAATATGGGTCTTTGAGTGCCATATCAGTTCAGAGCACATTATGGACAAGCTTTCCCCTCTAGCAATTTCCTACTCAAAATGTGATCTTGGACCAGCAGAATCAAGATCACCTGGAAACTTGTTAGAAATGCAAATTCTTAGGCTCTACTCCAGACCCACTGGACCAGAAACTCTTAGAGTGGGGCCAGCCATCTGCATTTTAACAAGCCTATAGGTGCTTCTGATGTACTTTATGGTTTCGGAACCACTGCCCTAGACTATCATTTTTCCATTTTTTCATATTAAGGTAAATTTTCATTGATTTTTCTTCCAAAATCTATTAAGAAAAAGTATTTAGAACTAGGACATCCTAATAATCCTTTTGTCTTTTCTTCTACCTATTTTCCCCTACTTAATTTAAGAGGAGATATTGTCAACATCAATAAAGTTATGAAAATACATAAATTATGTATGGGTGAAGGCAGGACTCCTTGAAGCATAAAATTTAGGCCAAGCAAGAGCAAAACTGGTACTATGAGCTAAAAATGTCCAAGGATAAACAAGTTGAGTTCATGGAGGACAGTATGGCAGTTAATTGTAGGGGTCAACTTGACTGGGCCATGAGTACCCAGATATTTGGCTAAACATTATTCTGGGAGTGTCAGTGAAGATTATTTCTGGATGAGATTAACATTCGAATCAGTAGACTGAGTAAAACAGTTGTCCTCCCCAATGTGGGTGGGCCTCATTCAATCAGTTAAAGGCCTGAATAGAACAAAAAGGCTGACCCTCCTGGGAGTAAGGGAGAACTCCTGCTTAACTGCCTTTGAGCTGGGATGTTTTTTTTTTCTCCTGACTTTGAACTGGACTGAAACATTGACTCTCCCTGGGTCTTGAGCCCAAAGGCATTCAGACTGGGACACATAATCTACTAGGTCTCCAGCCTGTTTAATTGAAGATGATCTTGGGTTTGACAGCCTCCAAATTGTGTGAGCCAATTTCTTATAATTAATCTCTCTCCCCTCATTCTTTCTTTCACACACACACACACACCACACACACACACACACACACACACACACTATTGGTTCAGTTCCGCTTCCTGGGAGAACTCTAACTAATACAGATAGGGAGGCAGTGTGACAGAGAACAAAGACCCAGAGCACACCATATTTGAATTCCGGTTCTATTATTAGTTAGCTATGAAGCTGCTTAACCTTTCAGTCTCACTTTCTTCATCTGTAAAATGGGGCTAATCACACCTTTTTTCCCCCAAGATTTTGACAAGATTAAAAGAGACAATGTTTGTAGAACACTTAGCAAGCACAATGCTTAGTTCGATGCTCAGTAATTGATAACAATGACAAAGATGATGGTTATTATTATGGTAACATGATGAGGCTGGGTCCCTGGTAAAAGAATATGAGAAGGAAAACACATTCTGAATCTTTCAAGATGATGTTTCATAGCCGGCATCTCTCAAAAACCATGAGTAAGAGAGCCCATATCATATAACCTACTGTTCTTGTCATTATTATGCATCATTATCCACTATAGAGATGATGAGGGGTATGGCAGCCAGTCTCCAAGATAGCCCCAATGAGCCACACCTTCTAGTGTTCTTATTGCTGTGCAATTCCCTCCTACACTGATTCAGGGTGAACTTATTGTGAATGATAGACTTGCTATTGCGCTAAAGTATGACTTTGAGGTCAGTTATAAAAGGCATTGCAACTTTTACCTTACCCTCTTGGATTACTTGCTCTGGGGGAAGTTAGCCACCATATTGCAAGGACATTCAAGCAGCTTTGTGGAGAGATCCACACAGAGAGAAACCCACTTGTCAGCACCACCTTGCCAGCCATGTGAGTAAGCTACCATGGAAGTGTATCATTCAGGTCCTTGACTTCAAGTCTTCTAGCCAAAGCTCCAGACATTATGGGGCAGAGACAAGCTGTCTTCACTGTGCTTTATCTGAATTCCTGATTCACAGAAATCAAGAGATGTAATAAAAATCATTATCATTTTTAATCCACTACATTTTGGGGTTACTTTTATGCAGCATTAGATAACTAATATGGGGGATGAGTTCTCTCGGAGCTCAGTCACAGCCGACTGTGCTCATGGAGGTTAATGGCATGACTGGGGGGGATGTGTCTCACAGCCTCCAGTCAGACAGGGGGAAGTCACAAAAGGTCCATCCATTCCCTTTGAATAAGTTCCTATTACCATGGTATTTAGACTTACTTTTGAGAAAAATTAAGTTTTACCTGAAGTTTTAAGATATCTAAATAAGAAAACCTGAAGGTACTTGAAAACTAATTCATAATTAAGTTGTAGCCTCAGGAGAACAAAGCCCTGGATTTGAGTTTGTATCTGTTAGGATTAGGTCTGGATAGAAGAAACTGGAAAGTCTGAACAACGGTGGCATAAAAAAAGTTTATTTCTCTCATGCATAAAAGAAGTCTAGTGTTGGAAGTCCAGAGCTGGTAGGGTAACTTCGCAAATTGTCAAGACTCAAGTTCCTTCAGTCTTGTGGCTCTGACATTCTCAGCATAGGTTGTATCTTATGGCCCAAGATGACTGCAGGAGCTCCAGTCATTATGCTTGCATTACAACCAGCAGGAATAAGGAAGGGATGAAAAAGGACACATGATCTCTACTTAAGGATGTTATCTGGAAACTGCACCTGAAAGCAGAAATCTCATTTTTGCTTATATCTCATTGGCCAGAATTTAGTCTCATGGTCACATTCAGCTGCAAGAGAGGTGGAGATGCGTAGACTTTGCTTCAACAGCTATATTTCCAGAATGGATATTAGGGGACTCAAAGTTCATATTCCCACATTGTTTCAGTAGGAGTTGGTTTCAACTAGTGGCTTAAACAAGAAAAAAGTCTAATCATATAAAAATCTGGAGGAAAGTAATCCAAGACCAGTGTGGTACCTGTTCTCTATGAAATGCTCCAGGATCCAGAATCTTCTGTCACTTTTATCTTACCTGTGGTGTGCATCTTCCATTTCTATGGTCATCTTGTGATTCAATATGTCTGCTCAAGCTCTAGCCAGGATTTGCTACATAATTTGTGGAGCCTCATGCAAGATGAAAATGCAAGGTCTCTTGTTCAAAAGATTATTCAGGATTTCCAGACATCCACAGCAAAACGTTAAGCCAAATGCTTAATGGGCCTCTCTGAGTGTGGGACCCTGTGCGGCTGCACAGGTCATGCACCCATGGAGCCAGCTTTGCTTTTCAAACCAGAAAAATGATGGTTGTGGCAGCAGCATGTGGCCACAGGTCAAGTCTTGCAGAGCACTTTCTGTGAAAACAAAGGAAAAATATGCTCAGTACTATTGTTTTTGCCTGTCCAGTATCCATTCTCTCTCCTTTTGATAACACTATCTCTTCCACTTATCTATCACTGCAAAACAAACTACCTTAAAATTTAGTGGCATAAAACAACCATAATAATAGCTCCTGGATTCTGTAAGTCAGGAATTTGGCAAGGGCGTGGGATGGGGGGCGCAGCTTGTTTCTGCTCCATGATGTCTGGGACCTCAGTTGGGAAGAGTCTAACAGCTGGGATTGGAGGAACCACCTCCAAGAGGATATCTCCCTTTGTATGGCTGGCACCTGGGAGTGAATAGATGAAAGTCATACTCAGCTGGGACCATTGATGGACCACCAAGATAGCTTAGTCTCAGGCTAGAAGGATATATTAGTTTCCCAGGGTTGTCATAACAAGCTGCCACACACTGGGTGGTTTAAACAACATAAATTCATTGTCTCACAGTTCTGGAGGCCAGAAATCTGAAATAAAGGTGTCGGCAGGGCCGTGCTCCCTCTAAAGACTCTAGGGGAAGATATGTCTTTGCCTCTTTCTGCTTCTGGTGACTTCGGGCATTCCTTGGCTTATAGATGTATCACTCCAATCTCTGATTCTGTCTCCTCACAGCATTCTTCCTGTTTCTTTGCATGTGTTCTCCTTTCTATGTGTCTGTGTCCAAATTTCTCTCTTATAAGGACACCAGTCCTACTCGATTAGGGCCCAGCCCCACACCAGTATAACCTCATCTTGACTTAATTAATCACAGTTGCAATGACCCTCTTTCCAAATAAGGCCACATTCTGAGGTCCTGGGGGTTAGGACTTCAACAT
>NW_024340701.1:17818021-17834470 GCF_902729225.1 Pteropus medius
ACTAATAAGTTTCTGGGACCCTCCATGTGTGTGGATGTGGCTTACCAATTGCAGGCTTCACTCTAGAGCATAATTTTCAAAGCATGCTCCCCAAACTGCAGCAGCAGCTTCACCTGGTAACCTCTGAGAAATGCACAATCTTAGGCCCCCTCCAGATTTCCTCAATTTGGAACCCCAATGGTCTGTTTTAATATATCTTCCACGGGATTCCGATGCAGGCTAGTTTGAGAACCAGAGCTCTCTGTTGATCTGGCTAGACCTTTTAATTGGGAAACCTCTGATGTCAGTATTCAATCTCCTTCCTGGAGAATCTAAGCCTCAATGTCAAGTTGTAGGAGTTGCATGGGCAGGAGAGCTTGGCTGGGGAGCACAATCTTTGTAAGAAAACTTACACCTAATTTCCCTCTTTCCAACTGGGCATCCTACTTTCAGGTACACCCAGTATCTCGATCCAAATACCCCTTTTTAACCCTCTCCAGATAATAAAAGTCCAGTTCGCTGTCTGGAGCAGGGGAAGAGGGAGGTAAGAGACAGTTGCTTAGATGTACATGGAAGAGGAAGGCATCCAGATATCTGACTACTTCTTAAATGGACTTTCAATTGATCCTACTGTTCTTAGTCTCAGTTTCGCCTCCTCTTCCAGAAGCACCTGGCGTTAACCCCTGAATTGTTGGAGGAGGGAGGGGTTCTGCAGTGCAATTCAGGTAGCTTCTCAGCTTTCCAACTGCCAGTTTAAGATTCAGCTTTCTCAGCCCTACTAGAAGTTAGTTGCCAAACAACCTTCTGCTTTCCAGCTTCCAAAATCCTTGGCCATTTTATTGTTTCCTGTTCTCTGTGTATTTACAGGTGAATGCTTTTGAAAATCCCTTTACTAACATTTTCATGAAGTTTTGGAATGAAGCAGTGGAATAAATGCATGTGTTTAATTCTCCATCTTTAACCAGACATACCTTTATTCTCTGAAAGTGTTCCCTTTGGGGATGAGGAACTATAAACCATCAATGAGAGGATAGAGTTTCCAAAATTGCTTGCTGCTGCTAATCCATGTCAGGCTGGGGCATCTCTGGGCCCCCTGGGTAAAAAGGAAATGGATCCACGGCCTACTGTCATTTTAGCAGACTAACTCTTTGAAAATATGGCTTCCATCCCTCACTCAGAAGCCGACCATTGCTCCTCACTCCTTACTGCCTGTAGTGTTTATGCCTCAAGGGAGGCTTCTGAGGCTTGCCTTGACTGTGCTTCATTTGACTCACCCAGCATACCTCTCTGCTCTCCCCTCCCATCCCCCTAACCACAGACACAGGCATTCCTGCCCCAGCCTCTCTCCTCACACCTTGAAGAACCTCTCTTTCCCCTTTGCCTGTGCAAATCCCGCCATCCCTCCGAATTCAATTGAGATGCCCCTCTCTCTTTAGGCTGTCTGTCTGCATGTTTTAGTTTTTATTTCTTCTCTGATCTCACTTCTTTGTCATCAGTATCACACATGGTAGACCTATAGTGTCAACTCCACAGAGACACTGACCCATCTTTTGGGCCTTCCACAAGGCCCAGTGTTCTGTTGGGGACACTGTAGATATTAAATATATATTTTTGATTAATTGGTGAGGACATATTGTGCTCTCTTATGTTCTTCATTATTAATTTATATTAATATATTCTTTATTGATAATATATGAATATATATGACACAGAATATAATATATGTTAATATGTATTAAAAAGTGACAAGCAATATTTTAGCTCAGTTTTCAATTTCTCTTTTCTTATATTTTTCTCTTCATACAATCTTGCCTTATAAGTCTTAAGAAAAGGTAAGAGGTTTTGCTATAATTGATTAACAGTCTGTTTTTATAATAGAATTTCTATCTGACAGATTTTTCTTAAGTACATTAAGAAACACATTGCACAAACTATGTTTTAACAATTTTTTCAGCTATCAGAATGAATCCCCCAATAGTCCTATCATCCTAATGCATTAAACAGTTCATTTTTCTACGTTTCCTTTCAATGTCCTCCTAATCCACTTTTTTAAAAAATTGAGGTAAAATTCTCAGAACATAAAATTAACCACTTTAAAGTAAACAATTCGATGGCATTTAGTGCACTCACTATGTTGTACAACCATCACCTCTAGTTCCAAAACATTTTCATCATCCTTAAAAAAAATAAACCCCCTGCCCATTAAGCAGTTACTTCCTATTCCCTCCTTCTATCAGCCCCTGGCAACTACCAGTCTACTTAATTCAACTTTGAAACAAATTATTTTTTTCATTGTAAAATATACATGACAAAATTTACCATTTAAACCATTTTTAAGTGTACAGTTCAGTGGCATTAAGTACATTCACATTGTTATGCAGCCATCACCACCATCCATCTCCAGAATTTTTTCATTCTCTGAAACTGAAACTCTGTACCCATTAAACACTAACTCCCCATTCTCCCTGATCTCCCCAGCCCCTGGCAACCATCCTTCTACTTTCTGTCTCTATGAGTCTGACTATTCTAGGGACGTCATATAAGTGGAATCATCCAGTATTTGTCCTTTTGTGTCTGGCTTATTTCACTGAGCATAATGTTTTCAAGGTTCATCAGTGTGTCAGCATGTGTCAGATTTTCATTCCTTTCAAAGGTCAAGTAATATTCCATTGTGTGTATATACCACACTTTGTTTATTCATTCATCTGTCCATGGACACTTGGCTTGTTTTCACCTTTTGGCAATTGTGAATAGTGCTACTATGAACATGGGTATGCTGTATCTGTTTGAGCCATAGCTTCTAATGTACTTTTAATATAGTTGCAATGGTACCACAGGCAGTTTGGCATTGTTATTTTCTTTAACATTATATCACACCTAGCTTTTTCCATGCGGCCACATGGTCTTTATAATCATCTTCTCAATAGCTACATAATAGTCAGTCTAAGTAACTCGATTTTCACAAAGAAATGCAGTGCCAGTTTAGACAAGTCCTTGCAAGCCTTTCCATCCTGTGTCTTTTGAAAGTTTGGAACAGGATGCATTTGGAAAACTCTTCCTGGGAGAAGCAGTTTGAACTATAGCAATTTGAACCTTGCCTCTCTTCCTCTCACCTCCTAACCCCATCTGCATCAAAGCCTCAGGAAACAAAAGGAGACAACCATGTCTTGATAACAGAAAACAACAAGCTGAAAGACAGAGAAGAGCTTCTCTGAAGTTCTATACTGGAAATAGGAGGGGAAAAGGAAGCAAGAAGAAGCTTAAAGCAGAACAGAAGTGCATTCCGATGAGCTCGTATTCAGCCTGGGTGCGCAGCTGTGAGCCCAGCCAGCACCAGCCAGGTATCAGATCCTTGCTACCTCCACCTTCTCCCCACATCCTGCATCTTTTGTATGCATCCTTTGGTAACTCCCATAACATGCCAGAACGCTGACCTCCCATACTTGACTTGCTCATGTCAAATGATATAAGGAGCCCTTATGCTCCTTCAGAGCATAAGCGGGAAGTAACAGAAGCAGAAAAAAGCTTTTGAGGACCTAAGGACCTACTGCTGACAGCCTTGGGTACCTGAAAGGGAAAGAAAGTGCTTTATTTGGCTTTATTTTGTTCACAGAGCCTCCTGTCCCCACCTTGGTCACCTTTACAGCATCACTTGAAGCAATACAGCAGCTTAATTATGCTGCCTTTGAAAACTTTGAACTAGGTAGGCTTGGTTCCTTGTGTTAAAATCCTTTCCTTCCTTTAAGAACTGAAAGGAGCTTCCCTGCTCAGCCTGGTTTTAAATCCCTCACACCAAGCATGGAAAATTCTATAAATACCAATGCAAACCTGGAGTTTAACCTTTAATTATTCTAGCCTCCAGTTCTACCTCCTGATTCCACCATTTTCTTTCTGCACATATGCCCTCTTTAAACTCTGTCCAGAGCTTGATCACCATTAATAAGAAAAATCACCTTGGAAAGACTTTCAGAGCCACCTGAAAATGAACAGGAATGGTGAAAGTGGGTGTAATCTTCGGAAATATTCATCTGAATTGATACTGGAGGAATGCATCAGTTTGGTTGTCTAAAATTACTACAATACTCCCCAAGGCAGGTAAAGCCTATATGTTGACCTGACTCCATTTTCTCCCAGATGATCTCCTGGAAGCATTTGTTCTGAAGACCTCTGTTGTTGTCATCTATTGCTACATAAGAAACCATCCCAGAATGAGTGATATGAAACAACAGGTCATTTATTTTGCTCACAAATCTGCAGTCTGGACGATGCCAGAGGGGATAGTTTGTCTCTGCTCCACACAGTGTCCTCTGGGTTGTCTGAAAGGATAGGTGGTGACTCGACAGCTGGGAGCTAGAATCATCCGAAGGTTCTCTCTCTCACAGGTTGATGCTGGCTGTCTGCTGGGACTTCAGCTGGAGTTGTTACTGTGGCCCATCCGTGTGGCTTGGCTGCCTCATAGCATGGTGGCTGGGTTCTAAGTGTGAGTCCCAAGGAAGTGCATGGCATTTTTATGATCTAGCCTTGAAAGTCACATAGCTTCTAGTCTGTTGTCTTCTAATAGTTGAGGCAGTCATGAAGACCTGATCAGGTTCAAGAGAAGATGGCATAGACTTCACCACTGAAAGTGTCATTGTCATTGTAGGGTCATTGTCACATTAAAGAAGAGACTGTGTGTTGGGAGATATTCTGGTGGCTATATTAGTCTTCTCAGGCTGTCATAACAAAATACCACAGACTAGGTGGCTTAACCAATGGAAATTTATTTTCAAACAGCTCTGGAGGCTGGAAGTTCAAAATCAAGGTGTCAGCAGGGTTGGTTTCTCCTGAGGTATCTCTTCTTGGCTTGTAGATGGCTGCCTTTTTGTTGTGTCCTCACATGGCCTTTTTCTCTGTGGGCATACATAACTGGCATCTCTTTCTTTTCTTATAAGGACACTAGTCCTATTGGCTTTGGGCCCACCCTTATGACTTTATTTAACCGTAATTACTTCTCTAAATGCCCTACTTCCAAATATAGTCACACTGGGGGTTAGCACTTTAACATAAATTTTAGGACAACACAATTCACTTCATAGCAGTGGCCATCTTTGGAAAATACAATCTGCTTCAGTCCATTAGCTGTTTTGCTTCTCTCTCTCTGAATCTCTCAAGCTGAAATCATCCTTCTCGAAGGATAAGTGGGTCAAGAGGACAGTGTTGAGTTTGACCTGCAGGTGAGGTTTGAAAGATGCTGTCCTATACAAGTCTTTACTTTTGTGAGTCAAGTCTACCTGCCAAGCCTGAGGCACAGAAATGTTTGAGAACTAGCAATATAATAGCAGGTGGCCATCTGCAAGCCAAGGAGAAGAGGCCTCAGGAGAAATCAAACCTGCAGACTCCTTGATCTTGGACTTCTGGCCTCCAGAACTGTGAGAGAATAATATAGCAGCCCAACTAGCTGTGCAAAAGAATGACAGCGGTCTGTCTGGTGATCAGTGCAAATCTTGACCTGTGGTGGTTTCCTATTGTGCTACCTCAGCTAAGCTACAGTGACATTTCTCAGAATCTCCTTCCTTTCATGGTTCTAGATTACAATTGGTCAGAAGAGAAATTTGCAGCTGCCACTCCTCTCTGGTCATCATGGTTATATGCAGTAAAAGACAGAAGATGCTGGAAAGTGCCAGTGTATTCTTATTCTCTCCTGCTATGCATGCAGCTCTGCTTCCTGACTGCTGGTCCTGCTGAGCCACAGCCATACCATGCCAGGCCCACCACCATATACATACAGACACATCTTCTATGAGTTTCTCCCCAGACTTTCCTTCATGGCCCCACTCTGGCAGCTAGATGTGCCTGGCTATAGGAGATCTGGCTAGTGACTCTTCTCTGACCCTCTAACTTCCCCTTCAGATCCTTCCTTTCCCAGACTCTCTCACAGTTAGGTCTGGTCTTGCTCCCTTATGAACCCCTTATTTCATAATCCTCATCATGGTCTGAGTCCTGCTCCACCCCTGACTGATCCAACTCTTCTTATCTTCTCTGTCCCAGTCTCTTTACAGTAACACCATGACATGGCACCCTTCCATGAATTTGATGAGAATTATTCATAATGGAGACTTCAGGGCCAACAGGGGTCCTAGTCCTTGAGATAGGACATGCACACACGTATCTCTAAGTAACAATATTTAAAGACAAAATGGAGTCAGCATTTTAGGGGAGATAGAAATGATGTAGCTCAGGGATTCAAGGGAGGAAGATACTTTCTGGAGTGGAGGGAGTAGTCAGGATTTGACACTTTATCATTTAATTGAGTTGGGCATAAATTCTGGCTGCTCAATGACTGCCTGGAGCAAGGTTTACACAATTGAGAGAAAACCAATGGGTTCAGAATAGAGTTTCTGGTTGAGAGTGGAGTGCATTTTGCTCTGAATGGTGGTGTTGGAGTTGGGGCAGGGCAGCAGAGGTGTGTGCCCTTTCAGGACTGTGTGAAACTGGGAGGAGCTTTTGTTCCCCCCTCACCCCCATAAGGGCCCCAGGCACCCTCTCTGCCACAGAGAGCTTCAGCTCTTAGCTCTGGATGGTTCTCATTAGTCCCGGCACCGAGGTGTGTCCTCACTTTTTCCGTGACATCATTCTTTCCCCCAGGCTTTTGAAACAGTGTGAACACAACAAAATACTGAAGAGCCCGCGGTTCTGCACACTGAGCTTCAGGAGACAGGTCTATTCCACATTCAATGACGGTACCATAATAATTCTTTAACGTTAAAAAAAAATTAACTCACCCAACAAGTTAATAAATCAGTTTGATATGCTGAGCTTACTTTCAGGTGATTTTCAAGAGATCTCAACCCCAACGGTAAAACATTTTTAACACACCCTCTACTATGTATATGTTTATTTACTTATAAATTACACTCATGAGCTAATGTTTTTTGTGAGGTCCATTATTAGTAATAGGAGCTGAAAATCCACATTTCAAATTATCCTCTTGTTAAGGTTGAAGTTTTAAAAACATACTCCTTATCAAATCTGATGAGATTGCTTTGTTTCCTTCAAATATGGTTGGCAGGGCTCTGGAACTAGAACTGTAGGCTTGTCTAGTTTCTTCTAAGCTTAAGTTTGCATTCACAGTACTATCTTCAAGCCACAGTTTCTTTCAAAGAGCCATATCAAGCCCCTTGCCCATTTTGTGATGATTAGGTTGGAGCCACATAATATATCTGTAAATCCACTCAACATGACACTTGTACCAGGCTATTTACTGAAGGTGAAAAATCATGTGAGAGACACTGTCCAAGTGATGGGACTGCCCTACTTCCCTCGGCATTCCTTGCCTGCCACACTGGATGCTAACATCCAGCCTGAATGAGGTGCCAGGGTCAATCCGCACAGTGCATATTGGTCATTGTAATAGCCAGCTCTTGCTTCAATAATGCTGCAAAACAAACACTCTAAAACTCAGTGGCTTACAATTACAAGCGTTTTTCTTGTGCAGGGTTCTGCAAGGCTGTGGGGGTTGGATTCATCTTGGCTGGGTTGGGCTGGATTATTTCAGGCTTTAGGTTCTACATGGCAGGTTTTGTGCAGGTCTGAAGCCTGGGATGATATGACTGCAGCCACCTAGGACCTGTTTTTCTGGTGATGACAGAAACTCCAGAGGGTAAACTATACTATGTAACACATTTAAAGTTCTTGCTCACAAGCCATGTCTGGTAATACTCCTTTGGTCAAAACAAGGCATATGGCTATCCCCAACGTTACTGAAGCGGGTAGAGTATATTCTTCAGTGGGAGGCACTGCAAAGTTATATGGCAAAGGATATTTATTTTTTCGCGCATGAGTGACAAATTAGGATAGATAAGCCAAAGTACCACAATGATGTAAATGAAAGTTCTAAAGTTCTGATATCTTCTTTCTATTTGTATTAGTTCACTAGGGCTGCCATAACAAAGTACACAAACCGGGTGGCTTACACAAAAGAAATTTATTGTCTCACAGATCTGGAGGCTGGAAGTCCAAGATCAATGTGTTGGCAGGATTGGTTCCTTCTGAGAGCTGTGAGGGAAGGATCTATTCCTGGCATCTCTCCTTGCTTGCCTTTTCCCTGTGTCTCTTTACATTGTCTTCCTTTTATGCATATCTGTGTCCAAATTAGCCCTTTTTATAAAGACACTAGTCATATTTTTTAGAGTCCACCCTAATTACCTCATTTTAACTTGATCACCTCTTTAAAGACCCTATTTCCAAATAAGGTCACATTCTGAAGTACTGGAGGTTAGGACTTCAACATGTGACTTTTAGGGGGACACAGTTCATCCCATTAACACTACTCCTAAAAGGATTGTCTTGTGTACCACTCAGGGTGTGTGGTCCCCCATTTTGGGGACTTTCTGGCATAGAGACAAGTAGAGAAGGTTCTCTTGCACCTGGCCATGACTGACATCTCTTGGCCCAGTGTTGAGCAAAAGACAAAGGTTCTGAACTTTCAGACCCTATCCCTGGCTCCAGGATGATCAGGAGAAGCCCTGACCTCTTTGGCCACACCATACCCAAGCCTTAGGCTAGGTGCACCAACAAATCTCACACTCAATTTGCTGGGGGGAAGAAATCTATCCTGTTGGCTATAAGGTGTCATGGAGGCGAAACCAGTGCATCAGTCTTAGTACACTTGAAATGAGTATTTCTCCTTCCTTTACTGAGGTGTTATGATGTTTAATGTTTGCAAGAAGAGCCCAGAGGAAAGGGCAGAAAAGTCCCATTGATGATTCTATGGGACAACCCCACTTTTCTTAATCAAGCTCAGGAAGGAGTTTGGGACAAATGATGGAACTCACACAAGTTTGTGTTCCAACAAGTAGGATAGAATGGGTCAGCATGCATGCACACAGTAAATATACTTAACACTTTATAGGAGTGCTCAAAGAGGCAATTCTCCTAGCCAGCTGCCCTGTAACGCTAGTCTGATTCATTCCTAAGTAATGTGGCCCATATGTGTTCCCTGCGACAGCAAAAACAAGTGTCCTTTCTGCTCTGTCAGCGTTTTCTGTCCTGGTGTAAATTAGGTACACTCTAGCCATTTCATTAAGAAATTATGTCTTTGATATGTCAGGTTTCCAGAGCTGAACAGAAGAGCCTGCCTGTGGCTAGGGATAGCCATTTCCCTTGAATACAGTGACTGCTCTTGAGACATCTGGCCAGTAGGGAGGAAGAAGAGTAGGAGGCACAAGCAGCCTCATCAGACACACCACCGCAGACAACGAGGACGTCGACAAGACCATAAAAGAATGATCGTTAGCTTCCTTTCTTCCTCCCCACCCCTAGGCCTGGTGTTGGAATATTCCAGACATCTGGAATTATGACTGGTTAAATGCAGTCAAACGCAGATTTCTTTTTTTGCAAATATTCTGATCTAAGACCCAGGAGGGCAGGGATATTGGGTAATTGCCATCCTTGCAATAAACATATTATGGAAGTTTATAAACTTGGCCTATCTCTTGGTTGCTTTAGGCTTCTGGTGTGTCTGGGAGGGCTTTGATTTTGAAATCTCAGAGATGATAGGCAGACTTTTCCTCTCCTTGCATTTGTAGTGGAATCTGATAAACACATCTGTGGCAAGTCCTGTTCTGGGTAGTTTGGGGCATACCAAAGGATAGAGTACTTTTTACAAAACAAATACATACATAAAAAGCATGTATGTGACCCAACTGGAGTTGAGAAGAATGGAAAATATCACAAGATATTCTGTGCATGTGATATCTAAGTTCTCTTTCAGATATAAAGAATTTAAATGAGCCTCTGCCATTAAAACTTTGATTATCAGAAACTTTATTTTAATCAGGGCTTGTCATAAACTCAGTATGTTCAGCTGACTTGTGTATTTAACATTCTTGATATTATATGATGTTCCAATTATCCAAATTTTTCTTAAATTCAATTTCCCAGGGCCTCATGGTGTTCAGCTAATCAAGCTTTAACTTTCTAAAAAAGTGTTTATCTCTTGCTCACTATATACACACAAGTACCATATCTTGGAAGATGTTGGGGTGCTTTATAGGCAGCCAAATGCACACCCACAGAGTGGGACTTTGCTGATGAAAGGGTAACTCTTTTACTGTTGGGAATCTAAATGCCGCCAGCTTTATTCCTGATCACTTCAATGCCCTATGTGAACCTTTTCTTGCTACCTCCCTATGCTACCCCACTCGCTCCGGGAGCCCTAGTACTAACCACTGAAGGCAAAGGATGTACTCTGTGGGTAGATATGTACTTGTCTGGCTGCTGGCTTTCCTCTGCCCCCTTCTTAGTCACTTGGAAAGATTAGTCTTCAGGAGGGTGGTTAGCACACACTGGACTCACAACTCAACCTAGTCTATCACAGCATACAATCACAGGAAATACTTCATGTTATTACGACATGCATATTCACATGTCAGTCCCCACACACACCACACATCATGGTATACACATATCCACATTGCACTCAGACACACATTACCATGCACCTTCTATTCTGCACCCACATCTTGCTGCATGTGCTCTGCATACACTTGGGCTCAAACAGGGGTGAGGACTGACATTTTTTTAAATCCCTGCAACTATTTTGCTTCCCATTCTAGGCTCAGTCCCCGAAGATCAAGAATTGTTTAAGAAAGCCGAACTTGGCCCCACTCCAAGCATTGGAAATGTTGGGGCCAGAGATTGTGTTATTTCAGTGGAGGAAGGGAGGCCCACTATTGCCTGCCTAGGGTCTGGCTTGACTGCATCCCACAGACCGGCTGCACCAAGCCAAATGTCCACTCAGCATCTTCTGCTCATGTCTACCAAGTCCCTTTGCCCTTTGAACCAAGCTCTTTTCTGCTGCTGGAATGTCTTTTCCCCCTTTCTCTGCTTATTGAAATCCTCCCCTTTCCTCAGTGCCTCTCACAAGCCCCACCTTCCCTGAAGAAGCCAGCTGGAAATGATCTCTCCGTCCTTTCAACTCCTTAAAGGCTTTATTTTCTATAGCACTCATTAGACCCAAAGTAAACATTGCCATTGGACATTTGGGGGATTTTTTTTGTGCATGTAGGAGTAGGGACTGTATTTTGTGCTTCTCTGCCTTCTGATGGAGCCTAAATATGATGACTTGGACATAGTAGGCACTCCACAAATGTTTGTGGGTGTGATAATAATATTAACAGTTATCATTAATTAAACACCTACTGTGTGCCAGGCATCTTATCTAGATGATTTTATTTAATCTTTTTGGTTTTGATTGAATACATTTTACATACGCAATACTTTAATATGCTCTCTTTATAAAAAATGAATATTTAATAATAGAGTAAAAAACTCATTCCACTTCCACCCCCTTATTTCCCTCCCTAGAGACAACCACCTTAATAGTTTGGTCTACCTTACCTTTGTCTAATATATATATCTCCATCCCTGTGGTTGACATACCTATGTAAGATATATACATATATAGTTTTAAATATATATATGGAATTATACTATATGTACAGTAACATGCAGTTTAAGCTTCATAAAATCTTAAGAAGTATTATTATTTTTATTTTAGATTTGAGAAGAATCGAGGCTAAGAAAGGTGAATTAACTTTTCCAAGGTCATATATGTGGGAAGCAGAAGAGGCAGGATTATGAACCTGGCCTCTGCTCTTTCATCTGAATCATCGTGGGGTTTACAGAGTTGCCTTCGGACCATCTGTGTCAGAACACCTGAGGAGCTTGCTAAATGTATAGCTTTCTACTTGCCTCTCAGCCCTGGGTTCTCATTCTTTAGGTTCAGGATGAGGCTCTGGATTCTGTAGAGTCACAATCTCCCAAGGGTGATTCTGATATATGCTGAGGTTTATAAACATGCTCCTTCGAAGGCATCCAGGGTGGTCTCCTGTTTTCTAGCACCTATCTACACCAGCTAGAGGGACAGCTGTGGGCAATGAAATGGTGTAGCCTTCCTGAGCCAGGCTACCTAGGTTCAAATCCTGGGTCTACTATTTCCAACCATTAACTGGGGCAAATTAACCTCTCCGGGCCTCAGTCTCATTTGGAAAATGGGGATGATAAATAATAACGCCTTACTCATAGGGTTGCTGTTAGGATTAAATGACATTAATAGACATAAAGTGTAACAGACATACAGAGTAACATTTGTAAAAGTTGCTGCTATTTTTAGAACCAAACTATTCTTAAAGCTTTCTGGGAAGCTTTCTAGGGTGTTCCTTAAGTCTCTGGCCAGCATTTGACAGTGAGGTCACACGTTGTGATTCTCAGTGGCATTCTCAGATTGGATCTTTTCTGAGGGCACCTACCCAAATATCCTGCTTGGGTCTGTCTGCCTAGGAAGATCCACTTGATGTGAGGCCATATACCCTATCCATCTGCTCTAGTGACAGATAGCTAGAAGGAGCTCAAGAGCATCTAGCCACCTCAAGAGGCTTTTCCTGGTGTCTAATCTACTTCTCTCCTGTTGTTATTTTAGAAGGCAGTCCTTTGTGGGTGCTGTTGTGGTCCAGCCAGATTCCCTGCATTGATCGCAGTGCTTGTCCCTAGCTGAGTGGCTCACAGCTTTGGCCTTCTCTGGAGAATTGCTCTCTGTCTACAGAAAGCCTCATCCAGAGCTGATCGCTTGAGACTTATGTGCCCTCCTGTGCCTATAGAGGTTGCCTGCAGTCAATGACTAACTGATATGGTAGATATAAAGACCTGGGCCCCTTGTGTCAAGTATGGGGTGAATGACTATGATGCTGCATCCCCTGCTCTGGAACAGGCTGAGGCTAGACTTGAGCCAAACCTCCATCTTTGCTTGTTTTCTTCCCCTATTCTACTCTGCTTCCCTCTCATCTTTACCTTTTTCTTCTGGGAGCTCTCTCTCAATAATTTACCTGCACAGGAATCCATGTCTGGGGTCTACTTCCAGAGAACATGACCTAGGACAATGCTGGCCACCATGGCCTGTGGTAATAATGCTCGCAATGCATAGAGACTTACAAAGCCATCCCTTGACCTCTCTGTCCCCCACTTAAGTAATTAGTTCCCTCCCAGGGCCTGTTTTCTAGCCTCAAAACAGAAGCTGGCATGGTTGGGGGGAGTATGATAAATGAAAGAGGGAGCTGTGGTGCAGTGTGAAGCTGAGGAACACAATGACCTGGGAGCCAGGAACAGTGGGAAGGTCCCATGCAAAACTGAGTGTAAAGTCCACTGGCTGGAGGCATTAATTTGCCTCTCCTTTTCTGCACTTTTGCACCCCAAGGTCAGGAGCCCTGAGTGCCAACAAAATAACATTAGCGTCTCTTGCTGCAGTTACCTTAAACCTAACATAGTGAAGGCGAGATACATGAGAAAGACAGAAGAGAGTGTTAAACCTGTTTATGTAGTTGCATTGGAAGTTTGGAGGAGAAGGAAGGCACTGGAAATTCACACAGGCCACTGACTGATGTGGACCTGCCACAGTCTATTATGGAAACAAAATAACCACCAGGAATGGCTGTCCTGCCCACTGCCTTTTGGTCTAGCACTTTCTTGACTGTTCACATCAGACCGAACTTTGTGTTTTTCTCAGCAGTGCAATTCCCTGAATATTGTCTTTCCAGAAACTGTTTGATAGGCAGGTGATACTTCTGTAATGTTGGGCATTTGGTTTTTAACTCCCTTTCTTAGTTCTTCAAACAAAGCCATGTAATATGTAGCCTGTTCCTTCTCTTCAGGGGTCAGGGCCGGAAAAGGCCTGGAAAGAGGATGTCAGATACAGTCAAGGACATTTTGATTCTCTGTAAAAATTACTTGCGATTTTAATACAAAATATGATACACTAGGGAAAATATAAAGAAACACAAACACCTGGGGGCAAGTCTAACAACTTTCTGTGTAAATTTTAACTCACAATAAATGCTTAATCATCTTCTAATTTTTCTTCTTTGTCTTCTAGGTGACCCTTTAATTTACTTCCAACCGTGTTTCACTGCATTTTGAAAAATGTCAGGCCTGGATAAATCTTCCCAGCTCACTCCTAATCAGATATGTCCATGTGGAAGGTTCAATATTCTTTCAATTAAGCAATAGTAAACTGCGCAGATGGTATAGACCTCCCATATTACCCTCTAAGTTCTCCCTATTATTAATAACTTGTAGTAGAATATGGGTTCAATATTGATGAATCGATATTGGTAAATTACTGTAAACCAATCTCCATAGCCTACATTAAGGTTCACTCTTGGTGTTGTTCATTGTATGGGTTTTGCCAAATGCATAATGTCATGTGTCTGCCATTATAGTATCATACAGAATAGTTTCACCACCCTAAATATCTCCTGTGCTCCATCTATTCATCCCTCCCACCCTCTCTCCCCTGAACCTGTGGCAACCACTGATCTTTTTACTGCCTCCAAGGCTTTGCCTTTTCCAGAATGTCATGTAGTTGGACTTGTACAGTATGCAGCCTTTTCATATTGGCTCCTTTACTTCATAATATGCATTTCAGGTTCCTCCATGTCTTTTCGTGGCTTGATAACTCATTTCTTTTTAATACTGAATGATATTCCATTGTCTGGATATACATACCCCTTACTATATACTAAACATCGATGTGAGAGCTAAAGAGATCCAAGGGGGCAAAGAATGAGTCTTTACCTTTGAGAAACTTCTAGTCTAGTCAGAAAGGGAAAGATACACACTATGAAAAGTTAGCTAATAATGTGAAACACTCTGAAAGGCACATATGAAATGAATAACTGCTGCAACAGTTATGAAGCAGGAAGTCTGTGGAGGGTTCAACAGAAGAAATATAATGGGATGGGAGCAGGTGAGACAGAAAGGATGGAGAGGGAATTCGAGAAAAGCTCTGCATGTCTCAGCTTTTCACTCTGTGTTCTCTCACCAGGCTGCAGACAGAGAAGATAGAAAAGGGATAAGATGTGCTCACAGTGTGTCCACCTCTCTGGCTCAAGACTGTCCCCACATGGGGAGTTTCTCTGGCAATGAGCTCACAGGTGGGTAAGATTAATCCCACCCTCAACAGGTCAACAACCACAGCAAGGGAATTGGTGTCTTTATTAAATTGCATCTCCAGGTAGCAAAGCCTCTCAAATCTTTAGCCAAACTTTTCTTGTGTGTGTGGAGTATAAAGTTTACTTTAGAAGAGTTCATTTTTTATACTATTTTTGTATAGGTGTAGTGAAATAGGTAGTAGGATACTAGGACATTTTTATTCTAGCCTTCATATTTTTCTGCATTAAAAAAGAAATATGGAACACTTCACAAATTTGTGTGTCATTCCTGCTCAAGGGCCATGCTTATCTTCTCTGTACCATTTCAATTTTAGTATATGTGCTGCAGAAGCCAGAACTATACTAATTTTTTTTATTGTGGTAGAAAATACGTAACATAAAATTCACCGTCTTAACCATATTTTTAAGTCTACAATTCCGTGGCAGTAAGCATATGCACATTGTTGTGCAATCATCACCACCATCCATCTCTAGAACTTTTTCATCTTCCTAAACTGAAACTCTGTACCCCTTAAACACCCAACCCCTGACAGCCACCATTCTTTCTGTCTCAATGAATTTGACTACTTTAGTGACCTTATATAAATAAAATCATACAATATTTATCCTTTTGTGTCTGGCTTACTGTTTTCCACAACAGCTGCACCATTTTGTATTCCCACAAGCGATGCACGAGGGTTCCAATTTCTCCACATCTTCACTGATACTTGTTATTTTCTGTTTTTTGCTTTTTGTTTTTTTATAACAACTCTCCTAATGGGTATGAGGTGTTCTCTCATTGTTGTTTTGATTTCTTCAGCTAAATTTTTATTTGTTGGGGAAGGAATTGAGAGTAAGGATTCCTGTATAGGATGTTAAATGTGAGTGGGCTCAACTTTGTCCATTAGTGGCCAGGCTTCCCACCTCTGGCAATTTGTCCGTGTCCTCTGGGGCCTGTTGTATAAAATATATATAAAATATTAACATATAAAATATTAAAATATTAACCTTCCCCATACCTCATCCTCCTTCCCCAAGGGTGATCAGTGCTATCAGTTCATATGTAAAAAGTTTTTCTAAATATTTAAACGCACACAAGTATGCACATACAGTTGTGTTTTATCTTTAGTTAATCCATTTTTTCAAATGGCAAGCAAGTTCAAATGCAGGGGTGCTGAATGAGGGGAAAGAAGGAACACACTCCAGTGTCTGTCGTCAAGCACACAGAAGAATTTCCAGGAAAGCCAAGGCCAAGGCCTGGCTGGTTTTGGTTGGTAAAGATGCAGTAGCCACTTTTAGATTTAGACAGTTCATTATTTACATAAACAATGTAAGGAAAATTAACCAAAGGTGCCAGCTCCCTGAGTCCTTGTTCCACACCAAAAAGGATGACATTGAAACAAATGGCGCCAGATGAGCGAACTCTTGACAGGCAGTATAAAAAGTAAGCAGTTTATGGTCTGCAACTCTATCCTGGGGTGAGGTTGGGGCATATGAAAGTCTCATA
>NW_024340701.1:17834481-17993958 GCF_902729225.1 Pteropus medius
GCAGTATAAAAAGTAAGCAGTTTATGGTCTGCAACTCTATCCTGGGGTGAGGTTGGGGCATATGAAAGTCTCATACCTCATCAGAACCCAAGAAGTGATGAGAAATGGTCTCCTGAAAGCCTCCCAGGAAGCTAGGGGGGTGTTTTGGGCTGAACTATGTCACTCCTCCTGAAATTCAAAACGTTGAAGTCCTAATCATCAGTACTCCAGAATGTATTGCACAGATGATCCCCGACTTAATGATGGTTCAACTTATAATATTTCAACTTTACAATGGTATGAAAGTGATTCACACTTAGTAGAAACCATATTTTGAATTTTGAATTTTGACCTTTTCCCCAGGCTAGGGATATGTGCTACTATACTCTCTTATGATGCTACGCAGTGGCAGTGAGATAATTTTGCCCAACTATAGGTGTTCTGAGTACTTCTAAGACAGGCTAGTCTAAGTTATGATGTTCAGTAGGTTAGGTGTATAAAATACATTTTCGACTTATGATATTTTCAATTTATGATGGGTGTATTGGGATGTAATCCCATTATAAGTTGAGGAGCATTTGTATTTGGAGACAGGGACTGTAAAGAGGTAATAAAATTAAAATAAGATCATATGGGTGGGCCCTAATCCAATCTGACTGGTATCTATGGGAGGAGATTAGGATGCAGGCATGTACAGAGGAAAAGATGACGTGAAGACACAGGAAAAGCTGCCCATATGCAAGCCAAAGAGAGAGGCCTGGAGCAAATAATTCCCTTTCTGTCCTCAGAAAGAACCAACCTTGATGACACCTTGATCTTGGACTTCTGGCCTTCAGAACTGTGAGAAATTAAATTCCTGTTGTTTAAGCCACCTAGTCTGTGGTACTTTGTTACAGCAGCCCAAGCAAACTAATATAAGAGGCGAATAGAAGATGGCCTCAGAACAATTTCTCACAGGCCTCCCCATCTTCTTGTGTTCTGCCTAGACTCAGATTAGCTGCGGTTCAAGTCTTTGCCTTCATGGCCCATGTGGACATGTGGAAGGTCACAAGGGTGCCATGGTACAGCTGTTCCTAGAGGAATACATGCTTTGTGGATAATGAGATATTGTGTTACCTGTGACTTCCCAATACTTGAATGAACATGTATATATAATCACTTGTAAAGTATTGTTTAAACTTAAAATTTTTTATTTTAAAAATGAGATTATACTCTGCCTACTTTTTTTGCAAGATATTTTTTTTTTTACTTGACAGGCAGTATCACAGGCCATCTTATAGTGGCCACCTGACTCCTGGATCGCTGCTACACTAGTGTGCTCTTGAGGCCAACATTTCCACAGTCTATCTGCTGAGTTCTCACCTTCCTGATGGACAGAAAGGACTTGAGAGGTGAACCAGTAAGGAAACCATTGTATTTTCAACACCAGAGGTAATGGTGACTTAGATAGGACAATGGCAGTGAGGATGGAGAAAACTAGATGAATTTAAGATATATAGAATGTATGTAAAATCTTGTCCCTTTTCCTCCCCGACTGTATCCCTCGTCCCTGGTATATATGTGAAAAGTCCTTCCAGATATTTAATGCACACAAATCTCTATATATAAAGTTCTATTTTATCTTTTGTTTGTTTAGAAATTGAAATCATACTATTCTATTAGTATATCATACTATTGTGTACTAATAGCATATGTAGTATGTATATACATATATAATAATATATTATACTATTATTTTCTGATGCTTTTCATTATTACAAAACACGCCACCTGTAAGGAATTGAGGGATGGAAGGAAAGAAAGCCATGTTGGAAAAGGCCAGGTGGTCATTTCATTTCTTCTCTTTTTTCTTGTCCTTCTCATTCATAGCTAGGGTCATCATGAGTTTTCTGAAGACAGTAATGAAATCTAAGAAGAGGCTAATACAGTGACATATATAATCCTTATCTTCCTTTTTAGTATTTTTCAATAATGAGTTGAGTATCAGAAAAGACAAAGCCACACATGAGCACAAAATGGGTCCAAATAAAAGATTCCCCAGAGAAGACAAGAGCTTCAGGTTCATGGGTGACATCAACATACCTTCCAGAAAGAGGTAGCTATGGAACTGGCATAAAGTATACTCAGGGAAAAGCAGGTGAAGATCAATGCTGTGCCAGTGAAGGCAGTGGGAAGGATGCTGGGGTTTATGGCAATGAACAACTCCAGAGCAGGGCCCAGGGCAACTCCTGTAGGAAAAGCAAATCCACCAAGAAGTTCCAGTTTTTTTTGCTCAGTTTTATGGCTATGAGGTGTTGCCATCAGCTAAATCATCAATTCCATGGAGTCTAGGGCAGAGAACAGGCCAGCCTGAATGAAATAAGTGACCACATGGACATAGGCCCCTGAAGCCGCCACAAATATAGAGGCCAAAACTGGCTTAGATTTTCTTCAGGTGCTGCTGTATCAATGAGGGTTATGTGAGAAAATTTTTAGAGTGTATCAGAGTTAATCTTCTGATCAAGTATGTTCATGATGCCAGGACACAGCCTCCGCTCTTCTTATCCACCTCTCAGGAGCTCACACAGCTCTTTTAACACTGGATATGCTTCTTATATCACACTGTTTTGTTGTTGTTGTTGTTGTTGTTGTTGTTGTTGTTGTTGTTGTTGTTGTTGCAGGATGCTTCTTTTCACTTGATGATGTATGGGCAGCCTTACATATAAGAACTTACATATGTAGCTCATTGTCTTTTTATTATCTGCATACTATTCCGAGTCAAGATGAAACATTATATTTTTAAACCTTATTGTCATGGTAAACACAGAGATTGACACCACTATTTTCTGATGTTACAATAAACACCCTTGCACCTGCAGTCTTGTTCTCTCTGGAGTTTCTGTAAGATTGATTCCTAGAGCGAAAGTGTTGTCAATATTATATATATTATATTATATATTATATTATATTATATTATATTATATTATATTATATTATATTATATTATATTATATTATATTATTATATTTGACAGAAATGTGTTTCTATATGCACCAAAAGCACATATAAGAATGTTCGTAGCAGCGACACTTGTTCTTCATCACACAACAGAATAGTCAAGTTTGATCTAGTCATGCAATGGAATTCTATACAGCACAAAAATGAATGTTCTTGCTTCATAGAACGACATAGATGAAGCTTAACAATATAATATTTGGTGAAAGACACCGAACACAAAAGAATATATACTATATAATTTCATTCACGGAATGTTCAAAAACAGGCAAATCCTGTTAGGAGTCAGGGTAGTGGTTACCTTTGGGGAGGTTTACTGACAGAGAGAGGACACAGGGAGTTTCTGGGTATTGATAACGTTGTCTTTCTTCGATCTAAGCAATGGTTACACGGGTGTATTCAGCCGTCTGGGCCACACATGATTTGTGTGTTTTTCTGCAGGCATGCTCTACTTCAATAAAAGTTTACCTACATTTCTTTAAATGTACATGCATTTAATATGGTGATTGCCCCCTAAAGATTTCACCAATTTGCACACTCACCAATAACATGGTGAGTACTTTCCCCACATCTTTGCCAATAGTGATGTTAGAAGGCTTTTTGATTTTTTGCCAATTTGATGGCTTTTGAAAAAAAAATATTTTCATTTTCATTTGCATTTTCCTAATCGCCAGTAAGCTGAGTATCTCTCATGTTTATTGGCTCTTTGAATGTCTTTTTCTATGAATTAACCTGTTTACACTTTCTCTGGTACTCTATGGAACAGTTTGGTTCTTATTTATATGTAATAGATATTAAATTTTTGTTGGATGTGTTGCAAACATGTTCTCCTAGAGCACCTTTTGTCTTTTCACTTTGTTCATGGCATATCTCATGGGTCTGGTGGGGCTAGGTAAGAAATGTAAATAAGTGATGCAGGCTCAGAGAGTTGTGGCAGGCCTGGAGTGTGCATCCCTCTGCTGGGCTCTGGTCAAGCACTGCTGGTGGGAAGGTGGAAACCAGTGTGCTAGAGCTTCTGATTCTTCAGGAAATTCTGGAAATATAGACTTTTTATGGGAAAACTTATTTTAAAATGCTGGCAACTTGTTCAAAAAATTTTAAGCACTATAAGAAACAACATGCGTTTGGGCTAGGTGGGATCTGTAGGACATGTTTGCAACCTCTGGTTGATGCTATATTTCACTACAGAGGAGGTTCGTGTTGCCACATCTGTCTCTTTCCTTTTATAATTTCTGAATTCTGTGTCATAATTATTCTTTTTATCGGTTTAACACATTTTTAACTCTCTAAATTCTTCTCTTTTAAGGGTACAGAGAGAAGCTTTTCTTGCTTTTATTCAAGTGACCTTAATGAAAAATAAAGGTGAATAGTACATTACTGGTCTCAGAGAGTAGAGGAGGTCCTGACCTTGCAGATGTGGGTAGCTGGGCCTGGGGATGGCTAAAATACCAAAGTTAGAACTCCTTCCCATTTTCTCATTTAAGGCCAAAGACCCCCCGCCCTCTGCCACCACCAGCACCACTTCCACCACCGCCAATACACACAGAGTGAGATTTCAAGGGAAGAGAATAATTATTTTATTCCACGATGAAACCAGGAGTCCCTGGGAACACTGAAATGTACACTAAAATGTAAACGACTTACTTCAAACCCCTTTTTGGGAGCAAGTGTGCAAGTCAGAGCAGGAAGTGAGCAGTTGGGCACTGCAAGCCTGAAAGTGCAAGAAGATAGAGGAGCCCATCTTGAGCCCCACTCCCCTGTCTGAGGGAACTTCACCATTCTCAATTGTGTCTGCCTTCCCTAGACACTCTCTGCTCTACTTAAGTCCCACTCTGGCTGAGGGTACTGGCATTGCTCCAAGCAGAGTTAACAGGAAGTAAAGCAAACACCTCAGGTCATCTGGGGTATTTTAATGGCCTTTGGTGGTATCATCTGGGCTTTCTCACTCATGCTAATTAGCAGCTTGCTTTGGCCAAGGTAGCACATCTGGAAATTGCTCTGGGGTAGAAAAAAGATATCTAGCTGCATAGACAGCAGGACCCAACCAGGGACACAAAGGCCAGCTGAGGGTGGGGCATGAGTGACATGCTGGGCTCACCTAGGAGAGTTGGTCCTTACGGGCATGCATTTATTGCTAATAATCATAACTGCATTTATTCAGTGCTTAGTGTGTGCTAAGATCTGTGCTGAGCACTGCGTATGAACCACCTCACCTCCCTTAATCTACACTCAGCCTGTGAGGCGGGGCTGTTACTCTGAGTGATGGAGTCTAGTGTGAACCAGGTGGCATGCATAAGCCGCTTCAGAATTCTACTTCAAGCCCAGGACCATCTGCCCTCACAGCCCCAGGCCAGGCAGGGGTGGCCCCATTCCAGCAATCTCTCCAGCCCAGCCTAGCAATGCTGTGGGTCTCAGGTCTCCAGCCCACAGATATTTGGAAGTGTCCCTAGGTACTGACTGCATAGGCTGCAGGCTCTCTGACTCCACCCCCTCTGCTTTGCCTGAGTGGTCCTGCCCCCTTTTGCCTTGCACTTTGGTGCTACTCCCTTCCCATCTGTGTCCTGGTTGAAGACTAAGGTGTCCCGAGACACTAGCTAATTATGCAGGTGTGAACAAATAATGAAGATGCTGGGTGGTAAAAGTTTTAAGGTGTGAATTTTCCAGGCCACACGCATTCATAAAAAACAGCACAGACAACATAGTTTATTTTCTGATTCTAAAAGCAATTGTGCCCTTTGTGGAGAAGTCGAAGGTACTGAAAGGTATAAAGAAGAAAAAAACCTCATCTTACCGCCTGGAGATAATCATCATCAACATTTTCAGATTGTTCTTGCCATTTTTTTCATGTATTTTTCATAGATACCTATGAATTTTCAAATATATGTAATTCTGTCTACGGCTATGCCACCCCGAACCAGCCCGATCTCATCTGATCTCGGAAGCTAAGCAGAGTTGGGCCTGATTAGTACTTGGATGGGAGACCGCCTGGGAATACCAGGTGCTGTAGGCATTTAAAAAATACACACACACGCACACACACGCACACACACATACACACACACATAATTCTTAAGCAAAGTTGAGATTATTCTAACAATATACTTTTAGATCAGCTTTTTCCACACATACGTGAGCACTTCTGAAAGGGACCCTATGAAGGCAAAGGCTTTCTGAGTAAGATGGGTGAAATCAAGGAAAGGGGGATTGTGGAGTTTTTTTTTTTAGTTCGGAGGTTCCCTACCCCACACAGGGGCCTCGGAGTTGGAGAGTAATGCCATTAGCTTGGGGTAAGGGCAAGGAAAGATCCTTCTGCCATCCTCTTCAATGTCACTCACTGGTCCTTGGGAGGGTGAGGAATTTCCCAGCAGCATCTATCTGGGTCATCAGGGACCTTTGGCCATGTCTCAGCCCCACTCCATTGTAAGCCAGATTCCCACAGCCACCGCTTCCACCATGGTTCAGTGTGTGTGTATGTGTGTGTCTTGAGGGGAGCTGTTTCATAGAGTGACAAATGGGCTGGCTTCTGGCTTCTTGAGGCACTCCAGTCGTGGGGGTAGGGCACCCCGTGGCCAAGGCACTTCCTGCCTCTTAAGAAATAAGCTGCCTTTTGGCTGTGACTCCTATTAACTGTTTTCCTAGAAGTGAAAATTTCCTTTGAGTTCTGTCATCCCTTATGACCCAAGGCCCACGAAAGCAGCACCAAGAGCATAGGACTGGCACCAAATGGAGCCATGCTAACCCACCCTCAAGGGTACATGGGCTGGATGCCAGCCTTGTGAGTATGCCCCTGCCTCCCTCCTCCAACCATCTTACAAAGACAAAGTTCTAGAAATATAGGAAGATTTGGCACTTTCCTGGAAGGCCATCCATTTACATTCATTGGTGCCAGTGGAGGAGGCCCTGCAGGCTATAGTAGTTAAAACAAGAGGGACCTGTGTTAGAGTCCCAGCTCTGACCCTAGGCATGCCACCTTGGGCAAGTTACTCAGCCCTCTGAGTTTAGTATTCTGGCCAGTAAAATGGGCCTAACAGTACTTACTTCAGAGACGCACTGCAGATTAGAGGCTTTAAAGTACATACATAAGGTACCTACCACAGTGCCCAACACACAGTAGGTGCTCAATAAGTGATCATTGTTATTGTGTCTTAAATTTACTCCTCATAACTTTTGGAAAAAATATTACTACCCCATTGTATGGAGGGAGCAGCTGAGGCTTAGAAAGTTTAAACGGTGTTTCAGTTATTTATTACTGTGTACCAACCATTCCAAACCTTAGTGGTTTACAATAACTGCTGTATGATAATGAATGAATGATAATTTCTTGTGATTCTGTGGATTAATTGAGTGGTTCTTGGGCTCCAGGTGGTGTCAGCTGGTGTCTCTCATGTGGATACAGTCAGTTGGCAGTTAGAGCATGCTGGAAGGTCAAAGAAGGCCTCTCGCATGCCTAGGGTCCTGGAGTAGGCTGTTGTCTGGGCTGCATTGGTTTTCTTTCTCATGACCTTTTTCACCAGGCTAGCTTAGGCTTCCCCAAGCATGGCAGTTGGGTTCCAGGAGGAAGTTTTCCAAGAGGGAAAGCCTCAATGTGAAAGCATTTACTAATCCTCTGCTTTACACTATGCTTGTTAATGTCCTATTGGTCAAAGAAAGTCATACGGCTAAAACCAGAGTCAATGTGGGAGGAGGCTACATGAAGGCACACATACTGGGAAGCATGATTCATTGGGGATTGCCCGCATACCAATGTACCAAAAAAGGCTTGCTTAGGATTACATGGTTATCGAATGGAGTAGCAGGGACTTGAACCCAGGTCTGTCTGACTCCAAAATCCATGCTCTTCCCTCAGGGCATGGCTGAGGGTAGCTCTATGGCAGGCTGGCATTTGTGGCCAGACTCTGGTGGTGAGGTGATTTTCCATTTTGCCTCCAGCCCACTCCGACTCCCAGCACTCCATGATGTCCTTAAACCTCTGCTGCTCATGTGTCAGAGGGGAGAAAAGTACCCTTCTTCTGCTGGGCCCCCTCTGCCCTTCTCTCTTCTACTTCAACTACAGAAAGCTATTCTTACTTCCTGCAGAATCCCAGCCAGGACAGTGGTGGCCCTATCACTTCTGGCCTCTCTAGTCACAGCAGCATCTTGGCTCTAGCTGCCCTCAAGGCACACATACTTCTCTGGACATAACTTCTATTTTAAGGGATACCCTAGGAAAGCAAAGATCATGGGAACAAAGACAATGTCATAGAGAGAAGCCCAAGTTTATAGCATGTTGTTGTCATCCCAGTGGACTTCCAGTCTACCTACCAGCTGGGCCATTCCGTGAGATAAGTCCCCTACCCTGACTCCTGTCTATACTTAGCCAGAGGCTAATTTGAGCTGTGGGAACCCAGCCCCTTCTGGCTCCTGCCCGTCTCTGACTGAATCAAACCCCTGTCAGTTCCACCCACTGGTCTGACCCCAAGGCTTTCTATCTAGGTGAAAAATGCCTTTTTCCTGGTCCTTCTTTATTCCCAGTTACTGTTGGCTGTGAGCATTGTTCACTTTCCTAGGGTCGGACTCTCAGTCTCCCCTCTTCTTAAGGTCCCAAGAGGGTAAGCCATTTGTTCAATACCCTATCGTGAGCTGACGGTAAAGCTGGGGCCTTGAACCTGGGGCATGATCTTTAGCCATTATTTTTGCAGGAGCCCCAGCACTCCCAGCCTGAATTTTCAGGGTCTGAGTAGAGCTCTCAGATGTTCTGTCTCAGTGCGGAGTGAAGGCTAACAAAAACCAAAGCCTTTGGAGAAAGAAGAAATGTTCTCTGGATGCCGCATAGATGACCTTGGGAGGTATGTGTGTGGGGTTCACACTCATACCCAAAGAAAGGTCATGGTCAATGAAAAGCCTTTGATGGAAAAGAGTCTGAGATGGAGCCCAGGAATGTCATCATGCAGCTGCCTGGGATGGATATGGAACTCTCTGTCAGACCAGGCCAGTTCTCCTGATGTAAGATCAACAGGTTGAGGTCCTGGGATATGGAGCTCCCAGGAAATGGACTGGATGCATGAGATATCTAGGAATTGATGATGTCCTGTGTGGTCTCACTGAGGGAAACCAGGCAAAATCTGGCAACTGACCTGTAATGGCCAGGGCTCTTGGCTTTGAGCAACAGGAAGCAATTCTGGTCTATTTAAACTAAATAGGACTTTATCAAAAGGATCTTTGGGAGTTCACAAAATAACCAGGAGGGCTAGAGAACTGGGTTTGGAAAGCAAGCCAAACAAAAGAGGCTGTGCAATGATCAGGACCACAGCCAAAGTCAGGTTAACCCAGTGACAACCTTATCGCTAAGTCCAGGATGCTCAGACTTACGCTGCCACTTCTGGACATGGATATAGTGCTTGCCATCCCAGGAATAGAGTGTCACTGCCATGGTGGTTGCCACCCTCCTCCAGAAGGGACCTCTGTGCTTCCTGCATCTCTGTATTCCCAGCTTCTGACTCTGAGTCTTTGATGAGGCATCTGATTGGCTGAACCTAAGTCAGGAGCCCATGCTAACTGCAATGGCAACTGGGAAAATGACTATCTGGAATTTTTAGCTTCTCTAGTAGGAGACAACCAGGAAGATGGAGAATTTGTTAAATATGGTAGTGGGAGTTGGATATGGGTCAGCCATATACCTGCCTCACCTGGAAAAATGTAGAGAAACTGTCTCCAGTGAGTGCTAGAGAGTTGTATGCCTCCAGGGACAGCTTTGAGCTTATCTTCCTTCCTCCAGACAGATGATGGAACGTGTGTGTGCATGTGTGTGTGTGTGTGTGTGTGTGTGTGTGTGTGTGTGTGTGTGTGTTGTATGTTGTGTTTAAGGACAGGAACACGTTACATGATGTGTGGTCAGGAACCCTGGGCTTGATCCTTAGTCCCCTCTACCTGTTGACCTTAGACAAGCTATTCTCAGTCTAGGGGCCTCAGTTCTACTTCACCACATGCTGTCTAGCCTTTGAGCATGCAGAAACTGGGTGGTAGCTTCTGCTGTCATCTGGGCTGTTGGGACAAAAGATGCCCCAAGATTGCCAAAACCCCAAATGGAATGGGGCCATCAGTGCCATATAACAGATGAGAGTACAGGTTTTCAAATCGGAGAAATTGGAGTTTACCAGCCATGTGAACTTGCACATGTTCCTTAACTTCTCTAAACCTTAGTCGCCTTAATTGACAATTGGAGGTGAGCTGGCAGGAACTCAGCCTTCATTTCAAACTGGTCCTATGGTGCTTCTATGTTCTACAGAAGTTAGAAGACTAAAAACTACAGTTAGCAGACACCTTTGTAGCTGAGGCTATGGATGAAAATTAGATTTCAGCAATTAGATGCACTTGTGTGAGGTTAGGAAGGTGCAGTGAGGCAGATTCCACTTGCTTGCTACTCTGCTGCTGCGGCTGGAAACGTGTGTGTTTACATTCTAGTGTTTGATCAGTCAAATTGTGTTGAGAGGTGCTGTGGTGGCAGCAGCTTCCTGATCCTTGGATGACAGCTACAATAGTGTATAGTAAGTCCTCACTTAATGTCATCGATAGGTTCTGCAACTTTAAGCGAAACGGCATATAACAAAACCAATTTACCAGAGGATAATTGATATAAACAAGTATTAAGTTCCTTTATCATCTCATCAGTGTTATAATGAAACAACATTGAACAAAACCACGTTATTGGAGGACCTGCAGTACTCTTGAAATTAAGGTAGGGTGGTCCCCTCCCCCGCTACCTTCCTGATGGTGGCAGAGATGGCAGCAATCTTGGTGGCCCAGCTCAGTGGTGTTATGGGAGTCTAGAGCCTGCCCCTCTGGCCCTCCCAATGATTTTTTGTAAGCACCTAATTTCCTGTGTTAAATCTCTTCTTGTTTAAAATAGCTGGAGAGGTTTTCTGTTTCCTGCAACGGAACCCTAACTACAATAGTGGTAACACCCACTGCTCACACAGTTGTTGGAATGAGGTGAGATGGTAAATACTACACAGCTTTGCAAACTGTAAAGCCCTTTACAAATGTTAGTCTCCCTTTTTGTCAGGGGAGACTAAATGTGATAGAAACACGCTCGCACTTAGTTCTGTTAGAGCTGCTGGGGCAGAAGATAACCTGAAAGAATTCAGGTAATTTGGGTGGGTCACCTGTTTTCAGAGGCCGAAAAGGTCTTCCTATGTATTCAGAGAGTATTCCACCTCTCTGTCTACTGTTAGAGCAATGACTGTCCCCACAGGTGTGCCTTAGATATCTGGGAAAGGTGGCAGGCTTCCTGATGTGGTCAGCTATCACAGAATTCTGCCCTGCCAGTACATGGGGTCCACCATTAACACCATAGTTGGTTTTGAAGCCCACTTTAATTCCTAACCCCTCCCAGTTAAATCTTTGTCTTTATAAAACCTTCCCTTCCCCTCCCATCAAGTTGGAAGGATTTCCCTTTTTATGGTGAATAACATTCTCATGGCCATGGCATTGGCCCATTCCTATAAGAGTTTCCAGAGACAAAAATGAAGAGAATGTAAATTCTCCAGGGTTGCTTGGGAAGAAGTTCAAAACACAAGGGGCCTAAAAGCTGGAGTTGGGGAGACTGGGCAACCCCAGCAAAAGAGCGCTGGGTGCTAAGGGAGGAGAGGAACACAGAACTGGAGAAAGGGACATGAAAGTAAAGGAGGACTTATGGAACTTCCCACTCTGTTTAGTGAAAGAATTGCTTTTCTCCCTTCATGGATCCAAATCTCTCACCTTCCTGGTGTCCCTCATCCTCCTATGTCTTGTCATGAAATGGGGACCCTTTGTGGAGTGAAGGGCCAGGCAGGTGGCCCTGGGGGCTATGAAGCTGGGTGGAAGCTGAGCTTGGGTGTGCTGCTGGAACAATCCAGGCTCCACTCCAGCCCACCAGGGGGCTTGAGGCTGAGTGGGTGAGATAAACCGTTTCAGTGGTTTTCAGGCGCCCTAATCAATTGCGAGGCAGGGTGAAGCCTCTAGGGACAGATAAAGCAGCTCTGCGCTCCAAGCCCAGTTGGAGCCAACGTTTGTGTGGTTTGAACTTTTGTGTGGTTTTGACAAGTTCGCTGGACTGTACTGGGGTGGTTTACTCTGTTTTCAAACTTCAATACAGAGAAGCAAACGGCCCTGGACCCTATAAGCCATCCCTGAAATGACATAAGTGGCTTGTCCTCTTTCTCCATACAGTCCTATAGGCTCCGGGAAGAGAGGCTGGGTGTGTCCAGGCCATATCTCTGGTTTTCGCCTGTGGCCCGGGTGTTGACGGTTTTAGAAACGCTCCCTCATCCCAAAGCAGGCGAGACCTTCGCGTCCGGCAGTTGAGCTGCTTCAGGTTTGATTTTCCGCTCCTGCTTGCAAACTAGAAAGCCAAATGCCCATTTTCGGATTCCATCTTCAGCAGCGGATGACTCTGGGACGCGCAGTCGCCCGGTGCAGAGGAAGTCCGGGACGCTGGGGACACCGCCTGGAGCCTCCGCGCATAGCACCGGGGCGTTTTTTCCTCCCAGCTTGAGGCTCCTCGTTTAACCTCTAATATTCCAGAAAATTGGAACGCTCGCAGACAGGCCTTTGGAGAGGCTGCGCGCCCCAGATCCGAGCGCCACCGGCGGGCACTCCACGTGCCAACGTCTGTTGCGCTTGTGGGCGGGAGAGCAAGGCTGCCCCGCGGGGCGAACGGAAGCTGGGCCAGCAGGGACCCATCTGACAATGCCCTGAGAAGCCTGTGCCAGCCTGCGGGGACACAGCAAAATAGAACCAGGAACATGTGCTGCTTGGGAAGGAAACTCGGGAGCCTGGCATATTTCAGTGATGCTCTCACCCTCCAGGGACCTTCCTGCCTTCACAGAATGTGGGGACCAAGAGAAGAGAGCATGGAGAGAGAGAAAGGGAAGTGGGAAGAAACTGGTCACGGAGGCGGCTATTTTTAATCTCTGCTACAGCTGCGTGTGTTTCTGTGACCAACTAGGCAGCGAAAATTAGACTGGCTCCCGCTGGGTGGGGCAGGGTGGTTGCAGGAGTGGGAGGTGAGCAGCAAAGGGGTGGAAAGGGGGAAATCCCTGAGGATCCAGCAAACCACAGTCTCCAGAAGCCCTCGCTGCGCAGAACAACCCTTCTGCTGTTCCTGCCTCTGATGCATCCGCTTTAAACCCTCTTATACCCACCCATCCATCCCTACATCCTTCCCCATCCTCCCTTACATCCTCCTTACATCCTTCCTTCCTTCCTCCTCCCTCCTTCCTCCCCTCCTCCCTTCTTCTCTTCCTTCCCCTTTCTCCTCCTTTCCTTCCTTCCTTCTTTTCCTTCCTTTTCCTTTTTTCTTCCTTCCTTCTTTTCCTTTTCCCTTCCTTCCTTTTCTTCCTTTTCCTTCTGTCTTCATTCTTACCATTTACTACCAACCCCACCTATACATCCAATCAAGATATTCCAATCACTGGGCTAGCTAGGGCTGATGCTTTAACCGTGAACAAGACTTCCAGTGACTGCTCTGTGAAGCTTATAACATTTTAACGGATAGCGTAGTTAACAAGTAAATAGGATGAATTTAAAAATAATAACTTCAGATTGTGATGACTTGGAACCCCAAAGCCTGAAGCCCAGGGAAGCAGGTACTCTCGAATTGGCACCATTTTGGGGGAGTAACATCACAGACTGGGGGTGGAGTGGGCCCAGGCTGCAGGGTCCAGGGTGCAGGAAATGTGTCCCAGCTGTGGTCAGATGGGCACAAGGCCCTGGTGAGCCGGAATTATCTGGTGTATCTCAGGTTCCTCATGCTTAGCTGATTGGTGACTGTAGGACTCAGGGTGAGAGACCTACAAGATGCAACCCATGTGGGCAGAGTTCCAATTTCTTGGTTTAATTTCCCTTTTCTCAATGGAGGGTCTCCTGGAGCTGACTTGACATGTTCTGGCTTTTATTTTGATCCTGGAGACTACTCTATGGCCTGCAGTATCCTCTGTGAATCCCTGTGCCAGAGATCCCACCATTTGAGAGTCCCCAGGGAAAATGCTAAGATTTATGAGAAGTGCTTCAACCCACCACCCCCAAATATGTGAAAATTGGGTTCTTTTTATCATTGGCACCTTGGAAGTTTGAGTTGGCAACCTTCTGATAGGAGCAGGTGGGGGAAGTCTGGGGCAAAGAGAGGCAGCAAACCCTGGCTGGAGATATAGGAGACTGGGCTGTGGGACACATAACTAAGGGTAGGTGGCTGGATGGAAGGAGCACATTAATGAGGAGTAGTGATCTTCCTTACTTCAAAGCCTTGCCTTGGCAGCTCTGCTCTGAGAGTCAGCTGAGGTAGGGGGCCCTCAGCCCCTTTTCCAGCCTCTGAAAGCCATTGAGCATTATTTTAAAGAGGAAATGTAGTCCCCCTGTGTTCTGTGTTCCAGAAGCCTGGGAGGCCTACCTCCTCAGGGAGCACGACAACTTCAATCGGTTATAGTAGATTTTGGTGACTGTGCCCCAGCCCACTGGGTTCCAGAAAGACCAGGCCAAACCTCTTTGGGATGACATATGTCAGGGATGCTTTTATTTGGGGGGAGGAAGGGTGTTGCTTAAAATGTGGCCTCTCTGTGGTCCTGCACAATTCTACTTCTAGAGCAGTCTTCTCTATGATGGTTCATTGGTGGCTTCAGGCTTCAGGTTTGAGTGTGGGCTGCATCTTAGCAAAATGCTAAGACGATGTGAACATTTGTGTGTAAGTTCAACCCTGATTTAGCTCTTGAGTCCTTTTCAGGAGAAAACAGGTTGTTGCCTTTGGTTTCAGATCTCCTTGTGGATGAAATTTGGGAACTAATACTAACCAGCTCAATTGCCTATGATATCAGTGGATCTCAAAGTGTGGCCAGAACAGCAGTATCAGCATCATCTAGGAACTTGTTAGAAATGCGAATTTTGGGTGCTCACCCCAGACCTGCTGAGTTAGAATCTTTGAGTGTGGAGTAGAGCCTGGGAATCTGTTTTAAAAGCCCTCCAGGTGATTCTGATGCCCTTTCAAGTTCAAGTTTGAGGGCCACTGTTTTATGAAGTTTATTATACTCATTTAACAAATGAAGAAAATGAAGTTCAGGAGGCCTAAGTAACTCTCCCAGGATTATGCAGCGAACAAGTAGCGTGCCAGGACTCAAACCCAGATCTTTCATTAGAGAAACTATATTTTTTTCTTTTGTCTCTTCCACGCCCTCTGTCTTCCTCCTCACCCCTCTATCTCCTTTCAGTCTCCATCTTCTGTCCTGGAGTTTCTCAACTTGGCTGCATAGTGACATCACCTGGGGAGCTTTAAAACATAATAATGCTGTTAGGGCTTCACTCTAGGAAACTGAATCTCCAGGGTGTGACTCCAGCATCTGTACTTTTTATTCTTCGGTCACAGGCAGCCTTACCCGGATTCCTCTGCTATTCAAAATGTTTCTGATGAATGCATTTGCACTAAGGTGTTAGTAACCGGATGTGTTACCTTTCTCAGGGTATCTGCATTTGAAAAAAAGAACCAAGGACATAAAATAATGAATTGCATAAGCATCCTAGCAAGTGGGAGAGACCAGCTTTTGATCTTGTTTCTCCCATTTGCAGTAGATTTATTGCTCTTACACATCCTGCTAGGAATCTACCCAGCAGTCCAAGCTGAGATTTCCAAATATGCTCTGTCTTTTAGAGGGGATTTTGGGGCTAGAAGAACCTGAATGAATCATTTTTGAATGCCCTCGAACCATCAACCTTGCCCACAGAGGGCTGAGTTTCCCAAACCTGCAAAACTGAAATTATTTTTTAAAAAATTTCAAAGCATTCAAGAATGAATGCTAAGGATCTCCTTCCCCTTCAGAACTTTCTCAATGCCCATCCGAAGATACTTGGCCACAGAAATCAAGGTGGTACCTAAGCCATATGTTAGATAAGAGTCATTTCTTAGCCTCCAATTCAATCAAATCATATGAGACCCATAGAATGGCTATTTCTAGGACACAACAAGATTTAGATGTTGACCTAGGCTGCAGGTCCCCCCCCACTTTTTAAATTGTTATAAACCTTTATTTTTAAAGGTAAAGAAAAATAAAATCCCACCCTAAAATGATTTTTTTTAATGGCAGCTATCTCTCTACCCTGTTTCCTGCACCTGGTGGGGGATACAGCACGGTCTCCGCCCTTCAGGAAACAGCCCACTTGTCAGCAGCTGGGCTCCCAGGAACAAAGGCCTAGGTTCATTACCACAGTATCGACCCTGACACGTTCCACCCAGGCCACCTCCCCCAGAGTTCCTCAATTCACACCCCAAATGAAATGTAATTGGACCTGGACACCTTTGAAGTCTCCGAGCAGATTGCCAGCATTTTGAAATGTCCTTGATTTGCATGGTGAGGACCTAGTTGGAGGTCACTTTTTCCTTCCCCTCATATCACAGTTTTAAAAAGAGTATTATTTTAAATGACATTCCCGAGACAGGAAGAGTTATCATAGAAGAAAGAAAATTCTCACAGCCAAAAAAAAAAAAAAGAAAAAAAGAAAAAAGAAAAAAAAAAGGCAAAATAAGCCTGAGGATTTGATTAATCTCCAATTTGCCCCTTCGCCCAGTTTTTGTTCTGTGAGGGCCATATATGAGGCCATTGTCTCTTTTCAAACTTCTCAGGTCCCCTCCCTGGAGGATGACAAGGATCCAGGAGACTTGTCTAGGAAGTTCTGAAGGCCTACAGACCACTGTCAGGCCTGAAGCAAGAAAACAAGCCCCACTGCAGACCAATATGTTGGTGAGGGAGGGTGGGTGTTGATTGGGGGTCATCTATCTTCCTTCCCAGCTGAGCTCGGGCCACTCTGCAGAAATCATGCACAATCTCAGAAATAGGCATGCCTGTGTGCACTGTGGGTCAAAAGTTTGATGACTTCCTGCAGCCCACAGAAAGGCCTGCCTGGTGGGGTCATGCCTGCAGCCTACACATGCATTTATTGAGCCCAGGAGGAGCCAGCTTGGCGGTCTGCTTTGCTCTGAGCAGTGGCCTGCTTCTAGTTTGCTGCTACCCCTCAACTCATTTGCTTCTGTGAGCTTCCTCAGGGGGAGCCATCCTCTGGAGCAAATGATCCACTTACCCTTAGAGCAGCCCTATCCAGTAGAACTTTTTTCGAGGATGGAAATTTCTATATCTGTGTTGTCCAAGAGGGTAGCTACTAGCCACATGTGGCTACTGAGCACATAAGATGTGGCCAGTGTGACTGAGGAAGTGAAGTTCAAATTTTACATAAGTTTATTTAATTTAAATAGGCACATGTGGCTAATAGCTGCCCTATTGACAACACAGGGATAGATGATCAAATAAAACCCAAGAGTGGATGCCCTCCTTTGGGGGTAGGGGGTATATTGTGTTGACTATTGACTCCCCCAAAAGAACATCAGAAAAGCTTCTCCATCAAGCAAAGCTAAGTTTATTACACCTATTTCAGTAAGGGAGAGTACCCTGTGACAGAATACTAGTAATGTCTCCAAACAGGGACACTGTGGAAGGATATTTATATAGCATTTTAAAGCCTGGACTGGGTGATTTTGAAGTTAAGTCTTTCAAGGCAAGAAACTGACTGAGACTGGGGAGAGTTCATGACAAAATAGTTTTGGATTGCTGAACACAGCAAGGCAAAGGTTTTGTAATGTCTTGATGAGCTAGCTGTTGGTCTTGATTACAAGCTATTTTAGTTGGTTCAGTCTTATCTTCTGGGAGCAAGTATTTCTTAGATCAAATAGCTAAGTTATTTCTACTTGTTGTAAGTATTATTTAAACATGGGGACAGGAAAGCATGCCTGGTCCTGGTATTGTTTAATGTAGGGAGAGGGAATAACAACTTACATTAAAACTTAGTGACTTAAAATAATAAACATTTATTATCTCACAGTCTGAGGGCAAGGAATATGGGAGCAGCTGAGCTGGGTGGTCCTGACTTGGAATCTTTCATGAGATTGAAACCAGGATGTTAGCTGGGGTTACCAACAGTCATCTGAAAGATTTACTGGGGCCAGAGGACCCACTTTCAAGGTGGCTCACTCACATGGCTGGTGAGATAGTGGTGGCTGTTGGCAGGAAGGCCCAGTTCCTTGCCATGTGGGCCCCTCCATTGGGGCTGCTTGAGAATCTCAGTGGCATGGTGGCTGGCTTCCCCCAGAGCAAGTGATTTAAAAGAAAGCCAGGCAGAACCCACAATGTCTTTTATGACCCAACCTCAGAAGCTCCCTTTATCATTTCCAAGATATCCTATTGGTTATATAGTTCAGCCTTATTCAACATGGGAGGTGACCATGCAAGAGAGTTAGCATCAGAGGGTAAGAACCACAGGAAGAGGGAATTGTGTGGTTTCAGTTCCCAGTGGTTAAGTCGGGGGCAGTGGTGTAAAGGAGGTGCAGAGTTTCCTGGGTTTTAGAGCTGGGACACACTGTGGCAGGACTATATCTATCAGGGAGTGGGAAACTCACTGACTAACTCAGCCTTTCGCCCATCTTCTTATGGCATGTTGTTCCAGTTACCATTGCTACTTAACAAATTACTCCAAAATTTAGTGGCTTCAAGAAACCATTATGCTCACAGACTCTATGCATCAGGAATTCAGACAGGGCACAGTAGGGGATGGCTTGTCTGTGCTCCAAAATATCTGGGGCCTCAGCTGGAAAGACTCAAAGCCCAGTAATAATAGTTGGTGGCTGGAGTTCTCTGTAGGTTCAGCCACTGACATGTCTGGTGCCTGAGCTGGGAAGACTCAGGACTTAGACTGTGGACTGCAGCACCTACATGTAGCTTCTCCATGTAGTTTTGGCTTCCTCACCACATGGTGGCCTCAGCATAGTGGGATTTCTTACGTGGTGGTTCAGGGCTTCAAGTGTAATTGTTCCAGCAAACAAGGTGGAAGCTGCATGGGCTTTTATGACTCACCCTGGGGAGTCACCCAACGTCACTACTGTACTTTATTGATTGAAGCAGTCACAAGCTTGCCTGGATTCAAGGGAAGGGAGTACAGATTCAGTTTCTCAATGGGGAGTTTCAGTGTCACATTGTGAAAGAGCACGTGGGATGGGTGATATTGTTACAGCCATTCTTGGAAAACACAGTCTGCTACACAGACCAGTTTACCAAGGCTTTTGTCTTTGATGTGTGGTAGCAATTGGGGCTGGGGAAATTTGGGCCCAGGGTACTTCACGTAAGCATTTTAGTTAGACGGAACTTGTTCATTTGTGATCATATGTCACTTGCCCAAGTCCGAGCTGAATGGGACACATGAGGGGGAACAGATGAACCCAGGAGGGGGGATCTTCACAGGGGCCCATGGGATAGCGTCCCAGAGGGTGGGGCTGAAAAAAGCTCTACTACTTGTTGACTGAGATCTTGTAATGTTAAACAACTTAACATTTTTGTGCCTTATTTTTAAATTGAGAATAATAATCCCTGCCTTTGGATCATGGTGATAAGCAGGTTAGGTAAAGTGTGCAGAGTTGTAGCAGGGTGCCTGGCACATAGTGGATGTTCAACAGATGGGAACTGCTATAAAGATATCATATTTACTTCCTCACTTTTATCTAACCCGAGTTCAGTCATTTGTGGCATAGTATTAGTTATTAAGTCATCCCTCAGTATCTGCAGGGGATTGGTTCCAGGACCCCTGCGGATACCCAAATCTGAGGATGCTCAAGTTCCTTACATAAAATGGTGTAGTATTTAGATATAACCTATATTTGCATATAGGCTACAGCGGGGTATACTTCCACATCACTTTATTTATGTGGATTCAGCAGAGTGCTTGGTGCATGGCAAATTTAAGTTTTGCTTTTTGGAACTTCCTGGATCTTTTTTTAAAATTTTCAATCTGTGGTTGGTTGAATCTGTGGATGTTAAACCCACAGATACAAAGGCCCAACTGTGTGTTGCTGGGTAACAAAGCACCCTAAAGTTAGTGGCTTAAAATAGCAAAAGTCTTTTTTTTTTTTCACTCTCCTGGTGTCTCTGGCACAGAAATTCTGAGTTTGGCTGGGTGGTTGTGGCTCAAGATATTGTAAGAGGTTGCTGTCAGATATTGACTGAGGCTGCATTCATCTGAAGGCTCAGCTGGGGCTGGAGGATCCACTTCCAAGGTGGTTCATTCACATGGCTGGCAAATTGGTGCTGGCTGCTGGTTGGGGGCCTCAGTTCTCTCCACATGGACCCCCACAGGGCTGCTTTGTGTCCTCATGGCATGGTGGCTGATATCCCTAGAGCAGGTTTCTCCAAAAGGGCAGAATCTGGCAGTCTTAGTCCCTGTTGTATCTCTAGAGCCTGACTTAATGTCTGGTTCAGCATTCTAGGAGGTTTTGAAAGACAGAGCTGCCTTAGCTATTCTGCCCTAGTTGCTTTATATTCATCTGCAAGGTCTTTTCATGTCTCTGCATAGTTGGCAGTGGGCTCAAGGTTTTAAAGAGTATTCCAAGGTTGTGGGAAAGGAAAAATCAGAAAGAGATAGCTGCCAAGGCTCAGTACCCAGCTACCCCTTCTTATTGGAAACTCCTTTCAGAGCGCTCCACCTTGGGCTCCTGAGTGCATTCTCAAGGAGTTCATGTTCGCAGAAACCTAAATAACTGTCCTAGAAGGCTGAGAGCTGTGCACGTCCTGAGAGAGTCAAGAAAGTGCATGAGAAGAAGCACACATCCTGCTGAGGGTCGCCCAGGGTCCAGTGTTTCATCTGGGCCAAAAAGGGCAAGTCAAAGTTGCTGTTCTGGTTAAGTAGCAGATACAAAGGCCCTGAGGTGGGTAAGTATGGAGCAGGTTCTGGGGCCTCTGAACAGGAGTGCTGGGCTGTGAAGGCAGGGTCAGATGAGGCTAGAACACAGGGTTAAAGCCAAATCTCAGAGTGGTGCTGTAATTGAGGCAGCCATGGGGACAGAGGAGGGGCCCAGGGTAGAGAGAATGAAGCAGGGAGATTGCAAGGGTCTGGACAAAAGCTACAGGGGTCTAAACCAAGGCTGTACCCCTGGGAACAGGATGGAAGGAAAGGAGAGAGGTAGGTTCCAGAGATATTTAAATGTAAACTTGACCAGATTAGATGACCCATTTAGAGGGGAGGAAGTGGGGACGATGGATGAAGGTTTTCCCTTTGACTAGAGGCAGTAGTGCTGGGCTTAAGGTGTTTACTCAGTGTCCTGGGACTAGCAAGAGACCCAGAAAGCCTTGGGTCTGGCAGAGTTTGAGCCATGATATCATTCACGCAGGGGGTTCAGCCTGGGGTAATGCTCCCACTACTGCTTATCTCCCAGGCAACCTACTCTGCTGAGAAACATATAGTTTTGACTGTCTAGATTTGCAGGTTACCAAGCACTTGCTCATATATCATTGTCTCGTATAACATCCCAGTTGGAATTGTTATTCCCATTCTACAGATGAAGCAACCTAGGCTTCAAGGCCCAGAGAGGTGTGGCATCTTTTCTAAGGTCAAATAGGTGGCAGAACCAGGCCTGGAACCAAGTTGTCCTAACATACATCTTGCTTTTTCCTCTCACAGCTCCCTTAGCAGCTACTTATATTGAGTCAAGTTCATTAGTATTTGCAGAGTTCCTCCGACCTCTGTGAGGCGGGTAGGTGTGTCAGGTTTGGGTTGGGACTACAAATGTGTCTGGTTTTGGGGGGTGGGGGATTCTGATAGGAGTGTTAGAAGTGTGGCTATGTGGTGGGGTGGGAGTAGGGGTGCGAGAGACAGAGAGATCAGAGCCATTAATCAGAAAGGGGTCCTTGAAAGCAGGCTGATGTGGCTGGGGCCACCATTCAGGAAACCTATCAGAATGACAATGACCTTGAGCAAAGGCCCAGCAAGGTAAGTGTCAAGTTCACAGAGATAACAGGGTTCTTTGCTCCCTCCTTCTTCTGGTGCCAGATGTTCAGGAACTTGACCCCCTTTCCTGCCTTTGTCTTTGTTTATTACCTCCTCCCCACCCCCCACCCCATGTCCCTCTCTGCAGGTTCCCTCTTCCTGGAATGGGTGACCAGGGTAGTGCCAGGTCCTAGAAGGGAGCTATGGATTCCATCCCCTTAATACCTTCCCTAGCTCCCCTTGCAGCCAGAACACCTAAATGCTTTCTGTGACAAGCTCTCTAAATGATTGGAACTTTCTCCCAAATCAGCACTTTTTCATGCTACATTAGCATTTATTGGTTTGATATTTACATTTGGCAAAGGAGCACCCAGTCCCTGGGTCCCTGGGAGCACACACCATCAACTGAAACAGACTTTGATTGCCACTCACCCCCCTCCCCAACATCTGCCACCTGCCTCGTCCATCCCCCACTCCTAGTCCATTTTTTAAAAGCTCAGAAGGGTTATCTTAGAAGACCAGAAGGTCTGCTGGTATATAGGGGTCCTTCCCAGAGGAGAGAGGGGCTCCCAAAACAAAATGCCTGCAGGGACAATCTGAATTTGTATTGCAGTAATGGATATCCCCCACAGCTTCTCCAGTGGATTATAGCCTCCTTGAGGGCAGGGATCTGTTTTTAGTTCTTTGAATTTTTCCATATTTCCCTCCAGGGCTAAGAACAAACTCTGCAAATCATAGGTCTGCCCTGGAATTAGTAGGAAGTCTGGCCCTGTCTCCCTCTGACAGCTGCAGTGGGAAAGGGTGGAGGAATTATCCAGGGAATTTGAGGGCAATAGGGGCCATGGGGTAAGTAGGAAAGTTCTCCCTTTTCCCTTTTAAACATCCCTGCAGATCTGGCCAAGGAGCCTAGCCTATGAGGTTGTGGTGGCAAAAGGAAGCTGTGTGTAATGTCATTATAACTCAGCAGACCCGGCTCCCAAAGTCAGAGCTGCTGCAGAACTGATGTGGGCCCCAGTACCTTCATTGGTAAAATTGGGATTATGGCAGTTCCTTCTCTCAAGGGCTGGTTGTGGGAATTAAGGGAGATCAGGCATGTAATAGGTTTAGGATGCCCTGCAGGGCCCAGGAGATGGGTTTAGAAGTACCTGGGATTTATTCAGACGTGTGGTCCCATGCCTTGAGGGAATGGAGCCCTGAGTGTAAATCTTAACTCCTCAAAGGTTTCTTGGTGTATTTCAGCTATGCCCTGTGGTGTTCAAAGAGCAGGCTCTCACATCAGCTCCAGAGCCCCGCTACTTGAAGTAGGGCCCATGGACCCTGCAACAGCTGTAGCAGCAGCAGCAGCACCTGGGAGGCTGTCAGGAGGCAGACCCCCAGGTGAGACATATGCACATTAAAGTTTGAGAAGCACTTCAAAAACCCTTTGTGAAATCTGCAATGTGTAAATAACTAGTCACATTTTGAGGATGAGAAAACTTCCTCAGGGACTAGATGACTTCTTTTGCCCAAACTCATGAACTATCTAGAGAGAGCTTGTGACTCCTGTGTGTCTTGGATGCTTTTCCCTACAGCAGTTATTCCTTGAAGGCTCAGCACACTTTAGTGCAAGGTGGAGATGAGCATGGCCAGGGGCCACGATCTCATCTACAGCCCCATCTCCATGAAGGCGGCTGGCCACTTGCTGTTCAGGTACTGTGTGGCGCCCATCCTGAGAAGTGTGGAGTATTGGTCCATGTGCTTGAGTTGGGATGACAAGGAGGCCATAGAAAACTGTCCTGTCAACAGACACAAGTATACCTTTGTTAAAGTTAAATTTTCAAAAGGTTAAAACACTTGACTCTCATGCAAATATAAAATGACCATGTGTCAAAGATTTGCTTTAACTCATTCATTAATGAGGATAACTCTAAGGTGTTAAAACTAGTTCCAATGAAGATGTGAGGAGCTAGGTAAAATTTATAGACAATTTAATGAAAGAATGTTAGGGTTAGGTAGCTACGTTAGAAATTATTTGCATCTCTACCAGACAAAAATCTGAAAGTTAACCAATCTCCTTCCCTATGGGATTGTCAAATAGCCTCGTCAATAGGAAATCAATCGCAGGTGCCAGCCCAGCACTGTGCTCAAAGAACACCCAATAATCTCTTTCACCTATTTCCAATTTTGGATAATTTTTTCTGACACTCCTTCCGTTAGTCCTTGAGAATCCGAAAATATCCGTTGCCTGAGAAGTAACTTCAAAACGGAATGTGGGTCTTGGAAGGAAAGGAGGAAAAAAAGGTGAACAAACCCACCTTCTACCAGATGAGAATTGTGCTTTCTTGTTCACCTTTCCTCTGTCCTGCAGAGTATGGCATAACTGTTTGTAGAGGTCGTGAGTTGTCATTGTGCGGGAGAAAATGACAGTTCACAGAAAGGAGACAAGTCGGCCTGATCCTGACTCCCATTCTATTTAACCTTGGCCACTGCACAGAGGGGGATGATGTATCTGCAAACATACGCAGGCTTGTCCAAAATATTTCTCCCTCCTGCATAGTTCTTGCCAATATTGTTAATCTGTGGGTTGACTTCAGACCAAAATAAATCTCCCAGCCCTGGCCACCAGCTAGCTAATTTTACTTTGTAACTAGGGAATAGAAATTGCGGGCCCTCAGCCGACCATTCTGTGTTTATTTAGCTTTCTCTATGCTGCAGTTTAAAAATCACATTTGGCAAAGTAGACCCTCTATGCATAAGAACAATAACTGAGAGAAACAACAGAGATGGATAGATTGAAAAAGGCAAGTTCTACCATCATCTGCCACATTTGTCTCTCTTCTCTGGATTTTGATCATCCCCATTAGTCTTTTTCCATGATGTCTAGAGTTGTGGAATGTGCCAAAAAGCAGAAGGATACACAGTCATTTGGGGGAGGATTTGCTTAGGCACCAGGTACATTCTGTCATTCCTACCAGTCACTACCTAAGAGCATTTAACTGGGTTTTCCTTGACCAATCCTAGAGGAAGCAAATGGGTAGAACTTTAACGTGTCAGCTCTGGAAAGGACCTTGGAGGGCATCTAGTCCAGCCCTGCCAGCTGAGAGGCAGGATTACGTAGTGGCTAAGAGCACAGATTTGGAGCCAGACAGCTCCAATTTGAACCTGGCTCCACCATTTACTAACTTTGTAATCCTGGACAAGTTACTTACCTCTGCTTCAGTTTCCTCATCTGTAAAATAAGGCTCATAGGATTGCAGTGGGGAGGAAATGAATGAATAGGTATAAAGTATCAAGAACAGCACAAAGCATACAATTAGCACTTGATAAAGAAATGAGGCTCAGAGGAGAAGCAACCTCCCTAAAGCCACTCAGGGAGTTGTCAAACTGAGTTGGACTCAACGAAAAAAGGGGCAAGGTTATTGCCTCTTGGAAATTCTGACTAATGACTGCTTTCTTTCCTTACGTTACATCATTCCCACTCACTACTTGGAAAGAGCCCTAATGTGGGTCAGGATGGCACATTTTAGTCCAGGCGTGCCTCTGATAGTGTCCCTATGGGTCATTAGTTTGGGAATAGATGGTCTTTGGGGTCCCTATTGGTACTAACATCTTATAATTCAAAACTAAGGTCTGCACCCTCCATTCAAAGTCAAGTCTGTTTTTTCTTGCAACACTCTTTTTACTATCCTCCCCCGCCACCCCGCATTTCCCTCTGACATTTTGGCCAACTGTATCCCCCAGGTATCAACAGTTTCCTTTTGGCTCTCCCACTCTGTCCCTCCCCCTACTACTTTCTCCTCTCTTCCCCACTGCTAAGGCAATCATGGACTTCAACTGCCCCACGCCTGAGCCTTGCAGTTGCCATATTTAATTTGATTAGATATTTCAGTCTTGTAGGTGCCTTGAAAGTAGGGACTTGATTTATTCCTTATGCTGATCCACTTTCAGGGCTTAGTAGCATGCCCTTGGCAGAGTGGCTTATCCATTATGGTTTGTTGACTGGCTCCAAAGCGAATTGGGATGTTGGATGAAATCTTATATTATCAAGGCTCCCTCTGGCACATTCAGTACAACTGTCATAGATATCCTTTGTTTGAGAGGAAGTCAGTATTATCAACTTCAAAGCCTATTGAAAAGGGTATTTTAGAATAATTAAAATTTCAAACTTGAAAATTTCATACTGAGACGCAGGAATATGTTAGATACTTCCTCTGCCACGTTTCTTTCTCTCCAACCCCCTCCACATTCCCTCTCCTTAAACTACAGGCCTGAGTCAAATGTTATGTTGCCACTTTTTGGTGAAATGAGGCATTGCAGCCCAGCTCTACAAGACATTGTAAATGCCTGGAGGAAAATGAGTGGAAAATGAAGTGCTGGAAAATGAGACTATAGAGTCAGGTATGGCCTAGATAAATATCTTTTGGATTAGGTTGATCCTGAGGGAAGGGTGAGGGCTAACAGAGTAGGGGAGTCTTGGAGGAGGAGAGACACTACTAAGTGCTCTAAGGGTTGCAGAGGAAAAGTAAATAGTTGTTTGGGGACACTAACTTCTGTAATGCCTAGTACTGCTACAGTATTTATAACAAGACCCAGCATACCACTGGACTGACCACCAATGTAATCCTGCCTTTCTCAAATCTTTGTCCTTAGTCAAAGTGGTTGGAGCCCAATTTAAAACTCTACATTAAAGAGTAAGGAAAAAAGAGTTCTCACTATATAGTTGGGATGCGTTGCATTTTCAAAAGATGGCTGCAACAATATTTCGCATACTTTTCCGCAGTGTGACGTGGTACTCCCCCATCAAGTACAAGGGTCTATTTCTCCACCCCCTTGAACCTTGGTGGGTCCTGTGACTGCTTTGATTGATAGAATGAAATAGAAGTGATGCTGTGTGATTTTTCAGGATGAGGTCACAGAAAGCCTTGCAACTTCCACCTGGGCCTACTAGAATGCTCGCTTTTGGGATACTCCTTCTTGGAACCTAGCCACCATGCTGTTAGCAGCCTGAACTACATGGAGAAGACACATATAAGGCACTCTAGTCGAAGCTCCAATTAAGTTCCCAGCCAGCAGCCAACATTAACTGCCAGCCCTGCATGTGTGCCATCTTGGGTGTCCAGCTCGGTTAAGTCTTCAGAGGACTCCAATCCTAGCCAATACCTGACTGTAACCACATGAGAGACTTGGAGTGAAAACCCACAAGCTGAGCCCAGTCAGCTCAGAACTGTGAGAGATAATAATAAATTGTACTAAAGTCACTAGCTTTGGGGGTACCATGTGGCAATAGATAACCAGGACAACAGCAACTTTAGTTAGACACATGAATCATAGGATGACACATAATTAGGTATATTATTATTATTATTATTATTATTATTATTATTTATTTATTATTTTTTTTCCATCCATCCCCCTACCCCTCCCCTTTGGCTACCATTAGCTTGTTCTCTGTATCTATGGATCTGTTTCTGTTTTGTTTCATTTGTTCATTTGTTTTGTTTGTTTTTTTTAGGTCCCACATATAAGTGAGATCATATGGTATTTGTCTTTCTCTGACTTATTTCACTTAACATTATTTCACTTAGGTCCATCCATGTTGTTGCAAAATTAGGTATATTTTAAAAATCCTGCATTCAGCTTTAGGACAATGAGTTTCTAACATTGTAGAGCAATATAATTTCAGTTCACATCTGCTGCCTCTGATCAAAACACTATTTTGCACTTCCTGAGAGAGATCGAACACTTCCTGACAGGTGTCCCCTTGTGTCCTCATCTGTGTGACTGTGGAGTTCAGTGTCTCTCACATATTCTAGCACAGCACTTAGTGGCCTATTTGCAGGCCATGAGGGAAGAACCCATGTTCTTGTCTCCAGAAGGTTTCATGGGTGGGATTGTGCCATATATGGCAAAAACCCACCCACACATTTTCTTTTAATCAACTTTATCGATGTATAATTTACATGTAATAAATTACACATTTTAAGTATACAGACTGATGAGTTTCGACAAATGTAACCAATGTAACCACCACCCATGTTACCATACTTCATCTGTAATTTGCATTCCTATATTTCTTTTTTTATTGAACTATTTTTCTGATTAATTTATAGAAATGCTTTGCTTATCATAGATGTTAACATTTTGTCTGTTATGTATCTGCAAAAATTTTGTGGTTTGACCAGCGGAATGGTCCAACGGTGACTCCAGGAATCCTTTTCTTATTGCCTGCTCAGGCTGAGGAGTGGCTGTGACTCAACCCAAGTTTGCATTGTGCTGAGGGCTCTTCTTCTTCCAGCATGCATGCTCCCAGTCTTGACTGTTTATTCTCTGTATGTAAAGTTACTCCAAGCTTATATAATTAAAAGGTAGTATATAGGGCAGGGAGGGACAAGATCTCTCCCCTGGATCACAGTGCATCCAGCATCCAGAGCCCCTATTCCTCCCCATGGGTTGATGAGAGAGCAGGGTCCATGTGCCTTATCTTGCTGAGCATTTACTTGAAATATTTCCCAATTAAACCTGTACTTTATACCCCTTCCACATGGCAGTGTGGTGTTTGCCTTCTCCTTCTCATCCACATATTTTCTCCCAGTCTGTCATTTTTCTTAGACATTATTTATGATGTCTGTTTTTCATACATGAGGTTTGACTTTTGCATAGTCAAGTCTGTCCATCTTTTCTATGACTTCTGAGTTTTATAGTTTGCCTAGGAAAGCTTTCTTCATTCCAATCATATAAAAATTAGTTTGTGTTTTTTTTTCCTAGTATTTCATAGGTTTTTAATGTTTGGCTTCTTATCTATCTGGAATGTACTTTTGTATGTGAGGTTGCCCACCTCCCAGGGGTAAACAGCAGAATTTCTTGGAGCTGTTCTCAGGGTATAATGTTACTATACTGTATCAGTTATCTATTGCTACATAACAAATTACACCATAATTTAACGGCTTAAAACAAAAACAAACCTTTATTACCTTATACTTTCTGAGTCAAGAATTCAGGGGCAGCTTAGCTGGGCAGTTCTGGTTCAGAGACTCTCATGAAGTTATAGTCAAAATGTTGGCTAGGGCCACAGTCATCTGAAGGATCCACTTCCAAGATGGCTCACTTGCATGACTATTGGCAGTAGTCCTCTTTTCTTCACTGGCTATTATCAGGAGGCCTCAGTTCCTCACCATATAGACCTCTCCTTAGAGTGTCCTCACAGTATGGCAGCTGGCACACTCCAAATAGGTTGATCTAAGAGTGAGTGGAACAGAAGCTACAATGTTTTTCATAATCTAGCCTCAGGAGTCACACTCCGTCATTCTCACAATGTCTTATTGGTCAGGGAAAGGATATACAAGGATGTGAATGACAGGAGGTGGGGCTCATTGGAGGCTGTCTCGGAGGTGGGCTATCACATGCATTGTCTGGCCAACATTCTTGGCTCTGTGGTACCTGTCCTTGTGGATGAGGGTCCTTTGGGTTCAAAGTATACCCAAGAAAGTAAAAAGCTATCAGGATAAGACAACTACTCTAAATGTCTGAAAAGGAAACTGCAAATTCTGGCTATGAACATATGGGTCCTAAAGACTCTTATTTAATTTTACTGTTTTAGAAGCCAGGAGAAAGACAAACTTTTCAAAGTGAATCAAATTGAGTGATGGTGGGGCCAAGACTAGATCCCAGGATTTCTGATATAAACTCCATAACCTTCTCTGCTACCCTGTGAACACTCACTAGTCCTCGCTAGTTATATTGGTTAAAGTCCACTCAAGAAAACAGGAACTACCCTAGGTGTTTTGAGCAGATGGAGTTTAATGCACAAAATTATTTACACATGTGAGGGAAAAACTGAGAAGCCAAACAAAAGAAGGTGAGGCAACCCAGAGATAAGCAAATGTAGGAAGCTTCTATCGCCCCTAAAGCTGGAGGGATGCAGGGAAAAGCCAGGTCACTGAAGCCCAGAAGTGGAGTTGGCAGGCAGAAACCAGAGCTGCGGTGATCCTGTCCTCTGGGATCTGCAGCCACAGAGGAGCTCCAGCAGCTGAGCAGAGAAGGAGAAGGATAAATCTCTTGCCTTCTCCTTTCCTCCTGACCTCCATTTTTCTTCCAGTGCCTTCCATGGACTCCAGGAAAACATGCAGACAAAACAGAGCAGAGGAAGAGGAAGGAGCAGGCATCTGAAGGCACCAGGCCTGGGACTGGCACACTGGTGTTGGGCACATGGCAGATATTATTTTCCAAAATTGGCTACAACAATATATCTGGTCCTATATGTTTTTCTGGAACCATTACAGTCTCACATCAGGTAAATTTTGAGTCCCTCTCCTTCATCCTGGATGGGACTTTGTAATTGTCTTCATGAATAGAATAGGACAGAAGTGTTGTTAAGTGACTGCTGAGACAGAGTAATTAAAGGCCATACAGCTCTCACCTGGCTGGCTTTTGCTTTTGGGATCCCTCCCTTAGAACCCAGCCACCATACTATGAGCAAGTGGAGAGCCCACCTGGACAGACTCATGGGGAGAGAAACTGAGGCCCCAGCTGATGACTAACATTATCCTCCAGCTTCCCAGATTCCAAGACTTCTAGTTGAGGCCCCAGATACCATGGAGCAGAGACAAGCTGTGCCTGCTGTCCCTTGTCTGAACTTCTAACCTGCAGAATCTGTGAGCATAATAATAATTATTATTTTTTTTTTTTGCCACTACATCTCAGGAAAATTTGTTGCATGGCTACTGTAACTGGGACAGCTGGGGAGAGGGGCAGGAGGGGTTCAAGTAGATATTTGGGGTTCAGGGCAATATCAGCCTCCTCTCAAATCTTCCCTTTGGGGGTAGAATCCCAACCAATAATTGGAATTGGTTTGAGAGCACATGCAAGCTGGTCTCACTCTTCTGAAAATTCTTAAAACCTTGTTTCTGGACCTATTCCTTTGAAGAATTCCTTAATTTGTTTTACACATATTTATTGAGTGCCTAAACTGTGCTAGGCAATTATTTTATTTGAAAATAAAACAGGCCTGGTGCCTAACTTCAGGAAGAATGCAAATTACCTTATAAGTAAATATATAATTACAAATCAGGATAAATGTTCTGAAGAAAAAATATTGGATGCCAAGAGAGTATAATAGAGGATCCGGATATTGTTTGGGGTGTTGGTGAAGCCTCTCTCTCTCTCTCCCTCCCTCTCTCTCCTTTGCATTCCTAAACTTACTTATTCTTCAAAGCCATGAAATGTTTTATAACACATTTTTTAAAATTAGCAAAATAAGATTTTTCACTGAAAATGATGGTTGGACATGCATATATTTACTAAAAAATATTTACTCACAAGAAACCAGAAACCAGTGGGAGTTTTTGCCAGGAGACACATGAAAACTAAGGACTGCATGCCTCAAACAGTGCTTAGATGTGCCAACACACCGAATTTGTCATAGAGTTTTAGGGGAGTGACTCTTCATTCCCAGGAGCCAGAGACCCCAGGCTGGCTGGTCGGGTGGGACCATTGTCTCCAGAAGCCCAAGCACAGTGGAGTTGGCTTCAGGTAAAGAGGGCATGGGGGAAGATTAAGAGAGATAATGAAGCTACACCTGGGAACTGGGTTGCAGGCTGGGGGCAAGATTAAAGAGCAGGTCAGATCCCTGTCACAGGGGCCACCGTGCTATGCCCCAAGTCTGTCAGTCACTGCACAGAAAGATGGGCCAAAATTGTTACTTCCTGTAGGCCATTGGGGAAAGGGGCAGGTCTGAGACCATTCCCAAGGCTCTCAGTTTTTCTTTCACTAGAAAAGGGGGGCTTCCTTTTGAGCTGGGACTGGGTTCTTTCCATTTGTTGTCTTTCCACCGGGCCATCCCGCCTGTGGTGGCTTCTGGTTCTTCGGCACTAACTGCATACATAGCTTCTTCCAGCTGCAGTTCTCTGTGGAATTGAGAGTGACATTGTTAGGTTATTCTACCTCCTCCATCATGAGCATCATTTTTGCCACTGCTGCTGCCTATATCTGCACAGCCTGCCCTCCAGAAGGTGCTCATGAAATGTCCCTTGCAGGGACTCTTAATGACCAGGATGGTTGTCAAACAACATAGAGCCAGACCTCAAAAAGAGCCACAGCCCTGCTTCATGATACTGTGAGAGATACCCAGTGACCCCAGAGCAGACAGGAAGATATGGGTGGAGGGCTTTAGGCTATGGTCGCCTTGATGATATTGCTCGGGTCTACCTCCTGGGCCTCGCTGCTGGCTCACTCTTTCTGGGTCTGCTCCCTACTCTGATTATTCCCTCCCAAAGATATGGAGACCAGGTTTACTAATGGGTGATCATCATGGACACATTTGCCCCTAACTTTATTGGGATCTGGGACAAAAGTATATACAGAGGCCCAGATATCACATCTCTAATTTTCAAAAATGAAAATCAAGCTTACCAGCCATTAGATAAAGTATGTTGATGACTATAACTTCACAGTGATATAAAAGGCTAGGTATGAATTCAGAATTCTTGGATTCCTGAGTTCCCCACTGGAGCACAGCTGGCTCCTGGCCCACATTGGCCCTTTCTTTTTCCACCTGTGGGGCTTGGTCCCACACTGGGAGGGGCCTGGTGTACACACATGCTCATCCTCCAGCCCATATGGTCCAGCACTGTCTTACTGCTCCCCATGTTCCCTCTGTAAACAGTCAGTCACCCCTTGGCTACCTAGGGCTGTGAACGAATGGTTATATGCATTCTTGGGAGGGTAGACAAGAGGAAGAGGTCTGGGCAGTCCCTGGTAGTGGGCTTAGGGTTATCTGGCAGGCAATTCTGGGGTCCCAGGATCCCAGAGTGTGTCCAGAAGGGGAGAATAGGCTTCAGGTGGGTGTCCCTTTGGTCCTGTGGACTCTTTCCCCAGAGTCAAGGGTATGGCTAGAGCAGTGTTCTCTAGAGCATGGGACCCAGGCCAGGGGACTTGATTTCCCAGTTCCAAAGTACTTCTTGTCTCAGAGAGCAGACCAAGTCTTGTTCAATAGAAGTGCTTCTGTATCCTTTGAGCTGTCACTCATTTTCTTCTTCTTCATTTTATACAGCTGCTTAGAAACCTTCATTTAGGCTATTTATCAACCTGGCACCCATTCTTCCAAGGGTGATGTTCAAAATATTTCAATGCCATGTAGTATAAGCAATAACTAATCAGAGCTGATGCCTGCCCAGTGCTGAAGGATACTTCTGGAAGTTTTATACTGGACCAGGCATTGACCTTTCTGTTGCTGGGTCATGGAGAGGTTGAAGAGGGGTCAAGGCCACAAAGGTAAATATTGGGGGCCAGGCTTGGGGAAGGCAACTTTTATCATCAATATAGAGATACTTCAATGTTTTAACAACAGTGCTGCTGTACCTGTGAATATCAATTCTGTATTCTCTCCTTTTTCCTTGGATTTTATTAGGGGCAGCATTTTACTCAGCTAGAAGTCTACATCTCCAGCTTTGCTTGAAGCTTAGAGGTGGCTCATAATACATAAGGGCAAGTCTTTGAAGGGGCTCATTTAGCTGGGAGGAATCCTCTTTGCCCCTTGCCCTTCTCCTTCTTCCTAATCCGTCCTACCTGGATTGATGATGGCTGGAGCTCCAGCAGCCATTTTGTGACCTTGAGGATGGATGCCCCATGATAAAGAAAGCAAAGCAAAAATATGGAAGGAGCCTGGGCCCTGATGACTGTAGAGCTGCCATACCAGCCCCAGACTGCCCACCATTAGACTCTTTTTATGAGAGTTTTATGAGTTTTATAAACTTCAAATTCAGGTAATCCTCTATAGTTAGGTCTCTGTTATTAGCATCTGAATTTGATTGCTAACTCATTTCAGTTCCAGTCCTCAATACCCATGTCTCCTCAGGGTGGGTTCAGGATCAGGATGTGGAGGAGAAAGGAATCTTCATTTGGCATGTGCCTTCCATAGGGTATGTTTTGTCAGCTAATCATTAAAATAATTCTAGCTATTAGTGTTACCTTCCTTATTTTGACAGGTGAGAAAACTGGTCTGAGAGGTTATGTGGCTTGACCAGTGGCAGAACTAGGGCCAAGGCCTGGGTCTCACAGACTGTGGTGCCCACACCTGCTTCACCACTTCTCAGCCAGTGCAGGCAGAGAGAGTGTCTAGGATGTCCTCAAAGGCTGGGTATCATTGGCTCGCCTGCAGCCTTTGCAGATCCTCACTGGCACCCAGGCAGGCATCTGCTTTTCCAGAAAGGAGGGGTATGTGTGTGTCAGAAAGGAGCCCTTAAAAACCTCCTGTCTTTCACCATTGTTACTTTCTAGAGAAAACTCCAGAAAACCTCAGTAGGGTTATGGGCCAGAGGGTGGGGAAGAGCTGTGAGGCAGTAATAGGTGGCCTTCTGCCCTCCAAGCTCAGGGGATTGAAAATCTCTGGGCAGAGGGGAAGCAGAGAGGGAGCCATCTCTGAGAGGGAGGCATCCAAGGTGCCTGAGAAGGTGCTAGAGCTTCACAGACTTGGAGGCCACTGTGTCTTTTGACCAAACACTTGTTCTCCTGAAGCCTGAAAGCCCAGGTTTCCCCTGACCTCTGAGAGCAGCTGCAGCAGAAGAACCATTTTCTGAGGCAACTGTATTGACTCAAAAATCACTAAATGGATGCTGGTGGAGGCCCAGCACCTGCAGGCTGGTCCTCATCCTTTCTTGGATCTTTCAACTTGACTCACTTCTATTCCTAGTACATTCGAAGGGGAGGGAGAACTGTCCAGAAGCCTGAAGCTCTTGCCTTCTTGCAGATCTCCCTGAGTTCTACATTATGGGTTTTTCTCTTTAGGGGCCAGGGGCCTCATTCTTCCTTGCCTCCATCTGCCTAGAGACTTGCAGAGGTGAAGTGCAGCCTCTGACATCTCAGATAGAGCCTGCCTTAGCAAAATGGCTTCCTGAGCACTGGAGAAAGAGCGAGCAAATGCAGGGCAGGAGCAGAGGCTGCTGGCTCAGTGGGCCTCCCCTAGCTGCCTCTGATAGCCCCTCCCTGTCCCTGGCTCCCCTTGGAAAACATGACCCACCAGGCCCTCCTGACAAGCCCCCATCACACCGCCCCTTTCACAGGCTCCCAGGCGGAGGAGATGGAAAGCAGACCCTTCTGAATGTTTAACTTCAGCTGGGATGATAATAGCTTTCCCATGGACGCAACTGTATCCTTTCCCTGTGTCCTTCAGGGATCCCAAAACTCCATACGGTTCTCATTTGCAGCTCGTTCCTGAGGAGGCCTCATTTCCTCGCCACACACCCCTGATGTGGTCAGGGTCTCCCTCCCACAGCCCGAGTTGGGTGGGGGTGGGGGCTTCCTTGAGCTTTTCTCTAATGGTGGCCTCCCTTTTGCTTGTCCTGGTCCCCTTAGATCCCTCTCTTGGCCTTTGCCCTTTCCCTAATCCCTGCCCCCCAACACCTCAGGCCTTTCAGTTCCTGCTGTCTGAGCCAAGGGATTGTGGTCAGGGCTGGGCTGTTCCTCAGGTAGAAGTGGTCTTTCTAAAGGCTTTTCCCACTCAGCCTGGTAGGCACCCTGAATGACTCCGGGGGTCACCGTTAGCACTGTATCCTATGTGAATGGCACCTCCCAGAGTTATAAGGTAAAAGAAAAGACCCCAACCCCCTCTTGCTTTGCTTCTCAAGCTCTTTCCATCACACACCTCTTATAACTTTGATCTCTCAGGAAGCCCAGGGGAGTTGAGAAGAGGAAAGAAAAGAACGATAGACTCGCATTTGCATAGAACTATTGTTTTGTTGCTGTTGTTGTCTCTCAAGCTTCAAAACCCCCCTGTGGGGGTCTGGGACAGGGGGTTGTTATTGGCATTTGACAAAATAGATGAGGAAAAGGACCCAGGACAGTGAAATGACAAGCCTGTATGATAGCTCCAGATCTGGGCAGAAGGAGAAGAAACCGAGAGTGAGTAGGCTGTGGGCTCTGTAGTGAGGCATGTGGACTGTGGAGCCTGTCTGCCTGGGTAGAAGTGTCCCGCTCCACCATTTGCAGATTGGGTAACCTTGTGTGAATCACTTAACCTCTCTGTGCCTCAGTTTCCTCATCTTAAAATGGAGATTATAGCAATATAGGTATGGGTTTATAAAGGAAAAGTGTGAAGAACAGTCTCAAGCACATAGTGTTATGATCACTGTTGTTATTAGATATGGGAGACAAATGAAAGGCCACTGAGAACTCAGCTTCTCTCTCCCTTTGGCCCGCCTGTCTCTACAACACACACTTAGAGATTTTCAAAGATAAGTAAGCTGCTCTTACCTCTGCATCAGACTGCCACTTCAGGTCTGGCCACCACTTACATTTTCCAGGTCTAGTTCTGAGGTCACAGCCCAGTGGTTTCTATCCCCCTCTCCCTTTTGGCAGTTCTCTGAGGCCTGGTTACCTAGGTCCATTTGGGGCTCAAGGATCCCAGGACTGCTTGCCTTCTTGGTTGACCAAGGCCTCCAGTACCCACAGAGAAGCAAGTGGTTGGAGTGGCCTTCAGGAGTCTGGGAGGAGTCCAGAGCCCCTGCTTGCCCTCAAAGGCTGGTCCTTCCGGTGGTTCTTTTGTCTCAGGCAGGGCTCACGATAAATAGATACGATTAGGAGATCAAAGCACCTTCCACAGGTTTGGCCTGAAGGGGTCCTTTGATTCCTTCAATGCACCCCCCCATCTCTCCTTCCACTGGTGGACTCCTCTCAACTCAGAAATCTCCCCCTGCTTTCATTCCTGTTCTTATCAAGCTGCCGCCTCAGCGCTCCACACTAGGCCAGGCAAGTCTTGCCTGTTGAGGAGGAGCTGGGTTTTCCCCTCCAAGGTTGGTGACTAAATCACCAGTTGGAAGTTGAAGCCAGCACGCTGCAGCAGGTCTGTGAAACCCAAACGGTTTCATTTTGAGCCTCAGTTGCAAAACCTGAAATGATATGCTTGTAAATGATGGGTGGGTGAATCATGCCTGCCTCTCGGGGTATCTAATTAGATGCAGGTTCTGCCTGGTGGCCAGAACTTGGCCCAGCGAAGGGAGGAATCATTATAAATATTCTTCCTTTTTCCTTTGAAAAAGCCAGAAATTCCTGTAAGTGTGGAGAACTTGTGGGATTTTCCTTAAAACTTGAGAGATAGCTTTGACAAATTGTATTGTGAGTGCTCGAAATGCACCTTTCGCCACTTATGGACTCCTCCTCAGGCCATTCTGGCTGCTAGGCCCCCAAACTAGAAGAGAGGTGTGTGTTGAGGAGGTGAGGCCTCTGGGCATATTTCAAGATAGGCCACTGTGGTCAGATTTTCCTGCCACCAACACAGGTCATGGGAGCCTTTGCTGACCTGCTCCTGGAGCTCTCATCTGTCCCTCAGTTTTGAGCCCTGCCCATGGAGTTGATGATGTGCAGGGCAACTGGGTGCCTGCGAGGGATGAAATTCCTTGTCAAATGAAAACAGTTGTAGGGGATATAGAAGAGCATTTCTGAGGGAATTTCCAGGGAGGAGAAATATCCCTGCCCTGAGCTTCCCTGGGCAGGGGGTAGACAAATTGGGGACTCTGGCTGCTTTTGTGCTTTTATCTCCAGGAGGACCAGCTTTGGGGAAGCTGCTTTTTCTAGTCCAAGAGGGATTGACAATTTAGGTTTGTTTATTCAACAAAGATTGAATGAATGACTGCCATGTGCCAGAGCTGGTCTAGGTACTGGGGATAGATGAAGGAAATCCACAAAAGATTCCACCTCTCATGGAGTTTACATTTTAGAAATGGGAGAACAAAAACAATAAACATAATAAGTGAATCAATGATCTCATCTCCTAATAAGAAGTGCTATGGCAAAATGTAAAAGGAGAGGAGAAGGGGGATTGTGAATATGAAATTGGGGTGGTGGCTGAATTTAATAAGGCGGTAAAGGGGAACAGAATATGACACCCCAAAATATGCCTTGGTGGCATAAATATTATTTTAAGCTGATCATTTTCAAGAAATAGCAGACACAGGAGAATCTCTGAAAACCAAGTAGAAGTTATCCTTCTGAAAGAGACATTTATATTTATAAAGAAAATCCCCATTCGTATGGGTATCTCTCTATATATACCAGGAAGAGAAGGATGACTCAAAATCTTTAGAAACTCTTATCAATGGAGAAGGCAATGACTTCTGCATTATAACCTTACCCTTGTTTCCTGTGCTTTTCCTGGTCACCTCCCATAACTGCCTCCTCCCACTCCCAACATCTTTTGTCTTCTTAAGGTGGTGACTTGACCTATTTTGACAAGTTACTCAGTTTTCTAGGGTCTCTCCCATGTGTACAGGAGGTATACATGTTATTAAACTTCTGTTTGTTTCTCTCCTGTTAATCTGTCTTTTATTACAGGGGGAGTCTCAGCAAAAAACATAGAAGGGTAGAGGAAAAACTATTTGTCTTCCCCTACAGTGGTCAGAGAGGCCTTATCAAGAAGGTGACATTGGAACAAAGGCTGAAAGGAGATGAAAGAGTAAGCTGGGTTATATTATCTGGGGAAAGGGCATTCCGGCCAGAGGGAACAGCCAGTGCAAAAATCCTGAGGTATGATCATCTGGAGTGTTCCAGGAATAGCAAGGAGGCTAGTGTGGCTGGGGCAGAGGGAGGGAGAGAATAAGAAATTAAGGCCGAGATGTGAGGTGTGGGAGAGATTCTTGTACTCTCTTGGAGGCCATTGTCAGTACCTTAACTTTGAGTAAAATGGGGAGCTATTGCAGGGTTTTGAGCAAAGGAGTGACAAAATCTGACTTCATATAAGTGGTGCAAACCAAAATTAATTTTAGACTGTAATAAAGAATAAAAGGTATTTATTTGAGTAAAAAGAGCTGCAGCCTGGGAGACAAAGATTTAAGTAGCAATCTAAATTGTGCTTCACTGAAACAAAGGGGAGCTGCCTTTTATAGAGAAAGTTCTTACCCAGATTCCCAATTAGGTCTGTTTTATATAAATGAGGTATCCAAATTTCTGCAATTCTGATTGGTCCAAATTGCATTGTCCTGATTGGTCAGCATTATGCATCCTGGTTGTTCAGTGTGGTGCAGTTCTGATTGGATGGGGCAGATCTCAGTCCATCCGCTAAAAGATGAAACCAAGACCTCCCTTATAATAATTGACTCAGATGTAAAGGATCAGGGCATAGTGTGGGAAGCCCAGTTCAGTTTGAGGTTCTTCATGGTAAACAGAGTACGTGAGGAGCCCTTTTCACCAAATGGTCACTAGGCTCTTGTTATTTATAAAATTTGGGTTTTCGATTGACCATGGGAGTTCATCTCAGCAGATAAAATCTTTCTCGGGGTTTGCATCAAATGAATCTTTCTTCTTGGGGTTCACAGTGGAATCATATAGTATTTGCCTCTTTGTGTATGACTTCTTTCACTTAGCATAATATCTTCAAGGTTCGTCCATATTGTGGCATGTATCAGAATTTTATTCCTTTTTAAGACTGAATAATATTCCATTGTATGGATACACTACATTTTGTTTATGGACATTTGGATTGCTTCCACTTTTTGGCTATTGTGAATAAAGCTGTTATAAACACTGGTGTGCAAATATCCGTTTGAGTCTCTGCTTTCAATTCTTTGGGTTTTATACCTAGGAGTGAAATTGCTGGGTCATATGGTAACTGTATGTTTAACTTGAGGAATTACTATACCATTTTCCACAGTGGCTGTACCGTTTTACATTCTCTCTGACAATACATATGAATCTCTTTTAAAAACACTTTGGTACAGTTCTTCACACCAGCTGGTGAGGTGGAGATGGGATGAGGACCCCCTGCCACACACACACACATACTTCCATGGAAGGATTATGGCAGGGTCAAGTGAGGACATACCCAAACTTACAGAGGAGGCCTGATGACAGTTGATGGAAACTTTTTGGTCTCTGAATATCCAGTTCACAGCTTTATCACTTCAGTTGGACCATGTCATAGTGCTGAACAGCTAGGACATAGGTTTGAGTCTTGCCTTTACTGTGGCTGTGTTACCTCAGACAAAGGACTTCCCCTTCCTAGGCTTCAGTTTCCTGCTCTGTATGAAAAAAGGGGAGAGTAATAGGGTGAGGTAGGCATGCAAAGAGGTAATGTGAGTCCAGTGATTTCCAAAGGGCTTGGCAGATGGTACATGTTCAATCAGTGGGTGCCACTGTCACTATGATCCATTCCTGGGGATTTCTCTAAGGGTAACCTCTAGGTGACAACTTAAGCACCTAAAGTCAAGGTTAAGAGCCTACTTTGATGCCCATTACTGTTCTAGGATTTGGGAATGGAGGGTTGTGGTGGATACCATGATACACCACTCAAATTCAAGAAAGAACTTGTGGCAGTTTTGGGGGTGCTTTTAGAGGCACTCTCTAGCTGTCTGCACCTTTAGGGGTTGCCTCAGCTAAAGAGAGTGCCTCAGTCAAAGTTATGACCTTCTGAATGCACAGTGACCTTTAAATATGGGAGTATAAAGGCCTAGTTACTAGCCCCACTTGTGGACAATTCTGTGGTAGGCTGAATAATGCTCCCTGACCCCCAAGATGTCCACATCTTGGTTCCCAGAACCTGTGAATGTTTGTCATCTTATATGGCACAAGGGACTTTGCAGATGTTATTAAAATTAAGGATCCTGAGATGAGGAAGTTAGCCTTGATTGTCTGGGTGGGCAGGAAATCAGAGTCATGGAAGGCTATGTGACAACAGAAGCAGAGGTTAGAGTGATGTGACTGCCGGCTCTGAAGATGGAGGAAGGGGCCAAGAGCCAAGGAATGCAGGCAACCTCTGGAAGCTAGAAAAAAACAAGGAAATGGATTCTCCCCTGAAGTCTCCAGTGGGAATGCAGTCCTGTAAACACCTAGATTTCTGACCTCTAGAACTGTAAGAGAACAAATGTGTGGTGTAAGGCAGTAAGTTTGTGGTAATTTGCTCCAGCACAAGAGGAAACTAGTACAACTCTGAAGGTGGAGCCAGCCGCAGAGCTCCTTGGGAGGTGGGGGCAGAGCCTTCTTCCCCTTAATCCTGCTCTCCCCTTTCCCTTCTGGTGGGGTTGGTGCTTAATTAACATCCTGCACTTTAAACTCCATCTCAGAGTCTGCTTCCTGGGAAACTCAACCTGCCATACTTGATATATATAGCTTTATTATGGACAATTTCAAACAAACACAAAAGTAGTGAAAATAATACAATGATCTCACATGATCCCATTGCCCAGCTGGGACAATAGCCAACTCGTGGCCAACTTCTTTGTATGGAAGTGGTAGTTTAAAGGGAGAAGCTCTGGAGATCCTCACAATCTAGTGGGGAGTTCAGATGGTACAGACATCTCTGAGACCAAGAGAATGCCAGGCAGCAGTTCCCACATAAGCAAGTCTGTAGCTGGGGCACAGAGAAGGCAGCCTTGGAGAAAGGCAGGAAAGGGATAAGCTGCCCAGAGCTGACAGGGCAGGCCATGTCAGGAAGGGGTGGGTCCTAGGGGAGGGTCACAGGCAAGGCAAATCTCATCTAAAGGGTCCTGAGTCTGAGGCAGGAGGCAGGTGAGTGGCAAGGGACAGTGACAGATATCACTTGCATAGAGTAGACCATCATCTGCCTTTGTGTTTTCATTCCATTGTCTTTCTAATCTATTGTTTTTTTTAATAGGCCTCCACCTGCTTCCACGTGACTATTAATAATAACAATGCTAGCTGCCAGGTGCTGGGCTAAGCACTTGATACAGGTTATCTCACGAATCCTCCCAACAACTGTAGGAGGCAAACATTATTGTTATCACCATTTCACTGAGACTCAGTGGAGTAAGACCACTTGACCAAGGTTCCATGGATGGTGTATTAGTTTCCTAGGGCTACTGTAACACATGACTACAAACTGGGTGGCTTACAACAATAGAAATAGATTTTCTCACAGTTCTGAAGCCCAGCAGTCTGAAATCAAGGTGTTGGCAGGGCTGTGCTCTCTCTGAAGGCTCTAGGTGAGGATCTTTCCTGGCATCTTCCCCCTCTGGTAGCCCCAGGCATCCCTTGGCTTGTGGCTGCATCACTTCAGTCTCTGCTTCCATCTTCACATGGCCTTCTTTCCACTCCATGTGTCTTTTCTCTGTGTGTCTCTTATCATTGGATCTAGGATCCCTTTAGATAATTCAGGATGATCTCATCTCAAGATCCCTAATTTAAATACATCTGCAAAGACCATTTTTTTCTAAGTAAACTCACATTCCCAAAGGTTAGGATGTAGACAACGTTTTTTGGAGGCCACCATTCAACCCACTACAAATCAGAAGAGAGGGACCAGAGATATGAACCTAAGAAAAAGAATCTGCTGTCCCTGGAATGTGATCCAATCTTGCCAAGAAGAACTGGACCAGTAGGAACTCCCTTGTGCTGGTTTTAGAATGTGGCCACAAGTTCTTTGACACTCCTTCCATAGAAAGCTAGTGTCTCTGCCCCTCTATTCCAATCTGGATGGGCTTGTGGCTCACTTGTCACTAAAAGAATGTGGCGAAGTGATGCTGTGTGGCTTCTAACGGTGTGTCAGAATAAGTGACACAGCATCTGCATTTTTACAGAAACATTTGCTTTTGGAGCCCTGAGCTGCTACAAGAGCTGCTGACTGCCATGAGGCCACCATGCTGAGAGGAAGCCTAGGCCACATGGAAAGGTCTCATGTAGGTGCTCTGACCAATAGCTCTGCTGAGACAGTTGACAGACAGCCACCCCCCCTCCGCCCTATCTCCAGATGATTCTAGCTCCAAGCTATCCTGTCACCCCCAGCCATGGAGTCTTCCTAGCTGTGGCCTCAGAAATCATGGAGCAGAGACGAACTGTCCCTGCTGTCCCCTGTCTTAATTCCTGACCCACAGAATCTGAGTATAATAAAATGGTCTTTTTATGCAACTAATTTTTGGGGGTGGATTGTCACACAGCAATAGTAATCAGGACACCACTCCTTATCTAGAGAAAGCCCCAAACAGGGCATTAGCAGTTCCTGAGAAATACGTCTGATTAGACAGGGGCAAAGAAAGTATCTCCTGATTAAACTACTCCCCCACCTCAATTCCCATTGGTTCTATGATGAGAGATGAGGTGAGGGGAGGTGGCGGGGCACAGAAAATGGAAACAGCTCTTTTCAGCATGAGAGACCATCCCTCCTCAAAGTCACTCACAGACAGAGCCATGTAGCCTAAGGCTGCAGCTAGGCCTCTCTCCAAGTGCCTTCCCTCCAGCCCCTGCCAGAGCGGGGCTCCTGAATGTAGGGTTCAGTAGAGCCCAGCTGCAGTCATGACCTCCTATGCAGCTGTGGCAGACTGTAGGTCCCTGGCCACTTTCTTTCCCAGATCCTGGTTATCTGACTGATCACCCAGCCCTAGCCCCCGGGGCCCAGCCTACCCTATCCCATGGGGCTGGCTGATATTCCATCCTGCCTTTGCTAGGGCCCATGATCTGTCTGCAGCCATGGCTGCTAATTATAGCACAGGCTCATTCGTTTGCTGGATTGGATCTTTGGATTTTGTGATTTGCTATGCAGAGGTTTTCTTTCTGACTAATTTGTTTACCAGGTTTAATTCTTCAATCATGTTTTCATTTTAAGAGATTTCAGGGTAATTATAAACTTTGAATAAATCCATCTGAGGCACCAAAGTGCTCTCAGCTCAGTTCTGCTAGGGCCTGCCATTCTGTTGCTACGCTTGAGATTTGGTGTGAATAGGACCTTTCCTGCCCATCACACCCTGACTCCTGCAATTGAAAACATCTGGGCCTCTAGGAGCCAAGGTCACGATTTTTGAAAAAGGCACAACTGAAAACCACACTGGGTTTGGGAAGAGATTGAATCAGGTTGGTGTGTGAATGAGATTGCAGAAACTTTAAGAATTCAGCCCCTCTCTATCCACCTTGCCTAGGCTGCTCCCCTGGGCATTGGGAAGAGGAATTGAGTTCCTAGCTTCCCAGTATTGTCAGCTGAGTGACTGTCGAAGTGGGGTGCAGGGTGTACCTGGGAGAGTTCTAGCCGCATAGCCCCTGAGCAGTGGGGCCAGGCAAAGTTTCTGAGCTCTCGGCAGTAAAATAGTAATAGGTCGAGGAGGAGAATGACAATTCCTGTTCCTTCCACTTTGCAGGCTTGTCATGAAAGAGCTGACGTAGGAGACATTTTATATCACATAGCACAGTTCTGAGACGGTGGTATTGTGGAACAAAGTCTCTTGGCCATATCAGCAGGGTCCTGCTGGCAGGCTGGGTGATGTGACACCTGAACAAATGACATAAAGGCAGGAAATGCCACCAGGACCCTAGATGTCTTGACTCTATCACTATTTCTCAACCAGTGTGTCCTGGCTCCTGGGTATGCTGGGATGGTCTCTATGGAATGTGTGAGTATATGAATTATGACTCCAAGTCCCAGTTCCACCCTCAGTATCTTATCAATGCCACACTGGAGGGCTGCCTGTGTGCCATATCTTATCAGTATAAACAAATTAAGGTTGCCTAATTTGCACATCCATATCAAACCTAAAGGCAGGTGGGCAGGTAGTGTAGCATGTGCAATAATCATAACTAGGATCAATGGATTAGGCTTAGCTAATTTACATGCAGCCAATAAGAGTCAAGGTATGAAAAGCAAAGTTGCCAGGGGAACCAATCACATGAAAGAAATTTTCCACCAAAGTGTAAGCCCCTGAGCTTACCGTGCTTGATGGTGTTTGCTCCCACTGCAGGAGAGAGAATGTGTGAGGACTCGGGACATGCTCTGACAAGAATGCGATGCTGGATCCCATGCACAGTGACAGCCTAGGCAACTGCAGGCAAGAGGGAGAGAGTGGCCATACTGTTGTCATTTGGGCTCTCCAAGAAGCAAGCCTGAGACAAAGATTTGACTGCAGGAACCAGCAGCAGGGGAGTGTGGGTATGCAGGAAGACAGCTAACAAAGGGTGAATGATCAGGCCAGATGCCTCTGTGCACAATTGTTATAGGCTGAATTGTGGCCCTCACAAATTCATTTGTTGAAGTCCTAACCCCTAGTACTTCAGAATGTGACTGTCTTTGGAGATAGGGTCTTTAAAGAGGCAATTAAAGTCAAATGAGGTCATTAGGATGGGTCCTAATCCAATATGACTGGTGTCCCTATAAGAAAAGGAAATTAGGACAGAGACACTCACAGAGGGAAGACCATATGAAGACACAGGGAAGAGAAAGTGGCCAAGGAGAGAGGCCTCAGGAGAAACCAACCTTGCTGACACCTTCATCTTGGACTTCTAGCCTCCAGAACTGTAGGAAAATAAATTCCTGTTGTTTAAGACAGCCAGTCTGTGGTACTTTGTTATGGCAGCCTGAGCAAAAGAATATAGTAATGAAAACTCATTTCCATTGGAGTAGATAGTGTTGAACACAGGCTTCCAAGCTATTCCACCTGAGAGATGAGGAGGTGGGGGTGTTTATCCCCCAACTTGCCTCAGTCATTAATTAGGAGCTGTTTCCAGGGGGCATTAATGCCCACACTTTCAGTCTGCTGCAGGTGCAGGCAAAGCAGTTTTGGTGACTAGTAGAAGCTCCTAGGTGAAGAAAGTTGGGCCTGGATACATTAAATGGTAAGAATGACAGGACTCGTGGGTGGCAATAATGATGGCATTAGCTGCACAAGCTTATGGGATGAATCATAGACTCTCTTAGGCACTTGCCTAGAAGCTTAGCTTACAGGGGCCTTTAGCTTCTTTCCTAAAGGAAAATGTGTGTGTGCAGTGTGTATTACTAGGAAGGTTTAGTCTAGATAGAATACATACTTTTATATTGAATCATCCTGTGTAATTGATTGCCCTCAATGACTATAATATGCAAAAGTACCTCTGGTTAGTTTCCATGCCAAAGCCAGTGAAGTGAATGGAACATTTAACAGAGTTCGCTGCGGTCTTGGACCTGTGTGGCTTTGATCGTCTTTCTAGTGAGGCATGAAGCACTTCAGTGCCTCTTGCTAATTTTAGACTCATGTACTGGGTACAGCTAGGATGAGGGTGTTTTGAGTCTAGCTTCTTGGTTTCAAGCAGCTGAAACCAACACTAGCCTACTTCAATAAGAAAAGGATTTCTGGAAGACGTGAGGTAATCCACAGATTTGAAGAAAGAAGACAGGACTCATAGCCAAGAACACTCTGGTAGGGGGGTGGGAGTGGCTTGCTAGACCCCCCGCCACAACCTTTGTAGGACACTGTCACTGCTGGACCCTTAAGGTTGCCACCATGGTACATTGTCCCTGTCTTTTTATGACATTCTCTTGAGATTCAGTGTTGGAGTCCCCTGGCTGCTGGGGTTAAATTAAGGGTGGTTGTTTCAGGGAGAGGAGCTTGGCCATGGGCTGCTCTAAATGGGAGGTAGACTATCTGTTTCCCCAGTATTATGCAAACCAGAGAATGCCTCCCAAACAAGAGAAATACTTGTCCTTGACACATGGGTGGGTAAAAATTCTAGAAGGATGAAGACAAGGGTGGAGTTGTTCTTGTGAGTCCTGGCTTGTTTGCTCAGTTTTGGGCCAGACTAGTGAAGAATGAGTAGAATGGATATATGGTTGGATGTGGAGTGGGTATCCTTGGCCAGGGATCCCTGTGGGCACCAACATGTACCAAGGGGCAGAAGCAGGAAGACTAAAGGACACTGGGTGTTCTGCTTATCTACTATGGTATAACAAATCACTTCAGAACAGTGGTTAAAACCATAACAACCACTGTACGGCTTACAAATCTGGAGCTTGACTGGGCTCAGCCAGGCGGTTCTTGATTAAGGGTCTTAGGTTTCAGTGACATGAAACCTAAGGTTTCAGGGACCGGAGTCATCAAAGGCTTCTTCACTCACAGATCTGGCTTCTGGGTTGGGAAGACTCCCATAGCTGGGGGTGGAACAAGCTGGGGTTCTTTGAGTCTCCCCATCTCTGTGTGGACTCTCTGTATGGCCTTTCCAACATGGCGGCTCAAGACAGTGGGACTTCTCACACATCAGCTCAGGGCTTCCAAGAAAGAAAACCATACAGAATCTATATTGCCTTTTATGATCTAGTCTTGAAAATCATGTGGTATCACTTTGGCCATATGCTATTCATTCCATGGGAGCCTGGAAGGCCCACCCACATTCCAGGGGAGAGGATTAGACTCCTCTACCCTGTGATTGGAGAACTGTCAAAGAATTTGGGGACGTGTTTTAAAACCACCATAGTAGGTTAGGAGATGGTGAACAGCCACTTGACTTGACTGTTTGACTGGACCGACACGTTTTTCCTTCTCAGTTTTCTAATTTGGCAGCTTGTTTCCCATACGCAGAAAGGCCTGGCTCAAACTCCCAGCAGTATGTTACTAACTAACATGTTTGCACCTCATGGGCTGGACCCACTGATTCTTGTTAATCCTGCTTCAACATTATGCCAGGAGAGCTCAGTCCAACTGAAATTCGACTATTGGTTTTTAATTTTGGTGCCATTTTTCATGCTGATGGCTCTTCTGGCTGACAATGAGTTACCCTGGGTGCAAATCAAATACAATAGAATTGCTAATAAGGCCATTAGAATATGCTGGCAGGAGGAAATCTACAAGTTGTCAGACCTGGGCAGACTCTCCCCTTGTCTTTGGGACATAATTTGCTTGACTTCAAATGGACCTGTGCATAGGACCAGTTCAGATATTGTAAATAGACACCTGCAGGCAGCTGGAGAGACTGAGCAAGTGGCTGCAAGATCTGCAATCTTACACTGGTTCAGTTGGTTCTCTTTGCAGGAAAAATCTTGTTCTGTAAGTACACATGTCCCTGAGGATCTCTGTCTAATGTTCCATACACTCTTCTCATGCAAGGAAGTGTCGAGATTTAATTCTCAACCTCTAGGCCCACAAGGAAGGCACCACATATCTGGCATAATGAACTATGTTTTCAGATTTCTAAATTTAGAGGGAAGGTGAGAACGCACCAACGGTTTTTCTCTTGTGTCTAATTCTGAGCAAAGATAGACTCTTATCTGTTGAAGACTTCGTGTCGCACATTCAGTCACAGTTTCTTTGTATTTTTTTTAAATCTCTAAAAACTGACTGAGAGGAAATAGATTCAGGAGTCACTTCTTAAGGGTGCAATGCTTGATGCCAAATAGTAGTTCTATAAATCAGGAGGCGTTAGGCCTTCGGAGAAGACAGAGTGTGGTCTTTAAGAGTGGAGATGCAAGGCCGGAAGCTGTGCAGTGATGTTGTTTGGGGAGGAGAAATGTGCTGGGGATTATTTACAAGTGATAAGGGGACCCCCACGGAATCAGCAACAGCTAATACTTATTGAACCTTGCCAGCCACATTTGGACACTTGAAATGCTTGCAACATTTAATCTTCATAGCAGCTCTCTGTGGTGTGGATTTTTATCATCATCCCCATTTAACAGATGTCAATCTTGAGGTTCGGTAGCTTTCCCAGGGTCCCCCGACAAGTTAGTGGCAGGGAGTTTTTAGATTGAGTTCAACTGCCAGGACAGGGAAAGAAATACTGGCTTTAACAAAATATTCTTTCTTATAAAAACAAAGTTTGGAGGTAAACAGTCTAATTCTGGTAATGGCGACTCCATAATCATTAGCCACCCAAGTTCCTTCTTTCTTGTTATTCTGCCATCTAACATATAGTCTGTGCCTTGGGTTGCCAGATAAAATGCAGAACACCAGTTCAATTGGAATTTTAGGTAAAGAACAAAAAATTAATTAGTATAAGTGTATCCTGTGCCATATTCAATAATTAAATAAAATATTAACATTAAAGTATTATTTTTTTAATTAAGTAAAAATATTTTTATTTGCTCAATCTACTACCCTTTCTCCACCTCATGGCTCAAGATGGCTGCTTACATTCCAGCCTTCAGAACCACATTTCAGGCAGCGGGAGGGAAAAGAAGGGCTTCCTTCCCTTTAAAGACAGTGTGGAAATCACCCCTTAAGCTACTGCTCACCTCACATTGGCCACACATGGCTTTTAGGGAGGCTGGGAAATATGGCTTTTATTCTGGGAAGCCATGGGCCCAGCTGACAATCAGAGTTTCTGCATTAAGAAAAATGGATATCGGGGTCACTCAGTGTCTGCCACAGCTGGGATTTAAAGCCAAGTCAGAACGGTTTTTGAGTCTTGAGGCTTAGTCACCCTGATGTCCTGCCTTTCTTCCATTTCATGAAAGAAATAGTGGGGCAGACATGGTGTATGTTTCACACAGCCCTTTTTGGATCCTTTTCACAATTTCTGGGTATTTCTCCCATGACTTCTCTGTGCTTTTGCTGCTAACAGCCAGCACCTGGGACAGTCTTCACCGGGCTGCCCTAAGGCAACTGGAGCACTATGCCCACACCTGGGGATTGGCTGTTAGCCAATGACTCACTGTGCCAGAGCTGGCAAGCCCAGGCTCTCTTGCCTGGAGTCAAGAGGAACACTTAAGCATAATTTACACTCCAGAGCCTCGGTGGGGTCAGGCTGAGGCCGAGTGTGTGCCCTTGCTGGCTGCTTCCTTTTCCTCGTCCTGTTTTCCCCACTCCCTTAACTGGTCCCTCCTGGAAGCACTGCCTTCATAAATCACTTGCACACAAATCCTTGTTGCAGTGTCTTAGTAGCCTAAGATAAGGGTTTACCCTGGAAAATATAAATAGGAAGTGGGACAGCACTTTTGGAGACAAAGTGGTTCTGTTGTCACATGCCCCTCTAAGATGAAGAGGCCAAAGTGACTTGCAAAACTCTTGAGCTTGAATTAGGTCACACCCAACCTCACTGGCAAATCCTAAGCTGTGACAACTTTTATGAAGTTGAACATTTAATATTTATTCCAATCTTCCTCCAAGCTGTATGTTTTTTAGGGAATGTGTGTTAGTCAGTGTTTGGTTGGGGAAACAGCACTCTGTGTTTCAAATAGGAAGGGATTAAATATTGGAGATTAGGCGCTTATAAAATATTTGACAAAACTGGAAGAGCAAACGTCCAGGAAAGCCAATACCAGCTCTCAGACTTCCTCCAAACTTCCAGAGCATCAGAAAGCACATTGAGTTGCACACTGATCTGCAAGACCAAGGTAGGTGATTCTCAGGGAAGTGCCTGAGAGTTGTCACAAAAGGTTCCATTTGCTGTATCTTTTGTGTCTGCCTGCAATTGCTGGATAAGCAGTAATTGTGGCTTCTTGCCTCCCTTTGGCATTCTAAGTCTTGTGTAAGTATAGTAGATCCTCATTATTTGTGGATTCCATATTTGCAAATTTGCCTACTCACTAAAATCTATTTGTAATCCTAAAATCAGTACTCACAGCATGATCGCAGTCATCCATGGACTTGTGCAGAGTGGCGAAAAACTTGAGTCACCAGCTCACCTATTCCCAGCTGAGGTTGAACAAGATGATGCTCTGCCTTCTTGTTTCAGTTCTCATACTATAAACAAGTATCCTTTTTGAGGTCTATGTAGTGGACATGACTTTTACATTTTTGTGCTTTTTGTTGGCGATTTTGCTTAAAATGGCCCTCGACTTTAGTGCTGAAGAGGCTGTGATGTGTCTTACAGAGAAAATATGTATATTAGATAAGCTTCATTCAGGCCTGAGTTATAGGGCTGTTGGTTATAAAGTCAATGTTAATGAATCAACGATATACAGTTGACTCTTGAACAACATGGGTTGAAACTGTGCAGGTCCATTTATACTTGGATTTTTAAAATAAGTACCTTCTGGGTGGTAATCACACAATAGAATATATAGATGTCAAATTATAATGTACACTCAAAAATTATATAATTGTATTAACTAATGTTACCCCAATAACTTAAAATAGTAATAATAATAATAATCATATTAAAATCTTTATAAAGGAAAAAATGAATAAATACTTGTACTGTTTTCAATCTGTGGTTGGGAGTCTGCAGATGTAGAGGGCCAGCTGTATGCATTGATCTATATAGCTTTTTATTTATAGGGGACCTGAGCATCAGCATATTTTGATATCTGTGGGGGGTTCTTGGAACCAATCACCCACAAATACTGGGAGTAGTTAAGTTTTTAGGGAGTCAAAAGTTATACGCAGATTTTCAACTGCATTGGGGGATCAGCACCCCTAACCCTTGAGTTACGGGTCAGCTGTATATTGAATAAGCTGTCTTTAAACAGAAACACACATAAAACAAGGTTATATATTGATTGAATTACAAAAATGTGATCAGAGGCTCTCTGGAACTTAAACCTATATTTCCACTAGGAACAACAATTTAGTATTCACTAACTCAATGTTCACAGAGACTTTATAGAACATAGTTAGCATGAATAATGAGAATCAACATTACTTCTCATTGGTAGAATCTAATTAGTAACGCATTTCACAAGGAATGCTAGACAATATAGTCCCTGTGCTTCCAGATGCTTCTATGCTTCGGAGAGCATAGAAGGGAGAATGGTGCTAAGTTGCTGAGAGACAATCCAGGACAGCATGTTAAACCATTTAATACTTTTTTAAAAGTTTAACTGTTTCCTTAGGGTTTACGGTAGTTAATTAATCAGTGTCTACTTTCAAATAATATTATGCCTTTTTGCATATAGTTTAAAGACCTTATAAGAGTATACTACCAATTCCTCCCTTGCATTGCTTCTGTGTTGGCTTTAGACAGTCAGTTATCTTTTAGAGCAACTTTAAAAAATTAAACACAATTTTATTTACCTTTATTTCTAGTTCTCTTTATTTATGTAGATCCAAGTTTCTGTCTGATATCACATTCCTTCTACCTGTAACACTTCTCATATTGCAGTTCTGCCAGCAATAAATTCTCACAGTTTTTCTTTGTCCAAGAAAGTATTTCTTTAATTATTTGTTTATTTATTAAAATGGCAGTATGTTTATTGCATTTCTACCCCCTTCTGGCTTTACTGAGGTATAACTGATAAATAAAAATAGATAAAGTATACAATGTGATGATTTGATATATGGATACATTGTGAAAGGATCCTCCCATCAAGTTAATTAAGTAAATTCCTGACCCACAGAGTCATAAGAAATAAAACGGTAGTTGTTTTAGGCTACTAAATTTTAGAGTGATTTGTTAGGCAGCAATAGCTAACTAATAAAGCAGAGACTCCCAGGTGCCCACAGTATCCTTTCTCTCTTTGTCCTCTTTAAAAGAAAAACTCATTTTTCAGCTAAGTACAGGGCCACTTGAAATGAAAACTACATTTCTCAATTTTTCTTGTGGCTAGATACAGCCATATGATATTAAGTTCTGGCTGATGGCATATAAGTAGAAAGGGTGTATGCAACTTCTGGGATAGCATTTATTTTTGAGGTCTTGATCTTATCAAAACATCAGAGTCTACTGGAGACACCATTGCAATCGGAGAGATAAGAACACTTTGCACCATGACCATCTTTGCTTCCTACCTGACCTGAATGTGATATGGGTTGCTTTGGGTACCTGTTATGAAAAATCAAGAGCAACAGCAACTCAAATATTGTACTTTAGGTAAGGTGTGAGGATCAAAAAGTCAATGGAGGAAAAGGTTGTTAAAAATGACACTGGGAACACCAATTGGAAAGACTGCCTTTAACATGCTAGCAACCTTCTAACATTTTGAGTGCCTTGAAAAATAAGTTGTGATGAATCCACTCATTGAAAATTGATTTAAATCAAGACTTTGGGCCCTCTGTCTGACTTTGGGCATGGAATATTCTCAGGGTAGTAACATAGGCCTGATACTTGTACCTCAATTACCCAGTCACAGTTTAAGGTTGTGATCTTGCTGTAGTAGAATTTACAAAGAGCTCCTTGCCATATCCTGGCTCCAGGTCCTTCCAGGAGTAGTAGAAAGTTAAGAGGTATGATTAAAACTCTGGATGGGAACATATGACTGGTATAGATACTTCTCTAGGGCTCCTCATCCTATTTGTGATTATGTCTTATGCATTCTTCACCTCTCTTGACTCTGTCACCTTCTTTCTCTCCCTGGCCACTTCCCTGGTTTTGGCCTTTGTAATTTCTCTCCAGGGCTCCCTGCCCCCAACTCTCAGTCCTGTCCCCTGGAATCCATTATCTACTCTTTAGCCACAGTGATTTCTCTAGAAAGTATGTCAGATTTATGACATACCTGTGCTTAAAATCCTGGCAAGTCTCCCCAATCTTTTCATAGGAAGTAGAAATCCTCATTCAGGCTCTGGGTGATCTAGCACCACTTTCTGTCCCTGCCTTATTCCTCTATTCCTCTTCTTTTACATGCTGGCTTTGCTCCAGCCACCCTGGATGACTTGAAAACTCCTGAAGCAGCCCAGCTGTCAAAGTCTCAGGGGCTCTTTCCAGGCCCTTTCTTCCAAGTCAACCAACCCTTTGTTGCCTTTTAAGACTCAGCTTATGTGTTAGGCTACCTCCTTGAAGAGGCCTCTCATATTAGGGCCCTCTTCTTTGTGTTCTAAGCGTGTCTCTGTCATTGTACTTGTTAGGTTATTTTCTGATGGTCGGTCTTCCCCACAAGACTGTAAAGTGCTTGATGTGAGTGTACCACCCATGGCTACTGCATGGCCACCCTGCCTCCATATCCTGTCAGCACTTACCATGTCTGTGCCCAGCAGCACAGAGCAAGCTGAAAGTGCCAGGAACTGACTTAATGGCTCCTGAGCACAGCTGACAACCAGTAAGTGATGGGAGTTGGCTATACAATTACCCAGAGTTTTCCCTGTGGCCATGAGGTCTGGTTGCCCACACTGGTAGCCTTGATTGACTGACTTCCCTTCCCTGTCTCGCTTTTGCTGTTCCTTGTACTTCCCAAATAAACTGTCATCTAGAGCTCACTTCTTATCTCAGGATATGTTTTTAGGGGAGTCCAAACCATGATAGTACCTTGCTTTGTTTGTGTATTTTCCCACAGCATCTAGTTTAATCCTTGGCACAGAGTAAGTCCTCAATAATAACTTATCAACTGGCTACCTATCTATCAGAATGAATAACTGAATGACTTAATGGTTGAAAGGACCACTCTTTTTGTGGTAGACACAGAGATGTGTCACCAGATCCCCCTTCAAGGAAATTCTTGTTGTCCATCCCTGGGTTGGGTGATGAGCACACAGCCAAAAGCTGTCAATTCTTTTAACTGCCCTCAGCTATGGGAGCCACCTCGCTCCAGGGCACAACCTTCTCAGGCAGCCCATGCCTGGTGTTTAAGTATAAAGTTATGTTTTAGCAGAAAGCATAAAAAGGGTATAATGATGTAGCCATTTCAGCCTATCACAGGAAAACTCTGGTGGATGATCCTCATTCCTCAGCTCTCTGCCAGATTAGCTTCTCCCTCTGCCCTACCCTGCATCCCTCTACTTCTTTTCACAAGATTTGATGGTCAGTCTTATAAACATCTTGCCCTTCAGAAGATATCCTGTCATCTGCCTCCTGAGAACCCAACCTGCAATATTTGTCCATAGATTCTGTGCTTTCATCACCCTGATTCTCTCACTGTCACTTCCAAAGACTTTGTGCTTTTCTGACCCTACCCCATTTTTCACATGACTGCCCATTCTCTCTGCCCAGTAATAAGACCTGGATAATGCTTTGTGGTTGACAAAGTATCTCCCCAGATGATATCAGCTTTAGTTTTCATGATAGTTCTGGGAGGTAGGTGTTTTGATTCCCATTTTTCAGATGGAGAGACTGAAATTTACAAAAATAGAGATTTATCCAAAGTCATAGAGCTTTGAAGTGGAAGCCGGAACTCAGAAGCCATTGGCAAGCACAGGAATTTCAGCAGATGATCTCCCTCTTGGTGGGCCAAGGGGTAGGGACTGACAACATCTGGTACAGGAACTATCTGGTATTTGGGTTCAGATACTGAAGATGCTTGTTGAATATTTCCTGGGAACAGTAATGGTCTGCAGTACCTTAAGCTAAATTAATATGTGAGATTTGTGGGGAAAGGCCAAGAGAGGTCCAGGAGTAAGAGCGTGGGGAGAAGGACTGTTGCTGATAGAGGATTCCCCAGTGCTTGTGATGATGCATGACAGATGGCCCTGAACGTGGAGTAGGGAGTCTGTCAGGACTCCATACTGGGGCTGCACCTTCTGCTGGGAGCTGTGTGGTGCAGAGGGGATGGGTAGATAGGAGAAGGGGGAGTTGGGGTGTGAGATTCCCATCTGGAATTTGAGAGTTCCTCTCTCAGTTGATAGAGGGGAGGCTCACTTGGGGAAGTCAGCAGGCAACACTCTGCCCGGGTGCTGAATAACATTGCTTTGCAAATGAGTTGAGAACAAAGGCTGTTCAAGTCTTATCAGCTAGTGCTCCCCACAGGCAGTGGATGGACACATCTAAGGAAAAAAAAAAGAGACCCTTGCTCCCAGGACTGACACAGACGAATGAGTACTTAGGCTGAGGAAGAAGCCAGGGATCTATCTCAGATAAAGTCCCACAGCTTCAGCCTGACCCTGGGGCTGGGGGTCCGAGTGCAGGTTCACCTCAGGCTTGTCTCACCCATGCAAGGGAACTGAGATCCGTACACCCCCACTCATCAGTCATTGGCAAAGCTGCTCCCTCACAGGGAAAGATACATTTCCAGCCATTTCCAGCTCTCTTCAATAACGCAAGACCCTGAGGGCAGACCCTCTGTAGCAGGGGTCCCCAACTCCCGGGCCATGAACTGGTACTTGTCCATGGCCTATTAGGAACCTGGACGCACAGCAGGAGGTGAACGGTGGGTGAGCAAGCGAAGCTTCGTCTGTATTTGTAGCTGCTCCCCAGCATTAGCATCACCGCCTCAGTTCCACCTCAGATCATCAGGTATTAGACTCTCATAGGAGCACCCATCTCTGGTGCCAAAAAGGTTGGGAACTGCTGCTCTAAAGAACAGACAGGTGCTGTTTATTGGCAACAAAAGCTCACTGAAGCCAAGGGGTGCTCAAGAAAAGTACAGAGGTATCCAGGGGGAAGCCCGGGCAATTGGCAACAATGATTCTTAGTAAAGAACAAGAAGTTTGTTTGATATTTTCGAGCCCTCCAGAGCATAATGGATGCTCCTCCTCTATGCCTTTGTTGTCATTGTTGTGATCATCTTTGCTCTTATTGTGAACTCCATGGGGGCAGAACCTATAACTTCATATCCCCAGCAATCTGCACAAGGCCTGGTACATAGCCTGCCTGAAACGGTTGCCTAAGGGATGGAAAACAGAATATTTTGTTCTACAACAGTATAAACCACTAATGCACGGGGCCAAGACTAAAATAGTGCTCTCTAGGAGCAAGGTGCAGACCAGGGCCTGGACCAGGGCCTTAGCTGGCTCTAGAATGCTTTTTTTGAACATGGAGCCAGTTTGGCAGCCTCTCTGTTAACCACCAACTCATCCCCTTGAATGAGTGATGCCTTTTGTAGAAGTCAAATAGCTGTAGCTGTTAACTTTTTGTGTGTAGATGGGGAACAAAGGTGCCTCTCGGCTTCCCCCAAGAGAGCCTGGATGGTTCTGAGCTTTGAGAACAGTGAGGTCAAAATGAAGCTGGACATCCGGACCATAAGAAAGTGGACTTTTAGGTTAGGCAAGAAGTCTTTAGTGCAGAGCTAATTCAACTCTGAAAGTAGCTGGAGAAGGACTCGAGTGGGTGTAATACCCATCCATGCTGTGGCACTCACTTGGGCACTTGACATCCCTTTAAACTTTTTGTATCTTATTCTTTCAAGATCTGATTATTACTCTCCTTCTGAAGCAAGAGGGCTCTGGGGACTGACTCACAGTAATTAAAATCACATGACTTTGGTATAAAAAACTTGGAAAGTCATTATTAACTTATAGTGAGAAATCCAGTCATTTATTCATTTATTTATTCCATGAATATTTATTGAGTGCTGACTTAAGCCAGGTTGGTGATGCGTAACTTTAAAGTTCTTTCTGGAAAGTAGCAAAGCCTTTAGGCAGGAGACAAAAACAACACCAGTTATTTTAACAGAGAGAATTTAATATAGAGAATTGTTAGCTGGGTATAAGGGGTTATTAACTAGTCACCAAAGAACCAAACAAAGCCAAAAGGAAACTCTAAGACATTGTGAGGTAGTAATTTCAGGCAGCAGTTACCACTCCTGGGGGAATATAGGAAAAAAGTTGGAATTATTAAAACCTAGAAGCTTGGAGCGGGGATCATATGGGGCTGAAACTCAGATGCCTGAGGAAAAGGCACCTGCTGCCTGATGCTGGTGTCTGAGCTCAGGGAAGGGGTCCCATGGAAGTGGGACTCAGATCCCTGAGAAAGGGGTGCTGGCCAGCTGGTTTTGGTGTCTCTGAGCTCAGAAAGGGAGCTCATGGAGCTGGGACCCAGACCTCTGAGGAGGGCAGGTGCTGGCCAGCTAGTGTCTTTGGGGTAGGAGGCGATGAGGCTGGTTCCGTGGATGTCAGAAAAACTGCAAACTGGATTCAGCTGCTGCTATAGGAAGGCATTGCTGTTGCTGGAATGAAGAAGCATGAGGGTATGGAGGCGGGGCGGGGTGGTATCACTCACAGGGTCAGGAAGCGAACAGGAAACCAACAGGAAGCCAGCAGGCACCCAAAGGAAGAAACAAGTCCCTTCTTCCTCTAGTTTTGCGTCTTCGTCTAATACCTCCTATGGGCAGAACCTAACAGGGAGCAGCTGGAAAAACAGAAATGTGGGTTGCAGAGTCCCAGCCACAGCATTATAAAGAAGGATGGGTTTGGAGTTGAGACACAAGATCTTAACTGACACATCTCCAAAGAAATTTGATGTGAGGGTGAACTAATCCCTTCTCCCACAACCTCACTATCACTTCACACAAAAGCAAGTCTCTGACCATATCTGTCACACATGGAAATGTTTATTAAACATGCACTCATGAGCAACCAGGCATAAAAAAATTCCTGCACGAAAAAAGTTCTCTAGACACAAGGAAGTCTCAGCTCTCAGCCTTCTCTTTACATGAAAGGTCGATGCAACATTCCAGAAGCATCAGGGAACCAGAAATCCTCCAACTAAAGGTTGTACCAAGCCTCAGGTACCATCTCTAAGCTGTAGGCTGCAGTCTTTGCTAGATTCTGATAACCTTTTCATGTAAAGTTGGAGACCATCTGGAGCATATTTAAGCAAATCCATAGATCCTAAATACCTTTAATTTCAGCAATGAGAACCTATTTCTAACATTCCTTATGCTAATTAACAAGCCACCAATTTTATCAATGAAAACCCATTTCTGACTTTAACTTTGCTAATTAGGAAAGCCACTGGTATTGATGAAACCCTTGTGATCTTCATTTGGATGTGGCCTTTCTAATGCAAAGCTAGCTGACTAGCTGGAGAGATTTTCCTTGAGGGCAAATGACTGCCCCTGGAATTGAAGTTTTAACTAACACAGACATAATAGCACACCGTTCAGATGGAACTATTTAAAACATTAAACATTGACACCACAACAGGTACTCTTTGTACCAGGCACCACCAGGATGTGGTGGTGGACCAGGCACAGTCCTTACTCTGAAGGAGCTTCCAGCCTGGAGACAAACGATAAACAGGCAATCTTGCTTTATGTCTAAAGTACACAAATTGGGGCCAGCCAGCACAGGCTAGGCGCTTATGAAAACATAGGAGGTTCTGCCACTCGATTGTCAGCAAAGTAGGTCAAGTTGCCAGAAAAAATACAGGATGTGCAGTTCAATTTGCATTTCAGATCAACAACGAATATTTTTTTTAGTACAAGTACTTATATTTTATTTGCTAAATCTGGCAACCTTACTTCTAGGCAAAGCCAGAAGGAAAGTCAAATAGGGCAGAATTTGGCTTGGAGAGTGTGGATCAGTCAAAGTGGGAGGGTGAGATAATTTCAGGTTCTGTGCCTCCCTGGATAAGCCTACCTGTTTTGGAGGTCAGGGGGTCTTCTCCCCTTAGCAGTGCTGGTCCCAAGCCATATGTGGTCTCTCTGAGCTCTCCTTTTATAAATGCTGCAGAGCAAACCCCTCTGGCCAACACATTCTTTCTTAATCTCCACCCCGCCATAGCTGATTATGTTGAAGCTTCCGTAATGGCAGTGCTATCTTGCTTCCTTCTTCTAAATCGGTCCTCTGAATGGGGTTATTTTGCTCACAACCTTCATTTTTTTCTTCCACTGATGGCTAATTTCATTTTCATCTTAGCACTCAGAGAGGTTAAGAAACTCACTCAATGCTAGTCAGTTGGGACTTCATCTCACCTTTGGCTTCAAGGCCTGTGCCCTTTCTGCTGTTCGGTGTCAGTCTATGTCCTGCATATTGTGTTTCTTGTACAGGAAAGTAGCTGTTGGGCAAAGTGAAGGACACTGGGCTTGGTGTCAGAGGACTTGGTCCTTCTTTAGAAATAGAAACATTAGAGACAGGGTCAGCAGTGTGGGGAGGGCTTTGGTGCTTAGGAGCTATGTATGCTCAGCAACTCATGCATGTTGACCTGACAGAACCTCTTGATAAAATTGAACTCAAGGCACACAGAGCAACGCAAGGCTAAGCTCTGTTAGTGATGTCCCAGTCTCAGATGGCATAACAACTAAAGGATCAGCTTTTAGGTCAAAGGCAGGATACCCTGCTGGCGAGAGCCCAGGGTAGGTGGGGCTCCCACCTCACCTTTGCAAAACCAGCCCCACTATTCTAGCTCTATGGTCTGGCAATACTTATGCTCATCTGGAAGAATCAAGGAGGTGGAAGGCATGTTCATGATCCACACGAGACATCAGAACTCAGAGACACATTTTACATACTAGATCACTGGTTTCTTTTTTTTCTGTGTCCCATTTTTATTGTTTGCAGAATGCCCAACATAGAACATGATCACTTTCGTTAACCAGTGTTACCATAAAAAAAAAAAAAAAAAAGAAAACATGATCGCCAGAGTATTTGAGATTTGTCACGAATGCACCCTTTAATATGATGGCTGGGGTGGAAAGGCCAGGGGAGGAGGGAGCAGGGGGGAATCGTTTGGGAACTACATAGATGTTTAACCAATATACTGTATACTTGATAATTTAAAAAATAAATAGAATTAAAAAAAATAAGGATAACTTAGGACAAATGGAGACATGATTTTCTTAAATAAACACTGCTAGCACAGGCGGTCCTACGAATTGTCTGGGCACTATGCCTGCGTGGCAGGAGGAGGTGCCTTGCTTGGGACCCTTGAGGATTCAAGTCCCCCACCCTTCCCCACCCCACCCCTAACCAATGCATGGAGTCAGGGTGCCGGCGACCACAGCAAGCCTGCTCTAGAGCCCCTAGTCCTCTACTCATGATGTGTCAGGACAGGGACGCCAGAATTTCTGGAATATCAGTGGTCTGCAAGAGTGAACTGCTCCGTGCGACATCCCGGTCCCCTGTGTCTAGGCCTGGGAATGCGCCTAGATGACTTTCTTAAGCTCATCGTACAGGATCAGCACGAAGGTGCCTCCCATGCCCCTGAGGATTTTGGACCAGATGCCCTTGAAGGCCTTACCTTCCTCATCCTTGAAGATCTTGTGCCACCAGTCGATGGTCCCCCTGTACATGATGTTGGTTCCTTTGTGCCCCGACTGCATCATCATCCGCCGCCTCACAGTGTTGAAGGGGTAAGAGACCACGCTAGCCATGGCCGTCACTGTCTAGGCAATCATCCAGCTTACCACGATGTTCGTGTTCTTGGGGTCAGGCAGCATGCCTTTGGCGGTGTTGTAGACTCCAAAGTAGGTGGCCTGGTAGATGATGATGCCCTGCACGGGGACACTGATGCCCTGGTACAGCCCCGGACTCCGTTGGACTTGGTGATCTTCACCAGACAGTCACCCAGGCGTCTGAACGCCCGCTCAGTGCCCGACTTCCCCACATCGGCCGCAGGACGAGTTCTGGCGAAATCCAAGGGATTTCCGAGCAGAGCGAAAAGGCTCGGGCGGCATCGTTGGAGGCCAGGTCGCCGGCAAAGTACCTCCAAAACTGTGTATGCTTCTCCATGCCCCCTAGGAAGATCTGCTTGTATTTGTCCTTGAAGGCAAGGTTGAGGGCTTGCGTGGGAAAGTAGCGGATGACTTTGGCCAGGTTGCTCCTCCAGAAGGACAGCTTACTCTGCTCCTTGGGGATGCGCATGATGCGGTCCATGATACAGTTGTGCTGCTTGTCAGTGCGATCTGCTTACTAGTATGTTGTATCTGCAGCAGCAGCTTGACCCGCTCAATGAGGGCCACGGCCCTCTTGGAGATGGTAGCAGCGATGCCTCCGGCCAGGAAATCCTTGGCGAAAGAGATAGCCTGTTCCAGCATGGTGTCTCAGAGTGGAGTCCAAGGGTAGGTGCCATGGGCTCAGTGCTGCTGCCACAGGAATCAAAAGGCATCACTGGTTTCTTATAAAAGGATATATAACTCCAGGAACAGTCAGATGGAAAAGATGCATAGGGCAAAGTGTGGGGAAAGGGGGAGGAGCTTCCATGCCCTCTCCAGGCAGGCCATTCTCTGCATCTCCACATGTTCACCAACCTGGAAGCTTTCTGAAACTTGTCTTTTTGGATTTTTATGGAGGCTTCATTACATAGGCATGATCAATTAACTCATTGGCCATTAGCCATCTATTCAACCTCCAGTCCCTCTCTAGTCCCTGGAGATCAGGGTGTGCAGGGATGTGTGTTGGATGTGGGGTGTGGGGGGTAGGACTGAAACTTCCAACCCTCTAATCACTGGTTGATTCCCCTGGCAACCAGCACCACCATCCTTAGTTTACCTAAGAGCTTTCCAAAAGTCATTTCATTAATATAATAAAAGACACCTTTATTATGCTTATCACAAGAAATTCCAAGGATTTTACCAGCTGTGAGCCAGGAACCATGGACAAATATGACATGTAGATGAGAAATACATTTTAGTCATCTGAATGACCAAATACATATTTCTTATAAATAACAATATTGCAGGTTCTTAATCCAAAGAGTCCCCACTTAAAGTAGTGTTGGTTTGAGATCCAGTTTTAATTTTTTCCATTTGGCATGCCAGTTTTTTTCTCAACTTATACAGGTGATCTCCAAAGCCTTGGCTCTAACATGAGTTTGTAAAAAGAAATCTCTTAATTAGAATTTGTTTGAACTTTTTATGAAAGTATGGCATACATATATACAAATTCTCAAATCATAAATGATTTGATGAATTTTCAAAAGGAAAACACCCTGAAACGACCTTGCTTGTACCCCAGAAGCCCTCCTGTCTCTTTTCATTCACTACCCATCATAGATTAGTTTTGCTTTTTTTTCTTCATATAAATCATCCATAATGTTCTCTCTTGTATCTGGAATTTTTCACTTGATATTATATTTGTAAGATTTATCTATATTGTTGTGTGTAGTTGTAGTCTGTTCTCAATGCTGTATAGTATTTCATTACATAATTATATCACAATTTATTCATTCTACTGTTGATGGACATTTAGGGAGTTTCTAGTTTGGGGCTATAAAAAATAATGCTGCCGTGAAACTTTTACACATCTTTTCACGAACTTATGTATACACTTCTACTGGGCCACAGGGTATGCATATGTTTAGTTTTAGTAGTTTCTGCCAAATAGTTTTCTAAAGTGGTTGTACCAATTTACACTCCCACAGAATGATATGAGAGTTCTAGGTGCCCCACATCTTTGTTAATACTGGTATTTTCCATCTTCATTTTAACCATTCTGTTGGAGGTATAGTGGTTTCTTATTGTGGTTTTAATTGGCATTTCCCTAATTTTAATGGAGTTGAGTGCCTTTTCAAATATTTACTTGCCACATGAATATCTTCTTTTTTGAAGTGTCTGTTCAAGACTTTTGCCTATTTTTCTTATGGGTTGTCTGCCTTTTTCTTATTAATTTGCAAAAGTCTTTATATAGCCTGCATATGAGTCCTTTTTCTGATATATGTACTGAGAATATCCTCTCTCGCTCTGTATGTTGCCTTTTCATTTTTTTAATTTCAAATAGTCTAATAGTGCTTTTTGTGTTTTGTTGAAGACATTTTTGCCCACACGAAGCCATGAAGATATTTTTCTCTAAAAGCTTTATTATTTTATCTTTTATATTTAATCTGAAATTCTTTCAAAGTTAATTTATATGTATGGTGTGAGATAGGAATCCAGATTCTTTTTTTCTCATTTAGATATAAAATTAATCCAGTACCATTTATTTAAAAGACTATTTCTACCCCCGGCCTCCCCCAACACTGCACACCAGTGTCACACTATCATAAATCAGGTGATGTGAATGTGTGTCTGCTTCTGGATTTTCTATTCTTTTCCATTGATCGGTTTATCTATCTATCCTTGTGCCAGTACCTCACTGTATTCCTCAGAGAAGGCTTGTATATTTTTGATTAAGTTAATTCTTAGATACTTTATAGTTTTGTGGCTATTATAAATGATGTTTTATTTTTGTTACATTTTATAGTTTCTAGTTATTTCTGGAGATAAAGAACTGCTACTGATATTTGTAGGCTGATTTTGCAGCTGGAAACCTTATGTAAATCTCCTATCAGAGTTTATAGTTCATTGATTGTATTTTTATTTCTAGATAGATGATCATATCACCTGCAAATAGCAGTTCAATTTTTTTCCTTCCAAAAATAATACTTTTGTGATAGTTAAATTTATGTGTCAACTCGGGCTAAGCTTTGGTGCCCAGTTTTTTGGTCAAACATCAATCTAGATACTGCTATGAAAGTATTTTTTTAGATGTGATTAACACTGAAATCAGTAGACTTTGAGTCAAGCAGGTTACCCTCCATACTGTGAGTGGGCTATATCTTATCACTTGAAGGCTCTAAGAGAAAAAACCAACGTCCCCTCAACAAAAGGGGAGTTCCACCTTTAGAGTGTCTTTGGTCTTGAGCGTCAATATCAGCTTTTCCTTGGGTCTCCAGCCTGCCAGTCTGCCCTGCAAATTTCAGACTTTCCAGCCTCCAAAATTGCATGAGCCAATTTCTTAAAATAATTCTCTATCCTTATCTATCTATTTATTTGTCTATTTGTCTATCTGTCTATCTATCATCTATCTATCTATCTATCTATCTATCTATCTATCTATCTATCTATCTATCTATCTATCATTTACATCCTACTGGTCCTGTTCTCCTGGAGATCCTTGACTAATATAACCTCCTAATTATTTTCATTTCTAATATTGGCCAAGACTTCTATGCTATATTAAACAGTAGCAGTGATGAGGACATCCTTTTCTCAGTCAGAATCTTAAAGAAAATGTGTCTAAGTTTTCCCATTAAGTATATTTGCTGTAGGTTTTGATACATAACCTTTATTAAGAAAGCTTCTTTGTACTCCCAGTTTGCTAGGTTTATTGATATTGAATCTGTGTTGAATTTCAGAGATAAAACTTTTATTATTATAGATTTTTTTAAAAACCTGTTAAATTCAGTTAGCTAGTATCTTGTTTGGAATTAGTACATCTGTATTCATAAATGAAAAAGCCCTATAAGTATATGCTTAAAAATTTGTCACTAACTCGTTTTGGAATTATTATCTGGCCTCATAAAATGAGCTGGACAGCTTTCACTCTTTTTCTAATCCCTAGATCAATTTATGTAAAATAGGAATTAAGTGTTTTTGTAACTCACTTATAAAATCATCAAGGGCTAAAATTTTGGGGGAGGGAATGTTTTTGACTACCATTTCAATCTCTTTAGACTTGTTGACCTGGAATTAGTCATCTTCTTGATCAAATTTTGACATTTTAAAAAATATTTCTAGAACTTTATTTTATGTTTGTTTTCAATATTAGTAATGCAGAGTCATTGATAATGCTTTAAAAATCATCCCTTTTGTATCTGTTGTGATTTCTTCCTTATCTTTCTATATTTTATTTACTCACATTTTCTTTTTTATTCTTGATAACATTTGCCAGAAGTCTGTCTTTTTAAAAGTCTTTTCATAGAATCAGCTTTTGACTTTAATAATAATGTTTACGGGTTTTTCTGCTGTTTTTTATTTCAGAGTTCTGTCAGAATTGAGCCAAGTATTTGCAGTTGTTTTCAATAATAACTGAATGTGCAAGATGAAGGTCAACTCCAGTTACAATGTATCAATAATTGGTAACTATATCTGTCACAATACAGTCTCACCAAAGCTGCAATTATTCTAGAAAGATAGTCAAATTGTTACCTTGGCCACAGTACATATATATCAGGAAACTGTTCACAGGAAAACATGAAAATAGAGTCTAATATTGGAATGACAGCAATATTGTTGATACATGCCAGGACTTGCCAGGACTTTTGGTCTATTCAGCAAATGCATTTCCTTCTGCTTGGGAAGTGCCATGAAATTCTGGCCAAAAAATTTTCAGGACCAATCCAGAGACAGGACTTTTTGATTGTGATAGGCTCCTTTTCAGAATCTCTTGATGTGCTCATCATTCTAGCTCAGACCCCTGCCCTCACATACTCAGACCTTCAATGGGCAATTTATAGCACAGGCATTGCAAGTCACTTATCTCTGGTAATGGTCTGCCTTTGCCTCAGTTGAATATAGAAGATTTATAGACAGGAACCTTAGCTCACTGTTGCCATCCTCCCTCATACTTCCAGTTAAATGGGCAAATGATAAAGCTTGTACAGTGTACTAAGGATGCTTTGAAGTAGATTACTAGAAAGATGAGCCATAAGACATGCCAGGTTTCTCACTGCCCAAAATGTCACACACTATTCAACTTTTACAGCCAGTCCTGCTGAATTACCATGGGATCATCCATCAAGAACAGTCTCAGCTGTCTCCACACAGGTAAATAAGTATGATGTCTGAATGCCATTCTGTCTATAACTATATTTCACTTATTTTTATCATCTAAGTTAGTCTTTGCTAAAACTTGTGGGGTTAGGTCAAGGGTGGGGCTTGCCACTAGAATAATTAATGCCAGGACTCTCAGAGTGCAGTTGGGTCATTGTGGCATTGTCCAGTTGATCAATGGTAGAACATCTCTTCCAGTTATAACTTGAAGAAGACAGACTAATAGAAATGTCTCCTTCATAGTCACTGATGTTGATTTTTCAGAGACTCATGAGGATTCTTCAAACTGTGAGGATATAAGCAATAACTCCTCAGTCACTGCAACCATATACAGTATTTTAATTGGATAGTCCCAAGAATACAACTGTCAAACAGTTTGTCACAGGCCGGGTTTCCTGAAAAACAGATCCTGAGACAAAGATTTTCATGAAGGAAGTATATTGAGGAGTGCTCCAAGGATCTACATCAGAGGGTCATGAGGGATGCAGAATTGGGCAAAGTTTAACTATGATAGGCTTGCCACCAAGGCCCAGCAGATCCCTGAGGGGTCTGAGCTCTGGTCACCATGCTCTTTTAATACCTGGGTTGCTACATTTATCCATTTCCTACCAAAATTGGTCAGGGAAATACCAAGATGTGCCCAAGATTATCACCTGAATGCCAAATATAATCCTTCTTATCTCTATTGTAAAACACTGTCCTACTTCCTTGTGAAGATCAAGGTTAATTAAACCAACCAGGAAAGTGACTCTTCTTATAACATCCTTGTTTCTTAGGGCAAGGAGCCTAAAGTGACTGGGTAGAAGTCATAGTTTAAATTTTAATAAAAATTTAAAGAGTCCCTAGTGGAAGAGTTACCCCTTTGGGAACCAGAACTTCTAAGCCTGAAGAGCCAAGAGTTGTAGGACGAAAAGCACAAATTCCCCACATGGGTTATTGAGAATAATGGTAAATGAAGCTGTGCTTAGTTTCACCCTTTCTTACTGGACCCTTGTATTTCGCTGACTGAGAACATAGCAGCATATAGTTGTCAATAACTTAGGGTATATGCAGCAACTTGAAGGAAGACAGAGTATCACTTTTAAGTTGGCACCTCACCTGTGCATTCAGGCCAGCAGCTTCTGGGTGATTCAGCATGTGATAGGACCAATGAATGTCCTTTATTGTACCTCCTTTACCACAAAGTGGGTACCTCAGTCTAATGCAATGTTGTATGAGATCCCATGTTTATGGATCAAACATTCTGTGAGCCCTCAAATAGTGGTGCTGTCTAAAGCCCTGCGGACAGGAAAGGTAAACTTTTATCCTGTAGATGTCTTGATCCTAGTCAAGATGAATTTCTGTGCCCTTTAGTGTGAAAAGTGTCCAGTACAATCAATTCGACACCAAGTGGATAGTTTTTCTTCTTGAGGAATGATGCTGTATTGGGGCCACATCACTGATCTCTGTTGCTGGCAGGTTAGACATTCAGAGGTGGCAGTAGTGTGATCAGTCTTGGTGAATGGGAGCCCATACTGTTGGGCGAATGCATAGCCACTGTCCTTACTACATCCTTACTAACACCATGTATCCATTGCACCAGAACTGCACCTCATGACAGAGACTAGCTGACATCAACTTGCTGAGTCATTCTGTCTTCTTGGTTTTCTGGTTCCTCTTCTGTAGCAAACATGCTCTGGTGAGCAATAACATGTCACATAACAACAACAACAACAACAACAACAACAACAACAACAACAACAACAAAAGATGGCAGTTGGCTGTACTACAGCCCCACTCAAGAGTGGCCTTGAAATATAGTGATGAGAGGAAAATCCTTCCATAAGGCAGAACTCTGGGCAGTGCACCTAAATATCCACTTTGTGAAAAAATGGAAGTGGCCTATGGTTAGAATACATATGGACTCATAGGCAGTAGTGAATGCCTTAGCTGGTAGGTCAGGGACCTAAAGGAAAAAGATTGAAAGGTCAAGAATAAAGAGGTAAAGGAAAGAGGTATGTGGATGGGAATATGAAGGTAAACACAAAGGGCACATATTAATACCTACCAGAGCACATTTGCCACAAAAGAGGGGGTGTTCTTGTGAAACATAGTCATCTGGTGGGCTTTTCAGCCTTACACAATGCAACTCCTATATGAGTTTGCTCAGGCTGCTGTAACAAAATACCACAAACTGCACTTTTAGTTTCTAGTTCCTCATATAAGGAGCTTAGAATTTACCACTCTGTCCTAACAAGTAAAAAGCTGAACAGACTGAAAAATCTACAACCCTTGGATATGTAAGAGAGAGAGAAGACACAAGGCAAACTGCTGTCCCCAAGATCAGAGACAAATAGGCAAATACCTGAATTACAGCTTAAAGAAGCAGAGGTTCAAAAGTGGAAACTACCATGGGAACCAGTTCCAGGGTGAGAAAACCTGAGTTGTAACTGATGAATTGTTGAAGGCTCAGTGTGGACAACTCTGAAAGATAAACACTCCAGGGAAACCCAGTCATAGGGAGACTCCCACAATTTTGTGAGTTTTCGCTCCAGGAGCTCTACCTATTTCTCACGATAAGTATCATAGATAAATTTTCTCATACTTCTGGCATGGGGAGGGGAAAAGGAACCATTTTGAAATATGTCAGAACACTTTATTCTTCACAAAGCCTGTCTGCAGGAAAATCTAAACTAGAGCTTAACCTACCGAGGTATTATCAGAGCCTAACTGACCTGGGGGAGGGGAAATATTCAACTCCAGCGAGCTCTGGTCTTCCATATGGGAAAAGGAAAATAACCAACTCCAGCTTCTTCTAGCTTTCCACATGTAAGAAGAGAAATACTTAACTCCAGTCTACTCTAGCCATCCTGCCCCATCTAAGTAAGGATGGAGAAAAAAATTAAGAAACAATTGTGAAGTTTACAGTCCAGAGGCATGGGCTCACTAAAAGACTGAGACCTAATCGTTGGACTGTGGAATACTGCCCCTCCCTCCACAAACTCACCACCTCATTACTAAAGACTAATTTATAGCAGTTCCTTTTACCCAGTACATCATGTCCTGCTATTGAGAAAAAAATTACAAACCCTACTAAAAAGCAAAACCACAATTAGAAGAGTCAGTGCAAGCATCAGAACCATATGTGTCAGGGATATTGGAATTATCAGACTGAGAATGCAAAACAACTATGATTAAAATGCTAGGGTCACTAATTTATAAAGTAGACAGTATGCAAGACAGATGGGAAATATAAGCAGATGAAAATCCTAAGAAAGAACCAAAAAGAACAAAAAAGAGGAGAAAAGCACTGTAACAGAAATAAAAAATTACTTTAATAGGCTTGTTAGTAGACTGGACATGGCTGAGGAAAGACTCTCTGAGATTGAGGATATATCAATAGAAACTTCTAATACTGAAAAGCAAAGAGAACAATGACTATATGTTTTTTGTGTTATTTTCTTAGTGATTGCCTTAGGGATTATAATTAACATGTTAAATTTATAACAGTCCAGTTCAGATAAATGCCAACTTAATTTCAATAGTATACAAAACTTTTCTACTATAGAGCTCTGTTCCCCCTTATGTTGTTACTGTTACAAACTATATATTTATACATTATGTGCCCATCAACCTAGATTTATAATTGTTATGCATGTCTTTTAAATAGGATAAGGAAAAGAAGAGATATAAATAAAAAATACATTAATACTGACTTTTATATTAATTTAACTAGTTACCTTTACTAATATTCTTTATTAACCTGAAGAGCTCCCTTTAGCATTTCTTGTAGGACAGGTCAGCTAGTGACAAATTCACTCAGCTTTTGTTTATCTGGGAATATCTTAATTTCTCCTTTACTAAAAACTATATCAATTACTTTTATTAGTGCTTTTAAACAAGAATTTATTTTGGAAGAAATTTAGAACACCAATTTGTGAAGATAAATTTTATTTGTGAGAGAGATCACAGAAATCAGGTAGGCTTGGAATGTCCTTCATTTTTGAAGTATAGTTTTGTCAGATATAGAATTCTTGGTTCGCAGGTTTTGTTTTGTTTTGTTTTGTTTTAATTTCCAACAGTTTGAATATGCCATCTCACTGCCTTCTGGCTTCCATGGTTTCTGATGAGAGATCAGCTGTTTATCTGTGTCTTAGTGCATTTGGGCTGCTATAACAGAATACCATACAGTGGGTGGCTTATAAACAATAGAAATTTCTCATAGTTATGGAGGCTGGAAAGTCCAGAGTCAAAGTGCCAGTGGTGGTGGCATCCACTGAGGACCTGCTCCCTGGTTCATAATCAGATGTCTTTTTGCTGTGTTCTCACATAGTAGAAGGCATGAGGAAACTCTCTGGGGTCTCTCTTATTTTATTTATTAATTTTTGTTCATTTTTTTCCAGCTTTATTGAAATACAATAGACAATTAGTTGTTCGTATTTACATTATACAATTCAATGAGTTTTTTCAATTATAGTTGGCATACAATAATATATTAGTTTCAGTTGTGCAGCATAGTAACTAGAGATCCATATAACTCAAGAGCGATCACCCCACTGGATCTAGTACCCCTCTTCACCCTTACATATATTTTTTACAACATTGTTAACTATTTTCCCAATCCTACACTCTACATCTCCATGTCTAATCTGCAACTACCCATTTGTACTTCTTAATCTCTTTGCCTTTTTTTGCTGTTCCCCCCAACCTCCCTCCCATCTAGTAGCTCTCAAAATATTCTCTGTATCTATGAGTTTATTTCAGCTTTTGTTATTGTTATTGTTTATTTTGTTCTTTTTAGATTCCACATGTGTGTCAAATCATGCAATATTTGTCTTTCTTTATTTGATGTACTTATTCAGCGCAATATCCTCTAGGTCTATCAAGGCAATATCTTTTTCCATCCCCTTCCTTTTAGTCTGTGTGTGTCTTTTAATCTGAAATGAGTCTCTTGTGGGCAGCATGTGTAGGGGTCTTTTTTTCTTATCAATTCAGCCACTTTATCTTTTGGTCAGAACACTTAATTCTTTTCCATTTGAGGTACTTGTTGATAAGAATGTAGTTATTGCCATTCTTATTCCTGTTTTTGATACGTTTTTTCTTCTTAAAGAAGTCCCTCCAACATTGAAGTGCCAATAGCAATCAAGGCTCAACTATAACAGGAGGGTACACACAACCCATACAAGAGACACACCTGGAGCACCTGGCTCAGATGACCAGGAAAGACTGTGCCACTAGGATCTATAGCACACCAACTACACAAAGCCACTTTACTAAGACAAGAAGACATAGCAGCCCTACCTAATACATAGAAACACAAGTAGGCAACCAAAATGAGAAGACAAAGAAACATGTCCCAAATGAAAGAACAGAACAAAGCTCCAGAAAAAGAACTAAACAAAATGTAGACAAGCAATCTACCAGATACAGAGTTCAAAACACTTGTTATTAGGATGCTCAGTGAACTTAGGGGAAGAGTAGATGAACTTAGTGAGAACTTTAACAAAGAGATAGAAAACATAAAACTGGAGATAGAAAACATAAAAAAGAACCAGTCAGAAATGAAGAATACAATAACTGAAATGAAGAATACCTTAGGAGTAATCAACAGTAGATTAGGTGAAGAATTAAAAGAGCGATTTAGAAGATAAGGTATCAGAAAATACCCAATCAGAACAGCAACGAGCAAAAGAAATCTAAAAAAAATGATAGTTTAAGGAGCCTCTGGGACAACATCAAGCATACCAACATTCTCAACAAAGGGATACCAGAAGGAGAAGAGAGAGAGAGAGCACAAAATTGAAAACCTAGTTCAAAAAATAATTATAGAAACTCCCCTAACCTGGCAAAGGGAATAGATGTACAAGTCCAGGAAGCTCAGAGAGTCCCAAACAAGATGAACCCCAAAAGTGCCCACACCAAGGCACATCATAATTAAAATGCCAAAGCTTAAAGACAAAGAGAGAATCTTTTTTTTTAATATTCTTTTTTTTTAATTTATTTTATTTTATTTTATTATTTTATTTTTTAGGCGAGATAATCCTTGGTTGATCTCACAGATTGCAAGAACCTTGTCAGCTTACAATCCCTTATTTTTTAAATTTTTTATGCCTACAGCACCTGGTCTTCCTAGCAGGTCCGACCCTGCTTAGCTTCCGAGATTAGACGGGATTGGGCTTGTTCAGGGTAGCATGGCCGTAGACAAAGAGAGAATTTTAAAAGCAGCAAGAGAAAAGCGCTTAGTTACCTACAAGGGAGCTCCCATAAAACTGTCAGCTGATTTCTTAACAGAAATTTTACAGGCCAGAAGGGATTAGCAGGAAATATTCAAAGTGGTGAAAAAGAAGGACCTACAACTAAGATTTGAAGGATAGATAAAGTTCTTTCCTGACAAGAAAAGGCTAAAGGATCTCATCATCAAGCTAGTATTACAGGAAATGTTAGAGAGACTTCTTTAAGAAGGTTAAAAAAGAGAAAAAAAGTAAATAATATGAATAATAAAAAGGCAATAACTACATGTCAATCAACAATTACTTTATTTATTTATTTATTTATTTATTTATTTATTTATTTAAAATTTTTATTTTTTTTATGGTGACATTGGTTAACGAAATCCAATAAGTTTCGTTGTACACTTTAACAGTAAGGCATATATATATTTGCACTGTGTGTTCACCTCCAATAGTTTGATTTCTTTCTGTCACCACATATTTGACCCCCTTTACCCCATCTACCTCCTCTCTCCCCCCATTCCCACCCTTTGGTAACCACTAGTCTATAGTCCATGTCCATGAGTCTCTGTTTGTTTGTCCTGTTCATTTGTTGCTTTTAGGTTTATATCCCACATATAAGTGATATCATGTGATTTTCAACTTTTCCTGTCTGGCTTATTTCGTTTAGCATGATTATCTCAAGGTCTATCCATGTTGTTGCAAATGGCAGCATTTCATCTCTTCTTATGGCTGAGTAATATTCCATTGTATATATGTACCACAGCTTCTTTATATAATCATCTACCGTAGGACACTTCGGTTGCTTCCATGTCTTGGCCACTGTGAATAATGCTGCTATGAACATCGGTGTGCAAATATCTTTTCGGATATGGGTTTTCAAGTCTTTGGGGTAAATATCCAGTAGAGGAAGGGATTGCTGGATCATATGGTAGATTAATTCTTAGTTTTTTGAGGAACCTCCATACTGTTTTCCATAGTGGCTGTACCAATTTGCAGTACCACCAGCAGTGTATGAGGATTCCTATTTCTCCGCATCCTCTCCAACATTTGCTATTACTTGTCCTGTTGATCATAGCTATTCTAACAGGTGTGAGATGGTGTCTCATTGTGGTTTTGATTTGCATTTCTCTAATAGCTAGCGATGTTGAGCATCTTTTCAAATATTCGTTGGCCATTTGTATGACCTCTAGGGAGAAGTGCCTGTTCAGGTCCTCTGCCCATTTTTTTAACTAGATGGTTTGTTTTTTCGTTGTTATTGAGTCATATGAGTTCTTTGTCTGTTTTGGATATTAGGCCCTTATCGGAGGCGTTGCTTGCAAATATATTTTCCCATTCGAATGGTTGTCTCTTTACCTCGTTGACGGTTTCTTTTGCTGGGCAGAAGAAACTTTTTAGTGATATAGTCCCATTCATTTATTTTAGCTTTTACTTCCCTTGCCTTTGAGGTCAAATTCATAAAATCCTCTTTAAGTCCAAGGTCTTTGAGTTTACTTCCTATGTTTTCTTCTATGCATTTTATTGTTTCAGGTCTTATATTCAGGTCCTTAATCTATTTTGAGTTAATTTTGGTGTGTGGTGATAGACAACAGTCTAGTTTCATTCTTTTGCAGATGGCTTTCCAGTTTTCCCAACACCATTTACTGAAGAGGCTTTCCTTTCTCCACTGTATGTTTTTGGCTTTTTAAAATGTCAAAAATTATTTGCCCATATAAATATGAGTTTAATTCTGAACTCTCAATTCTGTTCCACTAGTCCGTGTGTCTGTTTTGTTGCCAATACCATGCCATTTTGATTACTGTCACTTTGTAGTATAATTTGAAGTTGGGCAGAGTGATGCCTCCCGCCCTGCTCTTTTTTTCTCAGGATGGCTTTGGCAATTCGGGGTCTTTTGTGCTTCCATACAAATCTGAGGATTTTTTGTTCTATTTCTTTAAAAAATGATGAAGAGATTTTGATGGGGATTGCATTAAATCTGTATAATGCTTTAGGTAATATGGTTATTTTAACTATGTTGATTCTTCCATTCCAAGAACACAGAATATCTTTCTTTTCTTTGTATCTCCTTCGATTTCTTTTAGTAGAGTCTTATAGTTTTCATTATATAGGTCCTTCACATGTTTCGTTAGATTTATTTCTAGATATTTTATTCTTTTTGTTGAAATTGCAAAAGGAATTATTTTTTCCACTTCTTTTTCTGACATTTAATTATTAAGATATGGGAATGCTATGGATTTTTGAACGTTGATTTTGCATCCAGAAACTACTGTATTTGTTTATTGTTTCTAGCAGTGTTTTTGTGGTGTCTTTAGGGTTTTCTACATAGAGAATCATGTCATCTGCAAATCGTGACAGTTTGACTTCTTTGTTTCCTATCTGGATGCCTTTTATATCTTTTTCTTGCCTGATTGCATTCGCTAGGTCCTCCAAAGTTATATTGAATAGGAATAGCAATAGTGGACAGCCTTGCCTTGTTCCTGATCTTAGAGGGAAGGTTTTTAGTTTTTCACCATTAAGTATAATGTTGTCTGAGGGTTTGTCACATATGGCTTTTATTATGTTAAGGTACTTTCTTTCTATACTAATTTTGTTAAGTGTTTTTGTCGAAGGCTTTTTCTGCATCTATTGATATGATGATATGATTCTTATTTTTAAATTTGTTTATGTGGTGTATCACATTAATCAATTTCCACATTTTGAACCATCCATGTGCCCCTGGGATGAAGCTCACTTGACCGTGGTGTATAATCTTTTTAATATGTTGTATTCAGTTCGCTAGTATCTTATTTAGGATTTTTGCATCTGTGTTCATGAGAGATATTGGTCTATAGTTTTCTTTTTTGTGTGTTATCTTTACCAGGTTTTGGTATCAGGGTAGTATTGGCCTCATAAAATGAATTGGGAAGTATTGCCTCCTCTTCGATTTTTTGGAAGAGTTTGAGGAGAATAGGTATTAAATCTTCTTTGAATGTTTGGTAGAATTCACTGGTGAAGCCATCTGGTCCTAAACTTTTACTTTTTGGTAGGTTTTTGATAATTATCAATAGGTACTTTAAATGTAAATGCATTAAATACTCCAATCAAAAGGTAAGGCGGCTGAATGGATAAGAAAATAAGACCCTTATATATGCTGCCTACAAGAGACTCACTTCAAATCAAAAGACACACACAGGCTTAAAGTAAAGGGATCAAAAAAATGTTTCACGAAAATAGAAACAAACAAACAAAAAGCTGGAGTAGCAATACTTTTATACCTGACAAAACAGACTTTAAAACAAAGACTATGACAAGGGACAAAGAAAGACCCAGTAATCCCACTTCTAGGTATTTATACAAAGAAACCCATAGCACTACTTTGAGGGGACATGTAAACCATATGTTCATTGCAGCATCATTTACAATAGCCAAAATATGGAGGCAACTTGGGTGTCCATCAGTGGATGAATGGAAAAGAACAGGTGGTACAAAGATACAGTGGAAATTACTCAGCCATGAAAAAGAATGAAATCTTGTCACCTGCAACAACATGGATGGGCCTAGAGGGTATTGTGCTGATTGGAATAAGTCTTACAGAGAAAGGTAAATGTCATATGATTTCACTTGTATGTGGAATCTAGAGGACAGGATAAACAGACAACAGAAACAAGCTCATAGATACAGAGAGCATTTTGATGTTTACTGGGTTGGGTGGTAGGGGACTGAGTGAAGGAGGAAGGGGATTAAAAGGTATAAATTGATAGTTACAAAATAGTCATGTAGATGTAGAGTATAGCATGGCAAATGTAGTCAGTATCATTGTGATAACTATGTATGATGTCAGATGGTTACCGGATTTATCAGGATGATCACTTCATAAGTTATATACATGTCTAATCACTGTGTTGTACATCTGAAACTAATATAATATTGTATATTAACTATAATTGAATTAAAATTTTTTAAAAGTATATTGTCAATAATTTTATGCCAATAAATTTAAAAATTCAGATGAAATGGACAAATTTCTAGAAAAATAATACATGTCAAAAAGATTCAAGAAGAAATAGAAAACCTGAATACTTCTATAACTATTAAATAGATGTAATATTTCAAAAATTTTTCATATCTCTCCTACTCATCCAACCACACACACATACACACAATAACTCCAAGCCTAGATGACTGCATCCAAGAATTCTACCAAACATTTAGAGAAGAAACAATACTAATATTACAAAACTCTTCCAGATAGTAGGAAAACAGGGACTACTCCTGTACTCTTCTGGTAAAGTCCACATTACCTAGATAGCAAATCACAATAAAAACATTATGAAAAAGAAAAATTACAGGCCTGTATTTCTGAAGAACATAGATACAAACTATCCTAAGCAAATATTAGCAAACTGAACTTAGTGATAATACATAAGGGGGAAATAAAAGGACAATATACCTTTACCATATAAGATTTAATTCAGAAATGCAGTTATTTTGATATAGAAAGTCAACCAATAGAATTTGCCACATTAACAGAAAAAGGAAGGGATATCATACAATTCACTTCATAAACGCATAAAAAATGTTTTATAAAATGTAACATTCATTTATTGATAAGAACTCTTAGCAAACTTCCTTATTTTGATAGAAGGTAACTACAAAATCTTTAGAGAAAAAACTGCTTAGTTGTGACATGTAGAAAGCTTTCCTTTGATATCAGGAAAAGGATAAGTTTTCCTACAATGGTTCTAGCTTTTGCAGCAAGTTAAGAAAAAGAAATAAAAGGTATAAAAACTAAGAAGAGATAATACTGTAATTATTTGTAGATGATGTTACTCGGTACCTAGAAGAGGAAATCCAAAATATTTCACAGATAAACTATTAAAATTAATAATTAACAAGTTTATGTATACGGGGTCAATATTTTAAAAATCAGTTGTACTTATATATACCAGCAACAGACAGAAACTGAAATTTGATGCCATTTACAGATTTGATGCCAGGAATAAAAGTACCCAGGAATAAAATTTTTTTAAAGAAACACAAGATATGCTGCAGAAAACTTAAACATTATTGGAAGAAATTAAAAGCAAAAAAGTACATAAATGAGAAACATACCACGTTCCAGAATTAGAAGGTCTAATACTATAGAGATGTGAATATTCCCTAAACTGATCTTCAGATTCAGTGCAACCACAATCAGAATCCTAACAGATATTTTTGTTTGTCTGTTTGTTTGGCGAAACATGATAAATTGATAGTAAAATTTTATGGAAATTCAAAGGGCCAAAAAGAGCTGTGACATACCGGAGGAATGAAGTGAGAAGACTTGTGCTGCTGCATATCAAGACTTATTATAAACTGACAGTAAATAAGACAGTATGTGGTTGGGAAAAAAGATAGAAAATAAACCAATGTGACATAACAGCGGGCCCAGAAACAAATCTTTGCATATATGCACACTTGAATTATGACAAAGTAACATTACAGAACATTGGACCAAGGATGGTCTTTTCAATAAATGATGCAAGAACAAATAAATAACTATATTTACAAAAATGAAACTTGGTCACTACCTCACACCATACACAACAATCAATTCCAGGCAGATTAAGTACCTGAATGTAAAGGCTAAACAATAAAGCTTCAGAAGATAACATATGAAAATATCTTCATAACCTTAGAGTAAGGGAGGATTTTTTAAAACAGTACACAAAAAGCACTGATTATAAAAAGAAAAGGTTGGTAAACGTGACCACATTAAAAATAAGATTTTATCTTCATTAAAAGACACCATTACAACAGTGAATAGGCAAGATATAGGGTGGGGTATATTTGTATTTCATATATCTGACAAAAGCTCCTGTTAAAGATATATAACTCCTACAAATCAATGAGCAAAAGATAGAAAAGCACAGTAGAAAAGTGGGCAAGAGATTTGAACAAGCATTTCTCAAAAAAGTGCAAATAGGTTTATAAAAAGAGGCTCAATTTTATTATTAATTAAAGAAATAGAAATTAAAACTAACAACAATATACCATTACACACCCACAAGAATAGCTTAAATTTAAGAGGGACGATACTGTCTTTGTAAGGATATAGAACAATAGGAACTTTCTTATACTGCTAGTGAAAAGGAATTTTCATTAAAAAGGAATCAGCTCTCTGTTCTGCTTCTGTATATATGCTTGCTGCATGGGCTGTACAGAAATTAACTTAAGACTCACCTTCCCTTTTATTTGATCTAAGCAACAAATATAACTGTTTGTACTTCCTAGCAACTCTCACGCTTTGTAACACTTTGTAACTGCTGGTAACCCATAGCAACTCCCGCCCTTTGTAATGCAACGTAACTACCTGCAACCATAGCAGCTCCCATGCTTTGTAACAGTCTGAGGACAAATTAATCAATCAGCCCTGCCAAAAAGGGTATATATAAGGAATGTTGAAACTGAGCTCCAGGCCCAGATCTTCAGAGAGCTAGCTCCTCTGGGACTGCTGGCATAATAAACCTGAGTTCTCCAACTTTCCGAGTGCTGCTTGGTTTTTCACCTGTCTAATTTTGGATCTTTTCTGCAACACTAGTGGGAGTGTAAACTACAGCATTTTCAAAAATAAGTTAATATATCTACCAAAGTTGAAGATATACATATACTATGAATCAGAAGTTCCACTCCAAGATTTATATGCATCAGAAATGCATGCACATGCATAAGAATACTCATAGCAGCAAATATTTATCAATAATAGATAAGTAAATTTTAATTATTCAATGTATTATTACAACATGTATGTATTATTACAACATGCATAAATCTTGAAAACACTATGCTAAGTGAAATTAGCCAGGCATAAGGACAAATATTGTCTGATTCTACTTATATAACATATCTAGAATAGGTAAGTTCATAGAGACAGAAAGTTGGATAGAGGTTATCAGGGGCTGGAGGGAGGGAGAGTCAGTGCATAATAGATATGGAGTTTTTGTTTGGAGTGTTGAAAAAGTTTAATGATGACTTTGGGTGTGGCACAGTGTTGGCTTGAGTCAGGAATGGGGGATAGTTCATCCCAAGTGTGCATGGTGAACACTGCAGACACTGTCAAAGGGTAGATGTGGTGGTGGACACTGCTGCGATCACTTCAGTCTGCTCTATGAGCCAGAAATCAAGGCCATCAGCTTAAAGTGAGGATGGAGGAGGAGGTGTTGGAGGTGTGAGGAGAGCACAAGAAGTGAGAAGTTGTTGCCTTAGAAAGTGAGAAAGGGAATGGACTGGAAAAATATAGGGTGATTGCTGGGCACCATATAAGGCGCAAATGAGGTTCATGATCATTAAGTTAAAGTAGGCCCAGTCAGCATGCTTAGAGGCTTTTCTCTTTGTGCGTGCAGGCCAGCATAGGTGCAGAACTAGGTGTGACCAGGGCTGTGGTTTTGTTTTGTGCAGTGAGCTCAGTGAAGCCAGACAGAGGTAAAGGAGCTGAGGGTTCTGCCTGCCAGTGATAGGAATCATTACTCATGGCATTTGAGCAGTGTAAGGAGGGGACAGAGGCCATTAAGTGGAGGAGGGACAGTGAAAAGGTACAAAGTTGATGACACTCTGGAGGCCTGGCACAGTGGGATGGCCATTGGAGTGAGATTATTGAAGGTGTGCCATAGTCAGAAAGAGGGGTACATGACATTGAGTTGAAGGAGGAGCTGCAGCTTTCTGGTACAAGGCCTAAGGTTTTGCTGTGGCAGTGAGTGGATGAGGGAGGGTGGGGACAAGAGCAGTGGAGGAGATGAGGTCAGAGAATGGAGAGTCCAGACTGGTGGAAGTTTCATCTCCCTATAGATGGACCTAGCACCTTCTTGGATTAACACTGGCTTCCTTAGGAGTCCTCAACAGCATCGACAAAGGTCAAGGGGAAGACCTGTGTACTTTGTCCTTCCCCCAGTAGGAGTCCAGAGGGGACTGTAGGCCTGGAACAAAGATCAAAAACACACACACACACACACACACACACACACACACACACACAAGCCACACACACGCCAAACCTTCTACCCCACTTTCCTCATCAGAGATCCAGAGGGGCCATCAAGGGTTACATATTAATTGAGCGCCCACTACATGGCAGGCAATAGCACTAATACCTACTATTTACTTACTATATGGCAGGCACAGGGCTGAGTCCTTTACATTTCTTCTCTTATTTAACCTTTTCAATAACTGTGAGGAAAGTACTGTCAATTGGCTCATTTTATAGCTGAGAAAATGAAGGCTCAGAAGATTTAAACTCTAGTCTGTCAATTCCAGAATCTGAAACCTTGAACATGTTGCCTCTTCTTGTAGGTGATCTGAACATAAACCAGATCCAGCCCCTGACCTTATATGTGTAAACAAGTAATTGTAGAACATTTATTCTTTTGCTCTGGCTCCCAAGGCCACCCTTCCCTTCCAGGAAGCCCAGACCCTACTCTCTCCCTTCCCCTGCAGCTAGAGTAACTGATGTCCAGGTTTCCCTGGTACTGAGGGTTTCCTGGGCTGAGATTTTCAGTGCTAAAACCTGGACAGTACTGGGCAAACAGGGACAGTTTGGCTCCCTAGCTGCAGCTCACCTATTAGCTGCTCCTCTCTCCCCTCTTTTTTCTTCTCCTTCAGTGGTTTCCCTCATTTCATGCATAGCATTTGTTTTACCTCCACTGTCCCCTTGGGGGCCATGAATACTTCCAGGTACCCTCTGGGATCCCAGCACTCCGCTGGGGTAAGGGGGAGACAAAAGGCTGCAGTGAGCGTTTGGAAAGGCCATTTCTGTAAGTACCCTTTGGGTGCCCATAGTAGACCTGAACATCACTTGTAAACAGATACATCACTCATATGAACAGGCTAGACCATTCTGGGCTTGGCTGACATCTGGGGGAAAAGAAAAGAGCAAACTCAGGTAAGTTCTCTATTCAATTAATTCATTCATTCATCAAATACTTGAGCACTTACTATGTGCCAAGTTATGATCTAGGCAGCAGTGAACAAGCCAGGTGGAATCCCTGGCTTATGTGTTCCCTGGTCTCCCAAAGCATTTGTCTCCCTGTCTATCTCTTTGGTTAAAAGGCAGTGCCAAAGTCTTCCATATACTTCAATTCCCAACACCCAGTATGAGATCTGTTACATAGAAGATCTTCGGTAAATGTTTAAATAAATGGCTATTTGAATGAATGAATGCATAAATGAATGACGTAAGGTTCTGACATTAATGCCTAAAGTTCCATCCTGAGAGGTCCGCTAACTTTGGTAAGGTCTCTCCATGTTGAAGGCAGCTGTCCCTGAGAGGGACAGTGGGCAGCCATGCTTAGTGCAAAAGTGACAGCTGATGGAAGAGTGCAGGCCTGTGATGGAACAGGGTGCAATGTCAAAGCAAAAGGGACCTTAGGGAAGCCTAGGGGAGCTGAGCCTGCATGCAGTCCCCCAAAATCAGGGAGCAACAGAAGGCATTGAGCAGCTGGGTGAGAGAACTTGGATGAAGGTGAGCACTGTTAAGGAAAAAAATTTTCATTGCACTTGTTACGGATGGCAAGGAGACTTTATTCAGGACCATCACAATACATAGAGGGACAGCTGCAGTGAGGTTTGCACTGGGGAGAGAGATTGGGCTCAACTCTGAGTACAACAAGACGAGAGGAGATTTATAGCCAAGGAGAAGGGTTAGGGGGCAGGGCAGTGGATGGGAAATTACAAAGAAGAAACATCACAGGTAAGAGAGACTCTAAACCAACTTGACAGAATTCTTGCTGAAGGCAGGCCAGGGTGGTAAGATATGGAGAGCGGGGGATGAGGAATTTGATCAGATAGCAGGGGTAGCAGGGGTGGGGGATTTTGGCTTAACTGAGACTGCCGGCTTCTTGCTAAAACTAGAATAAGTGGGCAGAGCCACTGTACCAAAGATAGAGCCCAAGGTTGGGCTCTCGTCAGAGTTCTCAGAGGAGCCTGACTCAAGTTCGATCAAAGGAGAGAGTCTTTGTCAGCACAGAGAATGGCACCCATAGCTGCCACCCACTAGTGGCCCTGAAGGAGAGGGCTGAGAGAAAGGTTCTGGCAGGAGAAAGAGCTCAGGATTGTCCTCAGAACAAATCCTGGTTCCCACACTGAGCAAATGTCACCCAGGAAAGACCATGGAACTGATCCATTGCAAATCCAGCTCTGTGATGGACTGTTTTACCTTGGAGGAGTCACTTAGCCACTCTGTGCTTCATTTTCCCCATTTGTCAAATGATGCTGACTTTGGAGATTTGTTCTAAGGACCATCTAGGACAGTGGTTCTCAGAGTGGTCTCTAGGTCATCAGCCTCCCCTGCAAACTGGTTAGAAATGCAAATTCTCAGGTACCTAGACTTGTTGAATCAGAAAGGCAGCTTCTTTAACAAGCTGCTAGGGAATTCCCATGAAGTCAAGTTTGAGAAACACTGTGCTAGGTCAGCACAGGAAGAAACCCTTTAACAATGAGAAATTCTTTTTCTCTGCCCTGATAACAAAACCAGGGGAGTGGGTTTTAGGCCTGCCCTCTAGGTGCACAGGAGAATTGCCTGGCCTCTTCCCAGACCAATTATGTCATACTCTTTAGGGGTGAGGGATGCAGACATCGGCAGCTTTTAAAGCTCCCCAGGTGATTCCAAGTGTAGCCAGCTAGACTCTCAGAACCCCCTGGAGGGCTTGTTAAAAATGCAGAGTGCTAGCCCCACCTCCAGAGCACCCAATTCCCTAGGCTGGGCGGGGCCTGGGAACTTGCATTTCTAAAAAGTTGCCAGGTAATGCTAGTGCTGCTGCTACTGGGCCACACTGTGAGATCCACTGCTGTAGCAGGGTAAGATCCAAATGGAGATTGTGCTGGGAGAGAGGCTTGACGAGAAGTCACAACTTTCTCCCTACCCCTCACGATGAATTCGGCATGGCATATCCTACTCTGAACTTTGCTTGCACATCTATTGTTTTCATTACACTGCACCAGAGAAATGGGGTCATTTGACATTTGTGGAGAAACTGAGCTGTGGCATAGGCCTCCCTCAGAGAGAGCAGGCATTATCTCCACCAGCTCGGCAGATTCCCTGGAAAATCAATGAAGAGGAGCTGTTCAGGTTAGGGTCCCCTGGGCCTTGCATAGAACAGCCTCTTGGATCCCCACCTCCATCCCAGCCCTGGGCCTGGTCTCCTAGCCAGCGTTTTCTTAGGAACAAATGCTTTCTGTTATGATTTTATTCCACTTCCTCTGGTTCTCAAGCTCCCCTAGTGGAGAAGGGAATAGGGAGCCAGGAGACAGGTGCTTTCTGTGGGGTTTTCAGTCACTCTGAGTGCATTCATTCATTCATTCATTCAACATTCATTTCATTCAACAAATATACACGGCAGTTCTAGGAGGGCAGGGACTTTTGTCCGTTTTGTTTACAATTGTATGCCTAGCGTCTGGCACATAGCAGGTGCTCAATAAATATTTGTTGAATGACAGAGGGCCAACTATGGTCAGTCCCTCCATTGGGTAAGGAAGATACAGCCCCTGCCCTCAAATACCCAGAGCAGTGTACCAGGAGAGAGACACTAAACTAGCCACTATGGCCTGTGTGATAGGTGTGGTAACACGCAGGGTCTGGGAGCATTTGGCAGAGTCCCTGTTCCAGGCTTTGGGGGGGGCCAGGAAAGGGCTCTCAGGGGAGGTGAGTGTCAGCTGCAGCCTGAAAGATGAGCAGGCCAGGGGAAGAAGGACAGATGAAGAGAGATAACTGTCTCTCACATGCTGCTGGGGATGGAGTATAAAGTAGTGCAACCACTCTGGAAAACTGGCACAATTGTATACTTTAAACGTGAATGCTACACTTTAAAATGGTTCAAATGGTAAGTTTTATGTGATATGAATTTTACCTCAATAAAAACGTTTTCTTGCAATACACTTGCTTGTGTTTTCTGCACGGGATGAAATAAAGCAGTGCTGATACAGATAAAGTCCTGCTTACCTTTCTTCCTGGGCACATCTCCCACCTCTACTCCAGAGGTAACCACCAAATGTAACTTGGTGTCATCGTTTCTATACACATCTTTATATTTTTATGACATAGCTGTGCTTTGCTACGTAAAAGGTGATGGTGCACATAGTCAAAACTTTTCTATCTCCCTGTCATCCTGCTGTCTTGCTGCTGCTGCTGCTGCTGTTCTTAGCTCAAGTGAGTGAGTATTTGAAGGGCTTCTCTCGTTGGCACATGGGTCTGACCTTGTGTACTTCCCCTGCTGTTTGGATTGCAGAGTGAAGGCATCACAAGGAAAGACCTAGTCTCTCCTAAACTCAGCCCATGTGTATCTTACTGGATTCTCAGAATAACCTTATGAGGTAAATATTATTATTACCCCCACTTTGCAGATGAGGAATCTAAAGCGTAGTCCCAGCATAGCTGGTGACTGGTGGGGCCTGATCTCCATCTGGGCTTGACACTACCCCCTCCCATGAAACCTTGGGTTTCTACTTCTCTCTTTGGGAGTTTGGGTATTCACTTAGCTCCTCCTGTTACCCACTTCAGTGGCTGTGGGGCTACTCTAGTCCTCTGATCCAGGAAGGAAGTGTGTAAAGGTTGAGGGGAGGTATGTTCTCTTCCTGTGCAGTGCCTTTGGGAGAGGATGGTCTTTGGGGCTTCCTGTGAGCTCGGGGTGCCCAAATGTGGAGCTCTAGTGCCTGAGGCAGCCCTGGGCTTCAGTGACCAGAGTTTGCTCCTATGTTGCTCTCACCTGGGCCTTTCAAGGGTCAGGGAGTCAGGGCTAACAAGAAGAGGCCAGCACTCAGCAGGCAGCATGGAGCAAGAATGACATACCTTGTGGGGAGATCTGTCTCAGCCTCTGTCTATGTGTCCTTGGGCAAGTCACTTCCTCTCTTGACCTCAATTTCTATATCTTAAAAATTGGGCCTCTTTTTTATGTCTGAGGTTCATGTCTTAGGTCCCTTCCAGCTCTAAACAATGTCTTTGCATCCTAAACTGCTATGGAGATGGAAGAGGAGATTTGGGGTAAGCTCACGGGTATGAAGATGAGGGGCTCCTACTGGAAAAGCTTTGCTACCTTGTCACTAAAGCGATTGAATGATTCTTCTTAAAAGGAAGACAAATTCCTATGTCTTTGGGGGTCATTGTCACCAGAGGAGGTCCAGGGTAGGGAATCGATGAACCAGGTGGCCTGCCATGCTGCATGACTCAGAACCACTTGTACTCACTTCTTGCTGAATCGATGGACTCAGTGCTTTAAATCACAACAAGAAGAGACAGCCTTGTGAACAGGGATGCTAGACAGATGGAGTCCACAGCAAAGGCAGATAAGGCCCAGGCCTGTCCTGACCACTGCATCTCAGGTGGGCCTGGAGGGAGTGATGGGAAGGAGGGAGCCTGTGTCTGCTGCTCCAGGCATAGGTAAAGCTGTTTGCCTCACTGGGAGGGGCTGGTGGGAAGCCCACTCTCCAAATCTCACCTGAGGAGCTGGCTTGCTGCTCCCATGGGTGTGTCTGAGGTATTGGTTGGAGCTCTGAGCCTAAACACTTCTGCACTGACTCAACTGCTTTTCTTCTTCCTTGGAGAATTTCTTTCCCTCCTTCCAACTATCCGCAAAGTGGCCCCTCTGCAGCCTAGCAAAAAGTCCTTGGCCAACAAAAAAGTCTTTGCCTGCTACTTAAGGCCTTGTCCAATTCAGCCACACTCACATTTCCAGGCCTACCTTTCCCCACCTCAACCCTCTGGTGCACCTGGCTATTGCTCCAGCTGCCCTAGTACCCCATCCCCTGTATCCCTCTGCTTTGGCATATGGATTTGCTGAGACCTCCACCACACAGTGGGGACCTTCCCAAAATACCCTTACTTGGGTCATGTTGGACTCCTTCCTCAACTAGCTCAAAACCCCATTAGTGCCTGTTGAAGCCCGTGCAGCTACCCAGCACAGCACACCTGCATTGTTACCTGCTTGTCTTCTCTCTTTGACCACTGTCTGCATGACAACAAGCCACATCCATACCATCACTGCTATAACCCAGCACAGAGCGAGGGACCAGTAGACATCTGATAAGTGAGTGAATTTTTCCTGTACGACCTTCAGGAATGGGAACTGAGGTTCCCATTTTATGTCTAAAGAAACTGAAGCTTAGGGAATTACTTGCTCAGGTCAGGTGCTTAGGGAATTACTTGCTCAGGTCAGATGCAATACAGGTGCAAAGCAGGTCACCTGAGCCCTGACAAATAACTCTGCCTCTCCTGAGACTCACAAGAAAGTGCTCTAAGCAGTCCCACAGTAGCATTTGCCAAAAGATGGCAGTAGCACTTGGATAGGTAGCATTTGCCAATGTAGCTGGGTAATATTTGGGGGATTTTGAAGTGTGTGTGAAGTGTGTGCATGTGTGTATGCATATGTATGTGTATGGTATGTGATGTATGTGTATGTGGTATGTGTATGTATATGTGTGTGGTGTGCACATGTGTGTATGTGTGCATGTGTATATGTGTGGTGCGTGTGTGTTTCCTTTCAAGAGTTTTCCTCCTTTCCTTCCTTCCTCTTCACTACTTCATGGCCTCTGAGGATTGTGGCTGAGAATTTGTTTCCTGAAACTTAAGGCAACTGAAGAAAGTCTCTCGGTGCCCTCGGGGAGCTTTTAGAAGAAGCCAATGCAGGGGTGAAGCACCAGGGAGAAACAGAGGAAAGAGAAGCTTCCCCAGTGCTCCTGGCTGGTAAAGCTGGGCCCTCCAGGGAGAGGAGGGAAAAGCCTGTGTGTTTAGGAGTTATGGGCACAAGGCTTGTGTGATGGTTAATTTTAGGGATCAACTTAGCTGGGCCATGAGGTATCCAAATATATGGTCAAACATTATCCTGGATGTGTCTGTGAGGTGTTTCTGGGTGAGATTAACATTTAAACTGGTGGACTTCAAGTAAAGCAGATTGCTCTCCCTAATGCAGATGGGCCTCATCCAATCAGTTGAAAGCCTGAGTAGAAATAAAATGCTGGCCTTTCCCAAGCAAGAGAAAATTCTCCAGCAGATGGCCTTTGGACTTCAACTGCACCATCAGCTCTTTCTGGGTTGCCAGCCTGCCACCTACACTATAGATTTTGGACTTGCCAGCCTCCATACCCACATGAGCCAATTTCTTATAATAAATCTCTTTCTACAATACACACATTCTATTGTTTCTGTTTCTCTGGAGGAAGCCTGACTCATGCAGCCTGATTCCTGCCAGAGCCTGGATTGGCTCCAGCATTCATGCCCCAGGGTGGAAGAGAGGCCTTGTACCAAGTTGTAGCAGGAGGGAACTTAAAACCTTGCCCCAAGCTAGTTTTGGGGAGCCTTGGAACTGGAGCAGCTCTCACCGAACTGAGAAGCCAGTCATCCTCTCTGGGCACTCCCTGAACACTCCATCACCTGCCATCTTGGCCCTCTGACTCCAGATCTGGGAAATGGGCTGAGCCTCCTGTTCTGCCCACCATGGCGGGCCCAGATGTCAGCAGGAAGCATAGCTCTTTCCTGAGCCCTGAGAGCCCTTTAAAGACATGGGAGAACATTCTCTCTGGACATCCAAGGGCCTAATCATCCTTAGTTTTAGTCTGCTTGGGCTGCCATAACAAAATACTATAGACTGGATAGCTTAATAGAAACTTATTTTCTCATAGTTCTGGAAGCTGGAAGTCTAAGATCAAGGTGGCAGCATGTTTCGGTTCTGGTGAGAGCCCTCTTCCTAGCTTGTGGATGGCCACCTTCTTGCTGTATCCTCACATGGCAGAGAGGGAGCTACAGCAAGCTCTCTGGTGTCTCTTCTTATAAGGGCATCAATCTTATTGTAACAGGGCCCTGCCCTCATGACCTCATTTAATCTTAATTGCCTCCCAAAGGCCCCATCTCCAAACACAGTCACATTGGGGGTTAGGAGTTCATCATATGGATTTTGGGGGGACACAGTTCAGCCCATAGCACCTTTGCAGATAAATTCCTTCCCTCTAAAACTTCTGTCTATTCACTGACTAATACAGGTAAGCTCCCAGGGCCCTTACTTTATGCTAAATCCATGTGTAAAGCTAGTAAAGTCAATCCGTCTTAGGTCCCACCTAGCATTTCCCCCATCAGTTACATTCCCAGGACCCACCCTAATGGCAGGTAAATCATTGGATGCATAATGGGTGTTGTGAGGGCCCAAGACAGGACTGGGGTTGGGGTCAGGCCTAGGTCAGGTGTAGTTTTATCAAGGGACTTGAAGTTTATATTAACTTAGTAGAGGAGCAAAATGGTGTGTGTGTGTGTGTGTGTGTGTCTGTGTGTTTGTGCGTCTGTGTGTGTGTTTGTGTGTCAGGGAGAGAGAGAGGGAAAAATGAGAAAGAACAATAGAAAGAATGTGTATTTGTTGTGGGGGAGGGTGTGCTACCTGTGTATAGACTCTTTAAATGTGTTTTATGATGTATCTTTGTCCATGGGGTGTTTTCATCCTAAACTTTTCTGTTTCCTGGCTAAAACTTCTGGATAGAGTTGCCAGATAAAATGCAGATACCCAGTGAAATTGGAATTTCAGGTAAACAACAAATAAAATTTCCAGTATAAGTATATCCCATGCAATACTTGGGGCATACTTATACTAAAAAATTATTCCATTCTTTACCTGGAATTCGAATTTAACTGGCACTCTGTATTTTTATTTGCTAAATCTGTCAGCACTACTTATGAAGGATGGGTGGGCTACAATCAGGAATGTAAATTAGGGAGTATTAATAGATAACTGGGCTAGCATTGTGGCTTCTGCAAGGAGGCAAGCAAGCCCTGGGTTGTAGGAGGGGCAGCAGTTGTCTGCAGAAACCCCTGGGAGAAAAGTGGGCTCACTTTTTTTTTTTTGCTCAGCCTACAGACTCAATCACTGGATACCACTGCCACCCCTGCCCCACCCATTTTGGTCTCTTTACTGTAAAAAATTTAATTTTTTTTCCAGGTGGATTTTAGGAAGAGGTGAAGTTTTACCTGGCCCAGCTTGACTATTGGGTTAGGTAATCCAGACATTAGTCGAGATACTCTTGTCTCATATGGAATATAGAGACACCTTGGCTAGGTAGAAGTTTCACGGAAGGCAAGTGGTGACAGTGTCAAAGATAGAGACTATGGTGGAGGGGGGGGGGCTGGGGGCAGGGGAATATTCAGTTCATGTCAAGTAGATAGACCCATAACGAAGATAAGTCTCCCTTGGACTGAAAGGCATGGATGGGCAGATTGCAAGAGAAAGCATGGGCTCAGCCTAGCAAAGTGAGTTGGGATAGTCACTTTGCTTTTCCAAATCTCATCCTCTTTGTTTTTGAAAGAGATTATATAAACATCTACCTTGCATAGTAATTGTAACACTTCAGTGGAAATGATATATAAAAAGAGTTCAGCATAGTTTCTGGCCAATGGAGCCAAGGGAAGGTGATCTGGGACTTCAAGGGTTCCAGGTACTCATAAAGTGCTTGTCTAAGTCAGCTCAGACTACTAGAACGAGATACGACAGACTGGGTGGCTTAAACAATGGACATTTAGTTCTCACAGTTCTAGAAGCTGAAAATCCAAGATCAAGGTGCTGGCTGATTTGGCTCCTGGAGAGAACCTGCTCTTCATGGTTTGTAGAAGGCCGCTCTCTTGCTACATTTGATATAGAGAGAGAGAGGAAAGAGAAGAGAGAGAGGAGAGAGAGAGGAGAGAGAGAGAGGGAGAGAGAAAAGAGAGAGAGCACTTTTGTTTCTTTTTATAGGTATTAATTCCATCATGGGGCTCCACCTTCATGACATCATCTAAACCTAATCACCTCCCAAAGGCTCCACCTCCTATTACCATCACACTAGGGATTAGGGTTTAGTCATATGAATTTGGGCAGAGTGGGGAAGACGTATATTGAGTCCATAGCAGTGCTCTTTCAGGTAACATGTTTCTGTTGGCTCTGTTTGTAGGACTAAGGTGGACAATATCTCAGTGAAATCTGCAGAAATAAACTACCCAAGAATATTTCAGAGGCATCTAGTTCACTATCTGCATGCCGATTTGCTCATCTGAAGGAGAGCAGTCAATAGACTGCTGCTAAGGGACCAAAGTGAAAATGGGATCTACAAAAGTGAGAGAAAAGAAAACTGCAGATGATATGGAAACAAAGAGTCTTGTTTGCACATTTTTGGGGTAAAATGATTTGGTGGCAGCTGGCAAAATTTTCTGTCCTCAAGCAGGCCAAGTAGGAAAGCTCTTAGAAAACAATCTCAGTTGTTTATGAGTTCTCCAGAAAACCTTGAGAATTTAGCTATTGTGGTAGGCAGAATTTCAAGAGGACCCAGGATTCCCATCCCCTGGTATATACACCCTGAACAATCCCCTCTTAGTGAATGTGAATGGAATTGGGAAATATAATTAGATATCACTTCCATGACTAATTAAGTCTCTAATCAGTTGACTTTGAGTTCATCAAAAGGGAGATTATCCTAGGTGGGCCTGATCTAATCAGGTGAGCCCTTAAAGAAGTTAAAGTGGGTAAGACATCAGCGAGGCTCTCATGCTGGTCTCAAGGAGGAAAGCAAACTGCCATGTTGTGAACTGCCTATGGAGGGGGCCACCTGGCAAAGACCTGAGGATGGCCTCTACTAACTGATAGAGGTCCCTGGCTGATGGCTATCAAGAAAATGGGGCCTTAGTCATACGACCACAAGAAATCAAATTCTGCCGACAACCAGTGAGTTTGGAAGAGGATTTCAAGCTCCAAAAAGGAAGATAGTAGGAAGTCACTTTAATGCACCTTATGAAATGCCAAGCAAAAAACACAGTTCTACTGGGACTGGATTTCTGACCTACAGAAAATGAGATAAATGCGCATTGTTTTAAGCTGCTAAGTTTTGGGTAATAGGCTATACAACAGTAGAAAAAGAATACAGCTGTGGAGTATTTTGATGGGCTCCAGGCTGTCTCTGTGTACCATCTACCAGTGTCCTAAATCACTGCCATTTTTTCTCTATCATTTCCTCCATCAAAATTTCTCAGGAGGCACTCAGAGAATTTTCATTGTTCTCTTTCTTCTCCAAACTCTTATTTTCTAGCATATTTCTTCACCCATCCTACAACTATATGTAAGTCTTCCCATTCTAAGAAAATGTCCATTAACCCTGCCTCATCACCCCAGATAGTGTCATTCCTTCTTTCATCAGTGACACATTTCTTGAAAGAGTAATCTATACCTCTTCACTTCCACTTCCTGTGCAGCTGGCATTGTCTCCTTCCCAACAGAATATTGCCATCGACCTTCTGATGACCATGTCCAATGGCCTCTATACAATTCTCCTCCTCCCAGAACAGATAGCTGTAGTGGGCACTCATCGCTTGGTCACCTAGCTTCTATTCACCCTTCATAATAGCATCTAGATTGTCCTTTGTAGACCTCTCTTTCCCCATTGTCTAGCAATCAAAGTATTTGGGAGAGATTGACCCTCTAGGGGTAGATCTGACTTACCAAAGCCAGCCAGCCTGATCCAGTCCTTTTTACCACAGTGATAGGTTCAAGAGTGGGCATGGAAAGATGAAAAGAAACCAGGTCCTTAGTGATACCATTAAGCTGCTGGATTAAACTTTCACTGAAGCCTATTCTGATTACATATTTTCCAGTTATGTAAGCCAATAAATCTCTTCAAGATTTATGTTTACATGAATTGTCTTTTCTGTTAATAAAGGGCCCTCGTGGATACACATCTCTATAGCATTTGATACTGCTGATTATCTTCTGCTTGAGTAATGGAAAACCCAAATAATCATGGCTTAAACATGGTAGAAGTTTTTGGGTTTGTTTTTATTTTCATTAGTGTAATAAGAATTCTGAGGGGAGTTGGTTGCTAGTGTTGGAATCATTTCAGGAGTTCGGAGATGTCAGAGGAGTTCTCTAGGCTTTTCCCTCAGAATGCCAAGATGGCTTCTGAAGTTGCAACCATTACATCAATAGGTCAAGACAGAAAAAGGAGGGGAGGGCAGAAGAGTCACCTTCACCAGCTGGCTTCTACTAATGTCTCACTGGCCAGAGCCCTGTCACATAGCCACCGATAGCTGTAAGGAGGTCTGGGAAGATATGGCTTTAGACTTTCTGGGTAGTAGAGTCAGCCTGTCTAGAGTAGAGTCAGGGTGGAGTCTGAGTGAGTTGATCTAGAGTGTCTTCTTCAAGGACCCAGGGCTCCTTCAAAAGTCCTCTTCATCCTCCCTCCTCCACCTACCACAACCACACTGCTGGATTCTCAGGTACTTTCTCCAGAACTCCACTGTCTTGAGCAGGCTGATCAGCTACTGGAGGACTTCAGATGTCTAAATCTGGGCCCACTCTCGCTCCTGTTTGCTCAGCTGTCTGCACTGATGTCCCCCAGTCACCTGGCCCATTACCCCACCTGCCTATTATCACTGTTAAGCCAAAAGTCAATATCATCTCCAGATTCTCATCAGACTTACCAAGAGCTGGCTGCAATACTCAGCATCTAGGAACCTAGAATTGTGCCAGTGCTTGTGATTATGGAGCAAAGGAGAGCTACCATCTAGAGCCTCAAAGCTGGAGGGAAGGCAGGTGGGAAGGAGAGTTGATGTATCTGGAGGGAGAGAGCCTCAGAAGAAAGACGGCACTTGCTTCTGTGGACTTCATTTCCAGTTTTAACTGAAATTCTTGTGAGTTCACAGTGTGACTTTTTTTTTTTTAAATCCAACTACTCTCTAGGCTTCGAGGCCCTATAATGATTTCAGGAACAAGCCTATGATTTCCCAAGGACTGGCCAGACCTTGTGACTTCAGATGGTCCCCAACCTCCAGAGATTGTGAGACTAGCCCGCAGTATATAACTGGCCTTGCTCAGAAAGTAGCACAGTGAAAGTGTCTAGCATGGAAGCAAATAAACAAGTTGAAAAGCAGAAAGAGAGTGGGGAGAAGGAGTAGGAGAGAGGGGAGAAAGAGAGAGAGACAGACAGACAGACAGACAGACAGATGGGGGCAGGGGGACACATGCCCAGGATTGTGAGAAGCCTAGGCCTAAGGAGTCTGTCTTTATCTGCAACCTCAGGTCATCTCTCTCTATGGGCCTCAATTTCCTCTTCTGCAAAATGAAGGCCTGGATTAGATCACTCCTCAAACCTCTTCTAGCCTTGACATTCTGTGATTTTCTCATTTCTTTCAGACTCCAGGGGCCTGCAGACTCCATGCTAATGTGTATAAATAAAACATGGGCATTCTAAAGCTCTAAACATCACAAGTATTTGCTTCGGATTTGTTCTCACTTAACTGTGTGGTAAGCAGCATCCAGCTGGGGCCCCACAACCTCCTGTTTGGATTGTTCAACTGTGGCCCCAGCTCCCAGAGGAGGCTGATGGTGTGTGGGGGAGGTCCAACCACCCCAGTGAGTGCCTCAGCCTGGAGTTTCCTCCCTCCTTAGCTTTCCCCCACGCTGGCCCAAAGAAGGGCTCTGTTCTTAGGTCTCAACCCCAAACCCACATCACCAGTTGGCATTCCAGGCCCTGATCCTACTACATCAGGAACATTTCCCTTGGATTTCTGTGCTGGCAGCTACCCACTTTACATGTCCACCTGGATCCACACTGGAAGGCAGCCTGTTGCCTGTTGCAGTATAGCACCTTTGGGCAGTTTAATAGCAGCCCTCAGAGGCTATAGATCCTATGTCTCTTCTGTGGGATATCATTTTTTCTTATTTTTAAGGTTTTGTTTCTAAAGTTATTTTTATAGCAGTTTTAGTTTTGTAAAAAATTGATCTGAAAGTACACCAAGCTCCCCCTCTTCCCTTCCCCCACAGTTTCCCCTATAATTAACATCTGGCATTAATGTGATACAGTTGTTACAACTGATGAGCCAATGTTGGCACATTATTATTACTAAAGTCCATGGTTTACACTAGGGTTCACTCACAGTGTTGGACATTCTATGGGTTTTGTCAAATGCATAATGTCACGTGTCCACTGTTACAGCATCATACAGAACAATTTCACTACCCTAAACTTCCCCTTTGCTCCTCCTATTTATCATTTCTTCCCTCCAACTCTTGGCAACCACTGATCTGTTTACCACCTCCATAGTTTTGTTTTTCCCAGGATGTCATGTAGTTGGAATCATATAGCATATAGCTTTTTTCACTCCTAGCAATATGTATTTAAGTTTCCTTCATGTCTTTTTGTGACTTGAAAACTCATTTCTTTTTATCACTGGATAATATTTCATTGTATGGATATAATTTTTAATTGATTGATGGAAAAGACCAAAAATACAAGATGAACAGCAATCTTCCAAACACGTCTGTAAGAAATCTAGGTTTTAGGATGGTTTTAGGTAATGCACACAATGTGTCCAACAAAGGAAATTCAAAATTCCGACAGCCAAATTCATAGTATTGGCTTTCAGGCAAATTACTTTTATTACAGAAAGTTTTTTTCTTAAATAATTGCATTTAAAATAAGATTCCATTAACAATTTTCCTGCAACATTTTAAGCATGCATTCACTCTTGAAATTATCTATAAGCATGTTAGATTTTGCGCAAACACACACTTTGGAGAGTAAAAGAGGATACTATTAATAATTATGCCCAGATAACAGGTGTAAGGCAGGACTAAACCAGATAATATATAGCCCTTCTATTTATAACTGGTATCTGTCTTCTTAAAATAGCCGGGGAACATAGGATATTTTTGTGTTTCTCCAAAAATATTAGATAGTGTATCAGTTAAGGTTACCCCAGCAGTGGTAACACATAAAATGGGAAATCTGTTTATTTTTCACTCACGTAAAATCCAAAATATGTGTTGCTGATTGGTGGAAGTGGGAGGTGTTGGAGGGAAGTGCTCTTCTCCATGCAATTATGCAGGTACCCAGGCTGATGGAGCCTCTGCCATCTTTCACATGTGCCTTTCAAGTAGAGTGACCAATCAGTCCAGTTTGGGAGTAAGGGGTTTCCTAGGTGCAGACTCTCAGTGCTAAACTTGGGATAGTTTCTGGCAAACCAGAACAGTTGATCACTTGTTTCCAAGGTTGCCCTGAAGACTGACATCCAACTGGTCAGGAGGGGAAGAGAGAGAGAGAGTGAAGAATGGCACTGCAGGCTTTTATGCACCAGGCCACTCATCACTTCTGCACTTATTGTTGGCCAGAACAGTCTCATGGTCGCACTTAACTGCAAAGGAGACTGGGAAATGTAGTCTAGCTGTGTGCCCCAAAGGAAAGGGAAATGGGTTTGGTGAGAGCTAGATGTCTCTGCCATGGAGGTGAAATTAATAATGTATTGTTTTACTACTGGGCCTTCAGACTGAGATTGACTTCTTCCTTAGCTAGCATATGTTGGGAGGGACTGGTGCCTCCATGTCCCACTTTTATAAATGTAAGTCTCACTTGCATAGCAGTCAATGCTGTCCACATGGCCCAGGCTTCTGCCAATGGGCAGTCTGGAATACTCTGGAATTCTGGGAAGGTTGGGGGCACGCAATGTGGAGGTAGCCCCAGAAACCCACTAAATAGGGGTCAAGTTGCAAGCAGTGGGGGCAGGGTGCCACATTGGGGGATCTGGTTGCACTGCAAATTGAAAACTTGTGATCTGTGAAGGCACTACAATACAGTCTGGCCCCCAGTGTAATTCGTCTTCAACATGACTACTTTTTCCAGGCTAAAACCATCAGTGGGTCATTTGGTGTAAGCTGAGCATTTTCATGGCAGTTAGCACTCTTTACGATCCTTAGTTTTCATAGCATCCCTGAGAAGTAGGTTAGGCCTATTAGCCCTTGCTGGGGGAAGCTACTGTCTGCAGCGTGGTGCTACATGCTTAACTTGTGCAGGCTCTGTCCTCCCCTGGGTACCCTTGATAAAGCCAAGGACCAGGCATGGAAGATTGTTTTCAGGTACCTGACTCCAGGGCCTCAGATACAGGGATCCCTGCCCTCCTCAGTGAGGGGGTGTTTGTGCTGGAAGCAGACAAGGAAATGACGCTAATTTCATTCCTTTCTCTGCTTGGATTCCTCCTATGGGAGGCAAGGTGGGGGAGTTAATGTAAGCAGGTGTCAACAAGACCACCCAGAACAACCTTAGCTCTAGGAAACTTGGTTTCTGCAGCCCCCACCCAAGGGACCAAGAGCTCTTTTTCAGAGTATGGGCTTGGAACCTAGGCCTTTCCTTTCTTAACTCTCTCTTTGGGGCTACAGACTGAGTTGACTGCTGTATTAGTTTTCTGTGGTTACTGCAACAAACTTGGTAGCTCACAGTTCTGGAGGCCAGAAGCCACAAATCAGTATCAATGGGCCAAAATCAAGGTGTTTATCAGGGCTGTGCTCCCTCTAGAGGCTCCAGAGGAGAATCTGTTCATTACCTCTTCCAGCTCCTGGTGGCTGTGGCCTTCTTGGCTTGTGGCCACATCACTTCAATCTCTGTCTCTGTGATCATGTGGCCTCCTCCTCTCCTTTGTAACTTTCTTCTGCCTTCTTATTAGGACACACGTGATAGCATCTTGGGTCCATTTAAGCAATCTAAGATAAACTTCCCATCTCAAGATCTTTAATTTAATCATACCTGCAAAGTCCATATTTTTGTCATGTAAGGTAACATTCCAGGGACTAGGACATTGACATGTTTTTTTTTGGGGGGGGGCTGCATTATTCAGCTTCCCACAGCTGTTATGGTGGAATATACTTCAAAAACTGTGAGACCTTTTCTGGGTACACATGGTGGTAAGAGGGGATGGGAAGGAGACCACCTGCTGTATGCCTAAATTATCTCATTTAATTCTTCCAGAACCCTCTAAGTAGCTACTATTCCACTTGGCAGGGTGAGACTCAGAGAGGTTAAGTGATTTATTTAATGTAACACAGCAGGTACACAATGAAGCTGGACTTAAACAGGGCTGTTTGACTCCAGAGGCTTTGTTCTTTCCACAGAAACACAGGAAGTTCTGCAACGGCTGGACTCAGTTGGAATGCAGATGACCTAGCATGCTGATCAGGATCCCCTGTGTAGGAAAGTCTGCCATTTTTGCCAGTGTGATACTGTGCTTTATAATAAGAAATATATAGTTGGTCTTCATCTCAGTTTTAGCCACAGAGCTCCTAAAACCCTTGGAATGTCCTAGGTGGTGAGAGCAATAAAGATGTCTTTTGTTAGGCTAATGAGGTGACTTTTGGACAGCACCTAAGGATGGGGGCTGGTTGCCAGCAAAACCAACCATGCGATTGGATGATTGGAACTTTCAGTCTCCAGACCTAGACCTCAAGGAGGTGGAGGAAGAGGGGGACTGGAGGTTGAATCAATTGCCAATGGCCAATGATTAATCAGTCATGCCTACAGAATGGAGCTTCCATAAATACCCAAAAGGACAGAGTTCACAGAGCTTCTGGGTTAATGAGCACATAGAGGTTTGGGGACAGTAGTGCACCTTGGAGAGGGCATGAAAGCTCCTTGTTTCTTCCCCACACCTTGCCCTATGCACCTCTTCCATCTGGCTATCCTGAGTTATATCCTTTTATAATAAACCAGTGATCTAGTAAGTAAAATATTTCTCTGAGTTCTATGAGGTGCTCCAGCAAATTAATAGAACCCAAAGAAGAGGAGGTTGTGAGAACCTCTGATTCATAGCCAGTCAGTCAGAAGCACAGCTAACAACCTGGATTTGTGACTGACATTTGAAGTGGGGTGGGGGTGGACAATGTTGTAGGACTGAACCCTTAACCTATGGAATCTGATGCTTTTTCCAGGTAGATGGTGTCAGAATTGAGTTGAGTATGTGGTGTCTGGAGCATCGTTTGGTTGTGTGGGGAAGTTCCTCTTCCACACTTGGAAATTGGGTCCAGGAACCTGAAAGAGCCTGTCTTTGGGATAACTCCTTGGCTTTGAGCTAACACGGCCTTACTACAGGCCCCTGAGTGTAGATTAAGCAGACCCAGACTCTGTAGAGGCCCAGTACCTCTTTTGTGAACCAATTTTCACTAACATTATCTCTTGGTTTTCACAGATACATCTCTATTCATCCATCGCTTCATTTCTGGCTCCTCCCTTTATCTCCACCCTGGATCAAACCATTGCCTCTTTTCATCCCTAGCATTCTGGGAAGTTCCTTCTCCCTTTACCACTATATGTTTGATAACTTCTTCATCTACAGGAAAATAAGCAATAACATCTAATATAAATCTAATATAAATAAAAGAGTAGATGCATGTGTAGAGGCATGTTTCTACCTACAAGGAGACTTTTTAAAAATAACTTCCCAAAGATACAATTCTAGAAGTGGGGCTTCCAGGCAAAAGGGGCATCATACTTTTTCCCCTAACCCCCACCCTCCTTCCCTTTGGCAAACATCATCTCGTTCTCTACATCTAAGGGTCTATTTCTGTTTTGTTTATCCGTTTTTTAAAGATTCCATATATGTGAGATAATATGGTATTTGTCCGTCTCTGATTTATTTCACTTAGCATAATACCCTCTAGGTCCATCCATGTTGTCACAAGTGGAAAGATTTCATTATTTTTTATGGCTGAGTATATATGTACCACATCTTTTTCCATTCATCTATTGATAGACACCTCGATTGCTTCCACATCTTGGCTATTGTAGATAATGCTGCAATGAATATAGGGATGTATATACATTTTCAAATGAGTATTTTTGTTTTCTTTGAAAAAATACCCAGAAGTGGAACTGCTGGGTTGTATGGCAGCATATATTTACAATCCTACCCAACAGAGCATGAGGGGTCCCTTTCTCCACATCCTCAGCAGCACTTGTTATTTCTTGATTTTTTGGTGATAGACATTCTAACTGGTGTGATGTAATATCTCATTGTGGTGGTTTTAATTTGCATTTCCCTGATGCATGATTGATTAATCATGATACATTTTTTAGGTTTATTTACCAGACTGGTGCTTCAGATGTGAGGCTGATAGCAGTGAAGGATGAAGAGGTTAATTTATGGTTCCCCTCTGGACTTCCTTTAGACTGAATCAATTCTCCCTTTTTCTCTCCCTTTATAAATCAGTGAATAAATAAATCTAAGCCATCTACCACTCCTCTTTTTTGATGAGAGTTGGGGACGGAGGGCAAGCTAACTTTTACATTTCAACATTTGTGGCCTTATTGGCAAATAGATTAGCAATTATTAGAACATGTAGCTAATTAAGAGCTACATGTACACACATACACACACACATGCAGGCACACATGCACATGCCCATATACTTTGGCTGACTGGAAGATCCTGTCCAGGAGAAATTGTAAAATTGGAAAAGCTTCACATTGTGGCGTCCTCACACCCTGTTTTAGACTGGAAAGTCAAGGCTAGACTGAAACAACAAATCAATCCTTGGCATCTCAGTGGCTGAGCACAACAGGTGACATCTTGTTCATATAAAGTCTGACATAGGTTACCAGGGCTTTCCTCTTTCCAATTACTCAAGGATCCACGCTCCCTTCATTCAAGGATACCACCATTTTAAAACAAGGCCTCCATGTTTGCCACATGAAAGATAGAGAGAGGTTGGAGACTGCACACTGGTTCTTTAATGCTTTGGCCTCCTACTCACATTTCATTGGATAGCCAGTCAGATGGCCCCACTTAACTGTAAAGGCCCCGTGAAGTATGGTGTTCTCATGTGCTCAATAAAAAGAGGATAACTGAATATAAATACAGTTGATTCTCATTTTTTGTGGTAGTTATGTTCTATAATGCCTCCACAAACACTGAATGAAAGAACACAAAACCATTAATCTTAGTAGAAATATAGGGTCAGGTTCCTGTGAGCCTCTGGTCACATTTTTGTCAGTCAATCTATATCTATATCTATATCTATATATCTATATCTATATCTATATCTATATCTATATCTATATCTATATCTATATCTATATCTATCTATCTATGTGTGTATGTATATATATGTATATATGTATATGTGTATATGTGTATATATATATATTCTTGTTTTATGTGTGGTTCTGTTTAAAAACATTTTATTTAATATATATTGTTAATTCATTGAACTCATTCATGGCCAACAGCAGTGTAACTTATGTCCTAATGAGTTACATGTATCTATCTAACATGTGTACTTCCTCTGTAACACACATCATAGCCTCCATGCACTAAGGGACGCTGACCTCCCTTGAGGTCATTTTAAAACAGCAAAATAACCATCAAAAAAAGCACAAAAATGTGAAAAATGTGGCACTAAGTAGACCACAAAAAGGACACATTTTTTACAATATGAGAATTGAAATAAGAAGACAGAACAGCATGGTCTTCTTTGACCTCAGCTGGTAATGTGCACATCAGGTGACTCAAATTTTTTGTTGCTCTGTGCATATCTACGAATGACCACAAAAGTGATGTGAGTTTTGATCTTGGAGTTACAGATAAATTTTAGTGAGTATGCAAATTTGTCAAAAATCCATGACAGATAAGGATCAACTGTATATTCATTATCTATTGAAGCAGAACAAACTGTCCCAACATTTAGTGGCTTAAAACAACAACATGTATTTTGCTCTGGATTCTACAGTTGGGCAGGGCTCAGCAGTGTCAGCTCACCTCTGCTCCACTTGGCATCAACTGGGGTGCCTTGAAGACTGGGAGTTGAAATCATGCAAAGCTCACTCACTCATGGCCCAGGAAGACCCAAAAGGCTGGAAGCTGGAACAACTGGAGAAGAAGGATGATAGACACACAGCAGTCACTAGTGCATAATAATTTGAAAATCTTACTGTGAAAGCTTCATACCCTGGGGGTGGAGAAGATCTCTTTATTAGGCATTTTCTCCTGGAGGAGCTCCTTTGTTCATTTTTCTCACTGACTCATGGTTCTGGCTTCTTTTTTTTTTTTTTTCTGTCATCATCCTTCATAATATCTAGAGGGGTACTAGAGAAATCCCTTCTTGAGGGGCCACAGAACTTTCCCAACCTGCTTCCTACTCATGGTGGGAGCACAAGGTTTGTTTTAGCTTCATGGCTGGCTTTAGAAAAATGTTTTGGTACAAGCTCAAGGTTTCTTTGGCAATACAATTCCCTTAAAAATGTTATAGGCTGCTGATATATTTGCTTCTCGTCACTTTCATGTACGGATGACCACATCCAAAATTCTTTTCAAGAGTCAGTTTTCATATCGATATATTTATTGGCTTTCTCACCCCTACACCGCACTCACTGCATTTAATGGGAGCCACCTTAACGCATCTGGGAATTGCAGGAAGTCCACATGCTGAATCTGATCTTTACTTTGAGTCATTTTGCCACTCAAAGGTTTTCTCATTCCCTTCTCTTACTATTTGCAAGTAAAAGTTTGACTAAATATTTTGTCACTGCATAACATGGATCACTATCTTACTAAACTCTGATATCAATATCTTTACTTTCTTTACTGCTTGACCCTATAGTTTAGGTTTTTATTTCAGCAAAACCTCATTTCTGATACCAATTTCTGTATTACTCAGGATAGAATAGACTATGCTACAGAAACAAATTAATGCCCAAATCTCAGTGGCATAAGCAAACAAAGGTTTACATGTCACTCATGCAAAGTCCAGCTTGAGGTGGGCTACTCTCCAGGGCAGTTCTCGGCCATCTAGTGAATCTGGGGTCCCAGATGCTCTGTCTTACCTTCTTGATATATGGCCTCTATGGTTGTTGCTGAAAGTGACAGGAAAATTACATGAGATATTTTTAATGGCAAAGTCTGCGAGGAGTGGCTTACATTATTTCCACTTACATCCTGTTGTATAACATATGACCTCAGTCTCACTTCAAGGGAGGCTGGGAAGAGTAGTCTTTCTGTGACCCCAGAAAAAAATAAAATGAAACAGGATTTGATGAACTATAGGATTATTTCTTTCACACTCCCTTTTCAGGGCTCTCTATTCTTGTTTATCTGTCCCTGTCAAGTGTCTAATGCTCCCTCACTTACCCCTATGTCTAATGTCTCTCCAGATTTCATCTATACTAGGGAATATAAATGACCAATAATAGCTTAAAGCATGACCTCTTTTAGAGATAGTTGCATGTTAAAGCAAATTTAAGCTTTTGGCTAGAGGGTTAATACTCTGATGTGGGGATTTCAGGCATAAGAAGGCCAGTAGGGGAAATATTCTGGGGTTTTTGAAATGACAGACCAGGCAGGTCTTATGTGTCATCTTTTATGCCACTGCCAAGGGAACTTTATTGTGAGACATTTTGGAGTTGAGAGACATCAGGCTAACAGTGTGAGTGGCCATGTTATTAGATGCAGCCAAACTATTAAAGCATGATTTTCATCTGGCTGTCTAGAGGTATTGATGTGAAGTAGGGAGAAATTATTGTCCACTCCAGCTGATTTGGAATCAGCTTTCAAAGCATCCATCTGTCATCCCTACCTCCCTCCTTCCCCCTTACAGAATGAAAGAGGCTTACTACAGAGTGGGTTTGTAATGGGCCTGGAGAGGGAACTGGGGGGAGGCTTCCCCAGAGGTTCTGGGAAGACTGAGGTCTCTGTGTTTCTTTCTGTCAGACTCTGGCTCACCCACGGCTGTCTTTGCTCTTTCTGGCTCCAGCCCAAGAAGAAGGAACAGAAATCTCCTTATGAGTACCTCTTTCATTGGCTATATCCATCCCCCCAAACACACTTCAGTCCTGTGGTGCCTTTACACTGTGGCCACCTAGTTAGGCTGGAACTACATTTCCCAGAACCCGCTTCTTTGCATTGGTCCCTGTTAGAGTTGGCTGCAGGGAAAATTTGCATGAGATTTGGAAGGCAGGTGAAACAGCAGCCACTTTTACACTCTGCAACTCCATGTGAGCCAGGCAGTCTTGCAGTGGATCTGCCGGCCCACTTTTTGGTCCCAGGACACAGCCAGGTCCACAGATTCTTTGCTCTTGCTGGCTCTTCTCCTTCGGATTCTCCAGGTCTGGGCTAGGAGCCTGTTCAGTCATGGCTGAGGGCACCAGCTTTTCCTGCAAGTGACCTATACCACGGAGATTAGAGGTGGTGAAATGTGGATTCTAGCTGCCATGATGGGTTCTGGTTTTTCTTTGCACTTACCCACACCAGCCGCCAAAATGCCCCTCAGTGGGTCCTACCTCCTGGTATTCATACCTTTGAGTCATTTCTTCCACATTGTACAGGGTTTGTCTGTATGACCAATATCAATACAGCAGAAACAATGGGATGTCACTATGAATTAGGTTATAAAAGACACTGTACCTTCTGTTGGCCCATCTCTCTCTTTTTTTCTGAGATTGCTTGATCTAAGGAAAGCCAGCTGCCAACCCTATGGAGAGGCCCATATTGTGAAAATCTGAGGCATTTGGCCAATAGCCAGCAAGGTACTTGAGGCATCTCATCAACAGATAAGTGAGTGAGCCACCTCGGAAGCAGATGCTTCAACCTCATTCAAGCTTTCAGATGACCACAGGTTCCAGCTGACACCTTAACTGCAACCCCATGACAAACCCTGAGCCAGAACCACTTAGCTAAGCCACTCCAATTACTTGACTTTCAGAGACTGTGAGATAGTAAATGTTTGTTGCTTCAAGTAACGAAATTTTGATGAAATTTGTCCATTTTTTCATCTCAACTGCTGGCTTTGCTGCCTTCAGGCCCACCACCAGACTCAAGTCAACATTCTAACACAAGCAATTTAACCTTCTCCTACAATCGTGTCAGGCCCAATTCTACAATAAATCCCTTACTCGGTATCACTAAGAGTAGTTCTGCTTCTTTGAGCAAACCCTACCTTATACCACAAGGAATGAAGAGAAGAGAGTCCCCAGTCCTTTCATCATTAGTTTCCCCTTCAGTAGAGGCTCTCAACTTTTGATCAGAACGACCCAGAGAACTTTTTTAAAAAACACCAATGCCCGGGTCCTATCTCCAGAAATTCTGATTTAATTGATCTGGAGTATCACCTAGACATCAAGATCTCTTAAAGTTCCCAGATTTTTTTGAGGTGCAGCTGGGTTTAAGAGCCCTGACCTAGTCTCCACCAGTCCTATCAGGTCCTCACTCCAGCCTTCCTTGGGCTGGGACATGGGCATTCAATCTAGGCACCCATGGTAACTTTTAGTTGGGGACTCCTGACATCTAGAAATAGAGGCTATAGAGAATCTTCTCACTGGTGGTGGTAGCTGCAACAAGTCTGAGTTCCCAGGGCAGCAGGGCAATGTGGCAATGGCTCCTGGGTCAGGTTCTGGTTCTTTAACTCCACCACTGCCACCAACGCTGTGAGAATTACCCAATAGCCTCTTGATTACATTTCTTTCTGCTTAGATCAGGGGACCTTTAGGGTCTTTTCCAATGCTGAGAGTCTGAATTTGAGAACTAAACTTCACGTTAACTCTCCAAGTGACCTTAAGTGCACCCAATCCCTCTGTTGGCTTTAGTTTCCTCATCTGTGAAGGGGAGGGTTATATTAGATGAGCTTCAGACCTTTTGCCTTGGGTTGGGTTGCCTGGAAATGGGGTCTGAGATAGAGATTTGTGTACAGGTGGTTTCTGGGGGAGTGCCTTTAGGGTTAACATCTTTAAGAGAAGAAGGGAAGCAGGAGTGGGAAAAGTAAGGGCTGAACTGTGATGTAGTCACAACCAAGGCCTCCCATGATCTTCTGGGAGCCTTGGAACTAGGATGGCCCTTCAGAGTTGTCCTGAAGAGAGGTGAGGAGATAAGACTTTGCACCCCTAATTGACCAGTCATTGTATAGAGTCTGTCCCCAGGGAAGGAAGTGTGACTTTGGGTGAGGCAGCTCTCTTGACCTGAGGGCAATTCCTGGAGATGGACTCATTTGACAGCTGTCAACATCCAACATCCCAGCTGGAGGAATGCATCTCTTGGTCTTGAAGCAGGGGGATCTGAGCAAAGCACCCCACCAAGCACTATACCCTACCAGTTAAAAGATTCCATGATGATAGCCCCAGCTGCAGGGTGATCTGTGAAGAAAGGGGTATATTTCTCACTCTCTTTAGTTAAATATGACATCAGTCACCCCAGGAGAGTAGCTGGAAAGTTCCAGGTGACAATAAGCTTGATTAACACACAACTCCTTAAAACCTCTCTTACCATAGCAGAGGTTGAGCCAGAGGAAGGTGTAAAGTCAACTTGCTCCAAAGAAGCAAGGCCCTGGAGAAAAATTAAAAGCCACTCCTGGAGGAAGGAGTGGCTTCCAGAAGGAAAGTCTCCCAGGTATAACACTCAACTCTAGGGAGCATGAAAGATAACAGAGCTGCTAGGGACCGTAGTCGCCATGTATAACACTCAACTCTGGTAATGGCATGGTAATGGCATCTCGGATTCGAAATGAATGAGGCTACTGACCTGTCAATTACACAGCAGTTGCATTTTCAGTGGAAACCAGTCTTGGGCACCTGGCAAGGGCTGGGAGGAGAGACCACCTTCGTGTGCACACATAGTGGGCTTATGAAAGTATTGATGCTCAAGTGTGAATCTTTGCATATATGATTCTTTATAAGAGCATCTGTGCACATGCTTGTGGCATAAGCATAAAAAAAACAGGTCAGTTATGTGCGTGTTGATGTTGAGGGTGGGATCTGCAGGTTGGACCAACTGCCCATGAACCTCCGTTTAAGAAGCATGATTTTAGGGCCTTTTTGCCCTTCTTCAAAATATCAACAACTGCCCTTGTCCACTCATCATTAGAAAGTTATTTCTTGGAAGAACTTTTCTACCTTCCATAGCCTCTTTAAAATACAAATAATTATCAAGTTACTGATTGACCAAGAATGGTGGGCTATCCCAAAAGACAAGCTAAGACACAGAGAGGAAAAGTTGGACCTAGCTTAGTGCCTCTTATCTAGTAGGTGCCCAGCATATTTGTATGCATTTATGAATGCATGAATATATGAATAAATAAAGAGCTATAGAAGGGGAAGGGCAACCAGGAGAGAGAATGGTTCGATGAGGAAGTGAAATGGTTTGTGGGATCAGTTTCAAGTCCACTTCCATTTCCAATTCAATTCCATGTATTGAACACCTTTCTTGTGCTGGGTATTGGACTAGGTGTGGATAGGGAAGTAGGGCAGATTGGAGATCTCCTAAAGGTCAACCTATCAAGGATGGGGGCTTCTTTATGGGTTTCCTTGGTGCTGGGCCCAGACTGCAGTTCTTTAGCAAGGCTGGAACCCCAGCTTCTTTCCTTGGTCTCCCCGAGCTATCTGGGCCTGTCTGCTGACTTGTTCCCTGTCATGATCAGTCTGATTATGTCTGGAGAGTTTCAGCCTCATCCATCTGTTAATTCTATATCTTAGTTGGCTACCCCCAGAAGGAGACCCCAGGACAAGGACATGAGTGCAGGTTGTGTATTTGGGAAGTGATCCCAGGAAACATCACTCAGGCACTAGGGAAACAAGACAGAGAAGAGAAGGATGCCAATACAGAGTGTATCATGGGGCAGGTCCCACTGTGGGCAACTGGGCTTAAATCCCACTGGGGACTTCTGGGACACAAGGGAAAGCACATGTCTCAGAACTGTCCTCACTGAGGGACAAGGAAGCTGGAGTAATTCTCCATCAACTCATGTTCGTTTTTGGCTGAGGGCTGCTCCTGGGAGACTACACCGTTTGCATGTCCAGCCTGCTTCATTCAGTGAGAGAAAGCTGTTTGAGGAGGACAAGTGGCAGGTGCTTGCACTCTGGCTATTGGCATGTACAAGAATGATCAATGCTGATGGGATAAAGGTGAGGCTCTGCCAGCATCTGCTACATCTCCTGTAACTCTTCCAACCATGTGACCAGGGAAGCTGGTCCTCCTGGCCACAGCTTAGCAGGCTCCATGTTGATAGACTTCAGTCCTCAGACCTGAGCTGGGTCAGGGCCAGAGTCAGGGCTTCTGAAATGTTTGCTGACTTAAACTGCCTGGACAGGCAGTCAGCCATGGACCACAGAATAAGGCAAGCCCATCTGGCAGAGAGCAGAGTCCATTCACTTGTCTTGATTCAAGCCCAGGCTATGGCCTGTCAGACCACGGCTTTAGTCCTCAAGAGATGGAGTTTGCAGGGGTCTCAGCTTCCATTCCCCACTACTGTCTTCCGTCTGCTCCTGATGCTGGGTCTGGAATCTTCCTGGACACTGGCAAGCACTCCTGGCTTCTGCTCACTCAAGCTCCAGCCTCTTCTCCTGAGGCCTGCTTTTCTACTTGGCCTCCACCAAGATTGGTAGGGAATTTCACAATTTGCAGGCTCTGGTGTGTTGCCGTCTTTTCTGCTCGGTATTTTTGATGTTGTTGCATGATATATATCCCCAATGCTTTTGCAGACACCCTGGCAAGATCTGCCTCTCCTCTCTCCAAGGTTAAGCAAGAGGGCTGCCTTCTACCTCTACCCTGTGTGCTCCTGCAGGTCTTGCCACTGACTCCAAATGAAGAGCTTTGCCCACAAGTAAACAGCTCAGAAAGGACCCCCCAGCTTTCATTGATTGTAAAATAAAAATTCCTCCAACATCCTTGCCACCAGGCTCTGGCCAGTATAGGATTAAGGGAAGATAATCATGGACTATGATGGTCCCCAGGGACTTGGAAATTCCTTCATGCACTCCCCTTACTCTCCCACCAAGGATCAAACCAGTGAGATCAAGACTGATGGAGACAAGAAACGCAGAATCTTTAGGAAGTACTAGAGAAGGAGAAAAGCATTTATAATTCTTTCATACAACTCTCCTTCCCCAACCACTGTATCTCTAGTGCCTTTCCTAGTGTCCAGTAACAAATGTCTTACATTTTTGTAATGCTGAGTAGTTTTCACAGTGCTTTCACAAGCATCATCTTATTTCCCTGCCCAAGCACTTTGTGAGGTCTATGAGTGAGCATTATAATTCCCATTATACAGATGAGGTTATACGCTGAGGCTTAGAGAGCCCAAAAGACTTTACCCCAGAGTCGGTGCCTGTTTCAATTAAGATTATGTCCAGAGACTCAACATAGTCATGGCTTAAATAAAATGAAAGTTTATTTTTCTTTCTGATCAGAGTCTGGGGATAGGCAGCTCTGTTCCACAAAGTCACAGGGACCAAAGACCCATCAAATGCTCTGCCAAACCTAGGCTGTGATCTTCTCCTTCACAATTCAAGATAACAGCTAGAGCTTCAGCCATCACATTTACATTCTAGGCAGCAGAATGGAAGAATGGGTGAAGAATAAAAAGGGGGAAGAAAAGCATGTCCCTTCCCTTTAAGGACACTTACTGAAAGTTGCACTCACCACTTCAGCTTTCACTTCAGAACTTCATCACATGGCCACACCTAACTATGAGGAAGTTTGAGAAGTATAGTTTTTGTTTCAGATGATCATATGCCCAGGTAAAACTCGGGATTCTATGTCTATGAAAAGAGGGAGAACATATATTGGGAGAGAATTAGTTGTTTCTGCTATAGCGACTTTGCCATCAAGAGGAAGAATCAGTTTTTAAATCTAGTTTTTCTTATTCCAAATTCTGCCTTCTTTCCCTTCCATACTCCATGGTATCACTTATGTGTAGTTTGATTCACAAAACCGTAGAATTTCCTTATTGGGAAGGATTTGGGGGCTCCATTTTCCCTTGTTTGGATGCCTGAAATAACTCTAAAATCTTCTGAACTAATGGCCATCACCTTTCTCGAACATCTTGTAATCCAATCCATTAACGATCTTTCTGTGATTGAGCCCAAACCAACTTTCCTGGTCCCTTTGAATGTTGGTCTTCATTCTGTCCTTTAGTACCTCTCAGAGCAGAAAGCATCTACTGTTTTCTTTCCTCCCCTGTAGAGCACCCTTCAGATGTTTGAAAAAGATCTTCCTGCTCTCCTTGAGTCTTCTACTCTCCAGGTTAAATGTTCCAAGTTCCACTAACCAGTCCTTGGTGGCTTGGTGTTGAGGTCCTTCATCATTTTTTACCTTCTTCTGTTGATGACTACCCTTCTTACAGTATGGCCTCCACACTAGGTTATACTCCCTAAGAGGAGAGGGATCTGAAGACTAGAGGTACAGGGTATTCAACTCTCAACAATTTCAGCAAGAAGGAATCATGGAATATACAATGGACTATTACTCAGCCACAAGAAGAGATGAAATGGAGCCATTTACAACAACATGGATGGACCTCGAAATAATCATGCTAAGCGAAATAATCCAGACAGAAAAAGTTGAAAATCACATGATATCACTTATATGTTGGATATAAACCTAAAAGCAACAAATGAGCAAGACAAACAAACAGAGACTCATGAACATGGACTATAGACTAGTGGTTACCAGAGGACTATAGACTAGTGGTTACTAGTGGAGTGGGGAAGGACGGGAGAGGTAGATGGGGTAAAGGGGGTCAAGTATAGGGTTTAGGAGGTAAAGGGGATCAAATATATGGTAGCTAAAGGAAACTGGACTTTGGGTGGTAAACACACAATGGAATATACAGATATCAAATGATAATATACACCTGAAAATTATATAATTGTATTAACCAATGTTACCCCAATAAACTTAATTAAAAGTTTTAAAAAAGAGGGAATCGTGAAGGTAAATTCAGGGGCTACTAATGGTCTCTGCACATACTCTAAATTCTCTGTGAAGTGCATGGTGGGGAAGGGCCAGAATAGAGGACTCCATTACTTTGATGTTTGGGATGCTTGTTACGGGTTTCTTAGTCTCTGGATTTCTAAGTGTTACGAACTGCATGTTTGTGTCCCCCACGAACTTATATGTTAAAACCCTAATCCCCAACGTGATGGCATTTGGAGATGACGCCTTTTGAAGGTAATTAGTCATGAGGATAGAGGCCTCATGATAGGATTATTACCCTTAAAAGAGACATGAGAGCCCTCTCTCTCTCCCTCTGTTCCCACACCACGTGAGAAAACCAGGAAGAAGGAGAGTTATCCCCAAACCCCTCCTATGTCAGTACCCTGATTTCAAATTTCCAACCTTTAGAACTATGAGAAATAAATGTCTGTTGTTTAAGCCACTCAGTCTGTAGTATTCTATTACAACAGTTTGAACAAAGACAGAGATTAACAGCCAATTTCTCATCAGAAACCATGGAAGGCAGAAGGTAATGAGATGGCATATTCACATTGCTGAAAGAAAAAAAAAATTGTTAACCAAGAATCTATATCCGGTAAAACTGTCCTTGTATCAAAAGCATAAGTCCAGAGATGACAACTGAATGTTTGTATCAGTTAGGATTGAATTTGCTGCAGGTAATAGAAAACCCAGCTTACAGTGTCACATGCATGAGAAATTTTGTCTCTTAAAACAAAAAATCCAGGTTGGAATAATGGCTCAATCATGTTGTCAAGGACCCAATCTCCTATTTTCTTTCTCTTCCATCCTTAACATGGGGCTTTTATCCTTATGGCTGCAATATGGCTGCTGTACTTTCAGGGGTTGCAACTGTGTTTCAGGCAGGAAGAAAGGAATGCAAAAGACAAAAGATGTTTTAAAAGAGAAATATTCTGTTTTTCCTATAAACTCCAATTTGTGAGTTTTGTTGATACTTCATTGGCCAGAATTGGAACACATGTCCTCCATCCAGCTTCAAGGGCATCTGGGAAGAGTTACATTTTAGTTTTCCAGCTTCTGTGGTAGAAAATACTGGAAAAGAGAGTTGTGAGTGATTTGGACATGGTCATTCCAGTGTGTAACATAATGTTCTTCTGCAGGATAAAGGAATTGGACTCAATGGCCTCTCAACTCCTTTCCAGCTGGGGTTGTGTAGGAATGGACTGTTGAGAGACCACATGAACTAATGGAAAAAAAACACTTCAATGGCTTTGTCACCTTAAAGTCTGGAGTTTGAATCTTGGCTCTGCCATAACAAGTTGTGTGACCTTGGATAAGTCACTTAACACCCCTGAGCTCCACTTACTTTATGTGCAAACTGAGGATAATATTCACTCCTCAAGAGTCTTCTGAGGGTCAGAGTCATATGTTAAGTTCCTAGCACAGAGATGGGCATATAGTGGATACTCATCAAAATGGCAGCTGAGTCCCAGTGCTGGCTACCATGTCTCAGCTCTTTATGGGAAGCCAGGGTTCTGCTCAAGCTTTACCCAGGGCCAGGAGCTGCGTCCCCTCTTCCTCTCCTCCAAATATGGTCACTAATGCTGACCAGTAATGATCCAGATCATACTGGAGCCCTTAAGGTAGTCAACTAATTGGTCCTGGTGGTGATAATTTGGACCTCTTAGACAGGCAGCTCAGCACGGATAGAGGCCACATCAGTGGATATTAAACATTCACCAAAAGTAGAGTGGAAATGCTGACAATGCTTTAATCAGAGCTGAGACCGTGTAGATGAGGTACACTCCAAGACTGAGTGGCTGTCATTAAGGTGGCACCAGAGGTGGCACTCTGAGCCTGCTCTGAACCAAGAAGTACCTCCCAGTGTAAGACTGGAATGTCCTCTCTGGGGAGGGAGCGCCATGAGCAGAGCTTTAAAGTTTCTTAAAATAGAGCTGAAAGGGCTCCTGCTGCCAGCAAAGAGGTGCTGAGGGCTTTTCCTTCTGCTAAATGTTGTAGCTCTCCTGTCATGATTCTGGCTCCCCTTGCCAATAGTACTTAGCATTACTGGCTGATCTGAAGGAAGCTTGGGGCCTTTGATGACACCAGCTGATGATGACTCGGAGCTGAATGAGACTTGGAAGCACTAACTGAGCAGCTTGGACAGGGCAAGCTGGGACTATTGTCTGCCTTCTGAGAACCTATAACTTGGGCCCTGTTGTGGGCTGAATTGTGTCCCTCCCTCAATTCATACATTGAAGCCCTAATCCCTATTACTTCGGAATATAACTATATTTGAAAATAGAACTTCAAAGAGGTGATTAAATAGTTCCAGTCAAGATGGCAAAGTAGGTAAACTCTGTGCTGGCCTCCTCTCATGACCACATCAAAATTACAATGAAACTACAGAACAATCATCATTGAGGATCACCTGAAGTCTAGCTGAACAGAAGACCTATAACTAAGAATACACAGAAGAAGCCACATCAAGACTGGTAGGACAGGCAGAGACCCGAAACGAGGTGGTCCCACACTCATGTGTAGCAGTTGAGAATCAGGAGGGTTATCTTGCCTGCAGAGGTCCCTCTGGAGGAGAGAAGAGTCTCAGCCTCATACTGGGCTCCTCAGTCTGGAGCACCAGTGCTAGGAGAGCACTGGCTGTGAAAAACAGTGGAGTTTGTGGCCGAGTGAGATGGAAGGCTGTGGGTGTTCCAGGTATTCCTCTTAAAGGGCCCATGTATGAACTGGCTTGCTGACAGATTCATTGGCTTTGAGCTCCAGTGTTGGGGCAGCAGCTCAAAAGTCACCAGGAACATATGAAGAAGAACTGAATTGTCTAGCTTCAGGTCAAGGACCGGAGGGGCAGCTTTCTCCCAGTCAGAAGCGCTGGCAGAGGGTATTGTTCCTTTGTTGAGCCCTTCCTGTCCCAGCGTGCAGACTTAGGCAGCCACCATATCTGAGTCTCTATCAACCTGACTAACACCATTTGCTTCACCCAGGTGATTCCCTGAGACCCTGCCCCACCCAAATTGCAGGCCCATTCAAGCCTTTTCCAGTGGATTTTCCATACAAATACCCTATCCCAGTTCATGCTGCAGACTTTCCAAAAATCTCACAAAGGTTCCCAAACCCTAAACAAGTAGCATCTGGCCTCAGAGTGCCCTGTTACTAAGCAGCTCCAAGTCTGGCAATGATGACAGCCAACTTTGGTTCGTAGTTTAGCCTCTCCTAGTCACCTCTAAGCTAGGCATGAATGAAAGACATGCAGATCGCTTTGTGGCCCCAGAGGCCCACATGACCAGTGGCCACTTTGGGCTGAGTAGGTCCTGAGGCTGGCATACCTGAAGGCCGTTTTTGACAGAGCTGGAACACTACCCAGCCACCTCCACAAACAACACACCCAAAGGGCAGACTGGACAGGTACCAGAGCCCTGCTGAAGTGAATCTTGCTCCATAGGATCAGCCCCTGCACAATAGCTTCTCTATTGTAGTCACGCACGGCCAGTCCTCACAACCAATCAGCTTCCCTTCCATTGATGTGCAAACAGCAACCAAAGCTCAACTACAACAGGAGAACACGCACAACCTACACAAGGGACATACCTGGAGCACCTGGCTCAGGTGACCAGGGAGACTGCACTACTGGGCCCCATAAGACACCTACTACATAAGGCCACTCTACTAAGACCAGGAGATGTAGCCGCTCTACCTTATACACAGAAACAAACACAGGGAGACAGTCAAAATGGGGACACAAAGAAACATGTCCCAAATAAAAGAACAAAACAAAGCTTCAGAAAAAGAACTAAACAAAATGGAGACAAGCAATTTACCAGATGCAGAGTTCAAAACATTGGTTATCAGGATGTTCAGTGATCTCAGTGAGAACTTCGACAAAGAGATAAGAAACATAGAAATGGAGATAGAAAACATTTTTTAAAAAAAGTAAGAAATGAAGACTGCAGAAACTGCAATAAAGAACACATTAGAGGGAATCAATAGTAGATTTGATGAAGCAGAGAATCAAATCAGCAATTTGGAAAGTAAGGTATCAGAAAACACCCAATCAGAACAGCAACAAGAAACAAGAATTCCAACAAAATGATAATATGTTAAAGGGTTTCTGAGACAACATCAAGTGTACCAACATTTGCATCACGGGGATAGCAAAAGAAGAGAGAGAGGGCAAGGAATCGAAAACTTACTTGAAGAACTAGTGGTAGAAAACTTCCCTAACCTGGCAAAGAAAATAGACATACAAGCCCAGGGAGTGCAGAGGGTCCCAAACAAGATGAACCCAAAGAGGCCCATACAAAAACACATCACAATTAAAATGCCAAAGCTTAAAGATAAAGAGAGAATCTTAAAAGCAGCAAGAGAAAAACAGTTAGTTACCCACAAAAGAGCTCCCATAAGACTGACAACTGATTTCTCAACAGAAATTTTACAGGCCAGAAGAGATTAGCAGGAAATATTGAAAGTGATGAAAAAGAAGGACCTACAACCATGATTACTCTACTCAACAAAGCTATCATTTAGAATCAAAGAATAGATAAAGAGCTTCCCTGACGAAAGAAAGCTAAAGGAAATGTTAGAGGAGAGGAAATTCTTTAGGAAGAAGAAAAAAGAAATAAAAAGTATGAATAAGAAAATGGCAATAGCTACATATCTATCAACAATTACTTTAAATGTAAATGCATTAAATACTCCAATCAAAAGGTAGGGTGGCTGAATGAATAAGAAAACAAGACCCTTTTATATGCTGCCTACAAGAGACTCACTTCAGATCAAAAGACACACACAGGCTTAAAGGGATCGAAAAAGATGTTTCACGAAAATGGAAACAAACAAACAAAAAGCTGGAGTAGCAATACTTTTATACCTGACAGACTTTAAAACAAAGGCTATAACAAGAGACAAAGAAAGACTCAGTAATCCCACTTCTAGGTATTTATACAAAGAAACCCCAAGTGCTACTTTGAAGGGACATGTAAACCATATGTTCATTGCAGCATCATTTACAATAGCCAAAATATGGAGGCAACTTGGGTGTCCATCAGTGGATGAATGGAAAAGAACAGGTGGTGCATAGATACAGTGGAAATTACTCAACCATGAAAAAAGAATGAAATCTTGTCACCTGCAACAACATGGATGGATCTAGAGAGTATTGTCCTGAGTAGACAGAGAAAGACAAATGTCATATAATTTCACTTGTATGTGGAATCTAGAGGACGGGATAAACAGACAACAGAAACAAGTTCATAGATACAAAGAGCATTTTAATGGTTACTGGATTGGATGGTAAGGGGCTGAGTGAAGGAGGAAGGGGATTAAAAGGTATAAATTTGTAGTTACAAAATAGTCATGGAGATGTAGAGTATAGCATGGCGAATGTAGTCAATAGTATTGTGATAACTATGTATAATGTCAGATGAGTACTGGATTTATCGGGATGATCACTTCGTAAGTTATATAAATGTCTAATCACTGTGTTTTACATTTGAAACAAACATGTTGTATGTCAACTATAATTATAAAAAAATAAAAATTTTAAAAATAAATTTTAAAAGAGGTGATTAAATTAAAATGAAGTCATATGGAAGGGCCCTAATCCATTCTGACTGGTGTTCTTATAAGAAGAGATTAGGACAGAGACACTCACAGAGGGAAGACCGCGTGAAGACACAGAAAGAAGGCAACCATCTACAAGCCAAGGAGAGAGGCTTCAGAAGAAATCAACCCTGCCAACACCTTGGTCTTGAACTTCTAACTTATAAAACTGAGACAATAAATTTCTGTTGTTAAAGCCACCCAGTTGTTAATACAGGTACTTACAACTTCATTCTAAGCTTTCATCCTGAAAAAAGAAAAAGGAAAAGGAGAGGGATGCTAGTTTGAATTAACTGGCATTTATCATCCATCTTCTCATGTCTGTAAGCTGCCGCATTTATGGTCTCTATTATTATCAGGAAATATTAACAATAGCCAACAGGAGCTGATCGTAATTAACAGTGAGGTCTTAAGATTAAACATTTTGGGAGACTCTCCTTAAGAAAAAGTGCACAAAATTGCAAATATAAAACCTAGTATGAGAGTGAATGTTTAAATGAAAAAAAAAAAACAAATTATAATAGTTATAGGCTCACGAAGACCTTGAACTTCACAAAATCCAGAAAAAATACATAATGCTTTTATTAACGGTCTGAAACACTTTTCTTAATTTTTTATTGTTTTTAATTTATTGTTTTATTCTGAGTGACATTGGTTAACAAAATCCAGTAAGTTTCAGGTGTACAATTTAGCAGTAAGGCATATATATACTGCATTGTGTGTTCATCGCCCATAGTTAGATTTCTTTCTGTCACCACATATGTGACCTCTTTTACCCCATCTACCTCCCCCCTTCTCTCCCTCTCTACTATCTGGTAACCACTAGTCTATTGTCCATGTCCATGAGTCTCTTGAAACACTTCTAAGATTCGTTTTTTTTTCTACTTTTTTTGGGCTGCATGGTTTTGTTTGCCTTTTCATATGGTACCAGTTTTTTAATATCACTTTCCATAAGGACGGCAGAAAGATCATTCAGTACTTCCTGTAGTGTGCTTGATCTCCTTTTTATAAAATTATTGGTAGTGTTGTAAAATTTCTTTCAGGCTCACACTGCATTGTGATGTAACCACAGAGTGACGTTTTTGAAGCATGTGTAGATCTTCCTTCAGTTTGTTTTTGGCTGCTACCAAGATACTTCAATTTTCCTGTCCTATTTGAATTTTGGAATGATCAATAATTCTAAAACATACACAAAATTAATGCAAAATTAAGGTGTACATATTGAGCTGCACAACTGCATAATAAAATTAAACTACTCCTATTCTATATACATTGATATGTTGATGAACATGTGATTTTTGTCACTGTAGCACTTATTTCTTCAGGCTGTTTTACTGCATCAGTAGCAATTTCGTTTGCTGTTTTTTTCTGGATCCACTAGACTTCATCAGGACAGGACGTGTCAGATATGCTAAAATGCAATCTGAAATACTGGGATGCATAAAACTTACTGCTCTCTAAATAGATATACTTGTTTGTAAGATTGCTACAGTTTTGTGCCCTACAAACACATGAATTTTGATAAATTTTATGTTGTGCAATTCCCATCAGAAAAGAAATAAAACTATATGGTGCGTTATTAGTTGCATACACTGCATTATTGAGTATATTCCTGACATAAGCAAATTTCCATTTTGACTAGACATCAATGAGAACAGGATTCATCATTTACAATTTTCCATATCTGATGATTTGAAGATTTTCCACAGACTAGCTTCTGGCACTATACATTTAAGCTTTGTTTCTCTCCACTGCCTACATACTTTTGGAGGCTGGGAGCCATAGGTCACTGTGGCAGACTGTATTTCCCAAAATGGTCAAAACAAGATCTCCCACCCTACATGCTCTTCTAGTAATGGAACATTGACATTTCTTTCATTGATGCATGGGGTCTGTCTTCCTTATCTTTGATTCTGAGTGAGCCTGTGACTACAGCAGAAGTGACACTATGTCACTTCCAAGGCTAGATCATAGAAAGTGATACAGTTTTTGTCTGGCTTTCTTGGGACATTGTTCCTGCAGCCCAGCCATGATGCTGTAAAGAAGCCTAGGGGAGGAGAAAAAAAATGGTGTAGATGATAGAGGCTCTGTTCATCCCTCTGATGACCAAATCAAAGTTGTGATGGAAACAAGGAGCAAACAGAGAAGAAAATCACCTGGGATCTAGATGAACAAGTCATACAACTAGAGAAAGAGCTAAGAAATAACCTTTCAATGGGAGAAGGTAGGACGGAGCGAGGATGCAAGGCTGCCTGGTCTTGAGTGGCTGAGTGGGACAGAGGCTGCAGCAGCTACAGACGCCTCTTTTAAGGGCTATGTCTATGAGCAGATTTTTGCGGTATTGGATTTGTTTGCTCTGAATACCAGCACCGGTTTGGCTGCATGGAGGGCACCAGGGACTTACAGCGGGATACTGAGTTGTTGGAGTGAGGGCCAGAGGTTAAGGTCTCTCCCAGATAGAAGTTCCAGTGGCATCCATTGTTCCTCTGTTGAGCCCTACCCGCTCCCAGTTTGAGGACTCAGCGCTGCCATAGCTGAGACATCATAAAACTGGATAACAGAGTTGGCTCCTCCAAGAGGATTCCCTGAAACTCTGTCTCCCCCAACTGACAGCCTCACCCAAGCCACATCCAGGTGTGTCCTCCCTTAGTCAGGTGTCCCTTGCTGAGTGGCGCCTAGACTCACACTGTGGGCAGCTGGCCTTGGTTTCTGGCATGGCCTCTTGAGGCAACTATAAGCACAATATCTGTGGATTACTTGCTGAATCTTAACAGGTAGCCCTGAAGGGGCACAGGCTGGGGCTAAACCCCTCTCGGGACCATGCCACTGGACACCTACCATGCTAATAAGACCGGGAGACTTAGCAGTTTTGCTTAGTATATAGAAACAGACACAGAAAGGCAGCCAAAATGGGAAGACAAAGAAGCAGAAACTATATGAGAGAACAGAACAGAGATCCAGGAATAATGGAGTCAAACAATCTAACAGATGCAGAGTTCAAAACACTGGTTATAAAGATGCTCAATGAACTTAGGGGAAGAGTAGATGAACTTCGTGAGAACCTTAACAACAAGATAAAAAAAAAACATAAAAATGAAAATGGAAATTATAAAAAAGAACTAGTCAGAAATGAAGAACACATTATCTGAGATGAAAAGTATGTTAAATGGAATAAAGAGAGTAAATAAAGAAGAGGATCAAATGACCAGTATAGAGGATGGAGAAGCCAAGAGCACTCAATCGGAATGGCAAGAAAAAAGAAGCCAAGACTATAATAATAATTTAAGGAGCCTATGGAACACTATTAAATGTAAAAATATTTATGTCATAGGGGTGCCTGAAGGAAACCAAGAAGTTGACTAGCTATTTGAAGAAATTATGATGGAAAACTTCCCTCACCTGGTGAAGGAAATAGACATACAACCCCAGGAAGCTCAGAGAGTCCCAAGAAAGAGGAACCAAAAGAGGCCCACACCAAAACACATCATAAGATGCCAAAGGTTAAATACAAAGAAAGAATCTTAAAAGCAGCAAGAGCAAAGCAGTTAGTTACCTACAAGGGAGCGCCCATAAGACTGGCAGCTGATTTCTCAAAAGAAACCATGCAGGACAAAAGGACTTGACACAAAATATTAGACGTGATGAAAACCCAGGATCTACAACCAAGAATACTTTATCCAGCAAAGCTATCATTTAGAGTTGAAAGACAGATAAAGAGCTTCGCAGACAAAAATAAGCTAAGGGAATTTATCAATAGCAAGCCAGTATTACGGGAAACGTTGGAGGGACTTCTTTAAGAAGAAAGAACATGTATCAAAAACATGAATAAAAATGGTAATAACTTCATTCCTATCAATAAGTACCTCAAAAGGAAAAGAATTAAGTACTCCAACCAAAAGATAGAGTGGCTGAATGGATAAGAAAACGAGACCTCTACATATGCTGCCTACTCACTTCAGACTCACTTCAGATTAAAAGACACACAGAGACTAACAGGAAGGGGGATGGAGAAAGATATTGCCTTGATGGACCTAGAAGGTATTATGCTGAATGAAATGGGGAGGATAGAGAAAGACAAATATGGCATGATTTTTCATACATGAGGAATTTAAAGGACAAATAAACAATAATAACAAAAGCAGTAATAAACTCATAGATATAGAGAATATTTTGAAGGCTACTATATGGGGGGACATTGGGAGGTGAGAAAAAAGGCAAAGGGATTGAGAGGTACAAATAGGTAGATGCAGAATAGACATGGAGATGTCGAGTGTAGCATGGGGAAGATGGTTAATAATGTAATAAATATGTAAGGGGGAAAAGGGGTACTAGATTTAGTGGAGCAACCGTTTTGCAAGTTATGTGGATCTCTGATTACTAGGTTGTACAACTGAAACTGGTATATTATTGTATGTCAAGTATAATTGAAAAAAACTCATCGAATTGTAAAATGTAAATATGAGCAACTAATTGTCTATTATATGTCAATAAAGGCAGGAAATTTTTTTTAAAAAAAAGAAGCCTCGGTCACAGCTAGCTAAGGCATTAGCAGACAGCCAGCATCAATCACCAGACATGTGTGTGGGGAGCCTCTAGATTATTCCAGCCCCCAACCTTTGAGCCACCCTAGCTGACACAATGTGAAGCAATGACAATTTGTCCCCACTGAACCCTTCCCATTGCAGATTTGTGGGCAAAATAAATTATTGCTGTTGTCTTAAGCCACTGAGTTCAGGGGTGACTTGTTATGTCACAATAGATACTCAGGACACACGATTATATTTTGAAATGACCTCTGACAAGTCAGCCCAGAGGGGAACAGGAATGTTCCCAAAGGCCATGATATGTGCTAGTAGCATCAACTTTGCATGGAAGTGGCTACAAATCATATATACATATATCTTTAAACAAAAATTAATTATATCCTCACTTTGACTTCTCCTTAGCCAGATCCCAAATGTACCCTTGGCTACTCTTGCACTACCCAGCCCAATGGGATATATGATGGAAGGGGAATCAAACCGGAAACAGACAGTGGACTGTACAAAACACAATCACCCAACTACTCCTGACCCTTGGAGGGGCCCTGGAGCTTAAGGTTTATTAGGTTCACAGTAAATCTACTTCTGTAGCCAGTATTTATTAAACATTTATAAATGCTAGGTCCTGGGCTAAACCTTTTATATGAATGGTCATATTTGAGCTTAATTTATGACCCTATAGGTGGGTACTATTCTTATCCCTATTTTACAGATGAGAAAACAGAAGCTCAATATAATTTAAATACATTCAGCATGTATTAATTGAGTTTTTACAGCTAATAACTATTTGTCTATTATCTTACATGTATAAAGGATCTACAAATCTATCAATGGTGATATACTTAAAATAAGCCTCCATGCACAATTCTTGTGTCCATTTTATAGAGATTCACACTGAAGTGAGACACTGAACTGCAATTGTGGTGAATACCAAGAAGTATAAGATTCATTCTTTACGCTCAAGAGTCTGGGTTCCTCAAAAAGACTAAGAAATGCTTTTAATATGGAGAAAGTAACCAAAGATGCTAAGGATGTTAGCATTATGTGAGGGAAGAGCTCTGAAACACTGTGCGTAATGGGAAACAGGCCTTGAGGTGGGGCCTAGAATGGTGTCTCACTTACATGAAATTTGAGTATTACCCTAGTGCTTCACCTACCAAGGATGGATTTCCCTTTCTCGTGGACTAATATGCCCTCTTTGGGTAAAGTCAGGGATAATTAACAAACATTTACTGAGGACCTTTGGGCATAAGACCCTGAGCTAGATTCTGGTCTTGCTTTTGAAGAGCTTTGAGCTCTGCTGAGAAGGAAAGCCAAATAATGATAATAATATTGACAATCACTCCTGTTCTTTGGGAATCAGTTACCCTGCTAAGCACTTTCCCCTCCATTATATTGTTCAAGGTCAAAACAATCTTGGGTAGATGAGCATTATTATTCTCCTTTTTGAGAAGAGAAAGAATTGAGAGGCTGTAATTTGCCCAAGTCCACAGCTATTAAGTGGGAGGATGGGGATTTGAAGCAAAGACTTGCTGTTTCTATGCCCACTTGCTTTCTGCTCTGGTTAATACTATAAAGTTCTCAACTAGAAAGGGTCCAAAGAGGTGTCCTAAGAAGCCAGAGTGAAAAGGGGAAGAAGACAGCTGGTTGGAGGTCAGTTAGTTCCATAGAAAAGGTAGAGCCTTAAACACAGAGGGTAGAGTCCATTTATCTTGGCAGAGAGATGCAGAGAGGACAGTGGGGTTGGTGGGCAGCATGAACAAAAGGAGAGATTGACAGGACGTTGGGGGTAGTGCATCAGAAGGAGCTGTAGCAGAGGGTGTACAGAGATGATATGAGATGATTTATTCCTACGTATTTGATAGTTTTTTAATACTATTGCAGAATGATATATTCTTTTCATTTTCCATTTTTTTGTTGCTAATGCATAGAAATGCAATTGATTTTTGTATATTCACCTTATAATCCATGATCTTGCTGAGTTCATTTATCAGTTCTAGTAGTTTGTAGATTTCCTTAAATTTTCTACAGACTCAATTATTTATCAGCTGAGGACAAAAATCACTTCTTCCTTTTCAATTTTTTTTTTGGCTTTTTCTTGCCTTATTGCACTGGCCAGGGCCTCCAGTAAAATACTGAATAGAAGTGATAAGAGTGGACATCTTTGCCTTATTCCTGATTTTACAAGAAAAACGATCAGTCTTTCATAATTATGAAGTTAGCTGTAGGGTTTTTGTAGATGCCCTTTATCAAATTGAGAAAGTTCTCTTTTATTTCTAGTTTTCAGAGAGGTTCTATTCTGAACTGGTCATGATTTCTTAAAATGTATAGCCTGGTCTCAGTAATGCCATGGAAAATTAAAGAGGGTCGTGACCTTTCATTCATTTATGAAATATTTATTGACTTCGATCAATGTTCTCAATTGGGAGGAGAGGGAGGCAGACAAATGTAGTCATAAGCAGAATATAGCCATTCCAGTTAAATACAATCTCCTAAGGTGATCAATAACTTGGGAGAGGGGCATGGTGACTAGACAGAAAAGGTAGAGTAGAAGGACCAGAGAGACTGGTTCCAGGGCACAAGTGAGGCGGCACCATGAAAAAGTCTAGAAATATTTGGAGGGTATGGAAAATGGGGGTATTCATTTTCAGCATTATTTCTATTTACAGATGAGCTAACCAATGTCCAGTGGGACTAAATAATTTGTCCCAGGTCACACAATAGTAAGTAAGTATTGGATCTGAGATTTAAACCTAAGCCATCTGGCTCCAGAGCCCATACTCATAAGCACTACATTATCCCATCTAAACCATAGGAACCTCTGCTGCAGCTTTTTGAAAGAGGTCTAGAATGGTTCAGAGAAAAGATTGAAAAGTGATAAATAACATAAATCCTATGAGAACCACTAAAAGGAATTATGCTTTATAACAGGGAGAAAAATTGGAGGTAGGGGAGTTGGGAGGGTAGTTAACCATTTCAAAGTGTATGTAAAGCGAAGAATATTGATTGGTTTTCCTTGTCTTGACAAGGGACGCGGATGTGTTAAAAAACAAAACAAACAAACAAACAAACAAAAAACATTTTTCAACCGCATCAAGAGGGTCTGGAATGAAGGTGGGAGATGAGCCAGATAGTGCTGGGGAAGGAAAGCCATCTAGGTAAGATGATTTAATTCTCCGTCTCCGGGAAGTATAGGCTGAGCTCTAGGACCTCTTAGGGTTTTGTTGAGTCCAAAGATTTCATGAGCTTTTGTGCCCACTTGTGTGTGACTTGTTTTGCTTTCCTATCTGCTTCTCGTGGACACTTTTAGTACCACATCTATCCATGATGATCTCTATACTCTGAGTACAGCGCTGTCCAATAGAACTTTCAGTGATAATAGAAATGTGCTGTCCAATACAGTAGCCGCTAGCCACAGGTGGCTATTGAGCACATGAAATGTCGCCAGTGTGACTGAGAAGCGGAGTTCTATATTTTATTTCATTTCAATTAATTTAGATTTAAAGAGCCACGTGTGACTACCTATTGGACAGCATAGAGCTTCTGAGGGTTGTTTACTGTGAGCACCTGCAACTCTTTGCCTGAGGGCTTTTATGCTGGTTAAAGTAGTACTGCCTCCCACTCTGGAGATCAAATGAGTTAAAGGACCTCCTCCCTGACAGCCTCCCTTCCAACTGACAAATCAATGAGGCTCCTCACACCTCCGTTGGGATAACTGAGATGGCTTCACTTGGTCCCAGAGTTCCTCAGTGGGCCGAAGCTCCAGTTGCTCACATTGATATGAATGACCCTGTATTGGTGGCAGTCCCTTCCCTGTTTCACTTCCCTCCTGAATAAACTACTTGTACTTGGGTCTGTCTCAGGATTCACCTCTGAGAGAACCCAAACTAAGACATGCCTGCCCTCAGCTAAGCTCAAATCAAAGAAACAAATGTCCAAGGCATTTGCACTCCTGCTTCTATACAGAGGGGAAAATGATCTGACCCGTCTTTCCTTTGACTATATTCTTCTCTGAATAGAACTGATATGCAACTCTTCCTTGATAGTGACAAATGGCTCACTGACTTCACTCTGCTGGGTGCAACTGCATTTTCCCTGACGACCATAGGCTGAAGGAAACGCAGGACTGGCCTAGATGCAGCAGAGCCCCTCAGCCTATCTCCACCAGGAGTGCTCAGATTCTGAAAGTGCAGGTAGGGCCTTGGTTTCTGAGTTGGGTGTTTATATTCAAGGTAAAAGTCAAGTTTGCTGAGGGAGTAAGGTCTCTAAAGAGAGAAGGTAAGAGCAAATCTGCGCAGTCAGTCTGTGGTGAAGGGTGATCGGCCTAGGTTTGTATTTTATTTTTAAATCTTTTCCTTCAGTATAGCCCTATCAAGGGATGACTCAGCTGCAAGGTGAACATGTTTGAAAACTTTCAACTTGAAGAGACTCCTTTCTTTTGTCCCAGCATCTCCTCATCTGCCTAATGTCATCGGTTCCCCTTACTGATGTCTCTCATTTAATAGGCAGTGGACTCTGTTACCCACCCTGGCAGCAAATAGCCATGCCTATTCCCACCTGTCACAGAAACCTGAGATCGGAGATTTTGAAAATCAGGCTGGCCTCTTTCTTACATTACATACAGACAGATAAGCACCCTGAGTGGTAGTATTTCTTGGACTTAAATGTTTATTATGCTTTATTGTAACTCTTGTGAAGAGACTTTCTTATAAAACTGTTATGACCTACTATTCGTCCTCACTTCCTTGTAGATTATTTCTGCCAGACAATTCATCCAATGGGCTGGAATGAATACAAACTGTTTTTTTTTTTCCCAAAGGGTCAGCTCAGCCTGTCTAATGGGACTGAATGACCATGGACAGGCTTTCTCTGCCACTTCACCCAGGACGTGTGAGATTCCCGGGCCCAGTGGTTTCCTAAAAGTGGAGTCAAGAGAGAGTCCCTTTGTCCAGCAGAAGGGCCCGGCCTTCTGGCTGAAGAGCTGACCAACCACAGAACTATGGCTATGACTGAATAGGGAACATTTGGAGCTGGTGTAATTGCTTATGTAGTTTTAATTGCTCATTCTTCATGCTAACAGGCCCAGAGTACTGATCATTTGCGACATGCACAGTAATTAAAAGACCAAGGGTGAGGTAGGGAGATGAGAAGTGGTAGGGTGAAATGAAGTGAAGAAAACCAAAATGCACAGCACGGGATGCCAGTGGGGGCAGCAGCTGGTCTCCTTTCTGACTCTGAACTAAGGCTGTGTTCCACACCAGCATTTCACAGTAGTTGTTTTTTTGAACATGAGAGCAACCTTGTTCCAAGCTCCCCAGAAGAAAACCCAGCCCCTAGACAGCCCTTTTCAGTTTGCAAAGCACTTCCATCCACATCGTTTCATTGACTTCTAGATGACCTGTGAGATTGACATGATTTGGGACCATGGCTTTCGGGAAAAACAGGCTTCATAAAATGCTGTGCTTTGCCCAGGACCACATGGTCCCAGCAAGTGGTGGAGTTGAAACCCAAACCCATATCTTGTCCTTCCAAATCTCTTGATCTTTCTTCCTTAGGGATAGCAAAACATGGGCTTTTCTCGTGGCCCCATCGACATTGCCTCAGTAGCTGGGTTCTGGAATGCATATCCAATTGTCTGGGGGAATTTATAATAAAATATGGATTCTAGGGCCCACCTTCAACAAGTGGGGCAGTGTTTCCAGGGGTGGAAGTGGGAGCTTGTATTTAGGAAATTACCCTGGAAGCTCTGATGGTTGCCCAGGGTTAGAGCCCTATTCTTAAGGACACACCATTGGCCTCAGTCCCTGTTCAAAGAAGGGCCTCATGGCAGGTGTCTTGGTTTAGGCTTCCCCAGAAGCAGATTCCAAGTCAAGAATTTGAGTGCAAAACAGTTTATTTGGAAAGTAAAGGAAATGATGGAAGAGTTGGGGAAAATGAGACAGAGGAGGGAAGGCAGAAAATTGAGGGCCTGTTATCAAACAAGTTATCTCTGGGGGCAACAAAGGCTTAATCTCATTGGATACTTCTAAGAGACAATGCAAAACATGGCTCAGTTTTCTCACCTGAAGGGCGAGAACACTAGGCATTTATACTCCAACTGTCTAAGGATGAGACTGTAAATTCTCTGCCTCTGTCACTTTCAGTTGATCCTGCAAGGCAAGAGCAGATTTCGGCCCCAAGAGAATGTCCTCTGGCTAAAGAGATGAAGATTCTGGCATTTGCAGGTTTCGCTGGTGTGCATTACAGTGGAAGGCCCTCGAAGATACAGGCAGGATGGGAACAGTTTCCCTACAGCTGACATCTACTATATTGTCATAGAGGAGTCTCCTGAGCACCCCTGTTCCCAACCAACTGTGATAGTCCTCTGATTCATTGGCAGCTCAGATGCTTCTTAAACAATTTTAAAGTTGAAATAGTATTAGTCTTCCCTTAAGAGTTATTTATGGATTTATTTTTCTTCTCAATTTCTTCTTATCCCTCCACTAATGGGAAAGATCACCTGGCTCTGAAAGCCAAAGGAGACATAGCAACCATTAACAGAAAGAAGACAGTGAGGAAGGAGCTAAGGAAAACTCGAAATCTGTGATGCGCTCCATTCATTCAAATCGCAATTCAAGAATCTTGTCCCTGTTTCCAATGGGAGACGCAGATAGATGATGTTGACATGCATACTCCTGTCTGACTCCTGGTTTGATGACTATAATTCTACAATATTCCTTTCCTCTCAAGAAAGCACATTGGAATGCAAGTGAGTGAGAGTGATGTTGTTATAGGAATAACCTTGAATGTACTCTAATTTATTTAAGCAAATAATTTGAGTTTTATGTATTTGATTGTTAATAACAAATTTTGTGCGAAGTAACTCACAGCTGATGGGGACATATTCTTGAGAACCACTATTCTATACCATCAAAAAGAAATGTGTTTGCTTTCTTTTTGCATCAAGGGCAAAAAACTCCTTGGAAATGTTTTATTTGCATGCGTGGCCAACTTTCTATCAGTTGATCAATAAATCAATCAACAAATACTGATTGAGTGTCTACATTGTACAAGGCATCATGGGGATTTATTGTAAATATAAACATGGTCTCTGCCTCAAAGAAGCTCAGTCTAATTTGGAGTAAGATCTGTAGACATGAAAAGGTAACTTATAATGCAAAGCAGCATATAAATGCTGAGTTAGTGGTATATGCTCATTGATTAGGTTTGGAAGAAATCAAGGAAGACTTCTTGGAGGAAGGGCAATTGGAGCTGAGCCTTCGAAGAACAGCTAGGAATTGCACAAAAAGAGAACAATAGAAGGCATTGCAGGCAAAAGCAGCAATGCCAAGGAGAAAATGTCCAAGGCTATTCAGAGACTGTGAGGGCGTCTGCCTGGCTGCAGTGGGGCTTATAGATGGGACAGGCACTGCCCTAGCTTACAGGACAGCTTGGAGCACTATTGAGTCTCCCTCATTCACAAAACCACCCAATCCTCAGTGTTGGAACTTGGTCATTGCTATGAACTGAATTGTGTCTCTCCAAAATTTCTATGTTGAAACCCCAACCCTCAGTTTGAACATGGGGCCCATAAAGAGGTAATTAAGGTTAAAAGAGGTCATAAGGGTGGGACTCTAATCTTATAGGATTGGTGGCCTTATAAAAAGATCTCTCTCCCTTCCTCTTTTACTCCCTTCATGCACACACTGAGGAAAGGCCACATGAGGATATAGCAAGAAGGCAGGCACCTGAAGGCCAAGGAGATAATCTTCATCAGACACCAACCCTGCTGGCATCTTGATCTTGGACTTACAGCCTCCAGAACTGTGAGAAATAAATTTCTGTAGTTTAAGCCACCCAGCCTGCAGCAGCCTGAGCTAAGACAGTCACTTTCCACCTAATAAAAGACAGGTACCCCCTGGCATGTTTATTCACATTCAGCAAAGCAGACAGTTTTCAGCCAGGGTCTGTGGAACTGGCAAGGGTCCCAGGGCCTCCCTGACCCAGCCTACTCAGCTCTGCCAGGGTGGCCTGGTTTCCACTGCCCTCTCTGGAACCTATAAGCCTTAATCAACTGCAATTCTCTTCACATCAGGGATATGTAGGAGGTTCAGGCTGGGTTGACCTTCCCCCTCACCCCACAGCCTTTCTCAGTCCATGTGGGAAGAGGGCTGCCAGATCTAGCAAATAAAAATACAGGACAGCTAGTTAAATTTGAATTTCAGATAAACAACAAATAGTTTTGTTAGTATAAGTATATCCCATGCAATATTTGGAATACATTTATACTAAAAAATTGTTCACTGTTTATCTGAAACTGAAATATAACTGGGTATCCTGTATTTTATCTGGCAATCCTCTGTGAGAGGGCTTATGACCATGTGTGGCCAATCAGAAGACTCCTGTTCTGTGTCATAGTGCTTTGTTCAGGGCTGAGCATATGACCCAAAGGTCAGAGCCCTCCCCTGCCAACACATACTCAGACTTTTAGTGCCTTTAGGACTGAAACTTCCCAAGCCATTGAGACGAAGGAAGTCCTGTAGCAGTGGGAGGTCTGTCTGAGAACCAAGTTCACACAGAAGGAAGTAGAGCTGAGGGAGAAAAAAGATACCTCAAAACAGTGCTTGACTCAGCTTCACCCCTTGAACTTAAACTAAAATGGGAAGCGGCTCAAGATGGAAATCCTTCACTCACAACTGACTCAGAGTTCTGTGGGGTACAGACACCTCAGGCCCACAGGACTCAAACCTGACTAAATTCAAAGGGAGGGCTGCTCCTGAGACACCCCTGTTTAGTCACTGAGCAAACAGTGGTTCCCTGGCCCAGAGGGCAGTGAAATAGCCTAGCTGGCTCCTCAAGCACACTGGGGAGCCTTTGTGATATGGTTGTCGCCTCTGCCACATTCACAAGGTCTTTTCTGCTCTTCCTCCCCTAACATCTAGCTCTTGTTTCTTTAGACCTTTGCTTTTAAGTGAGCCTCATCAGCCACATCCTAAGTTCTCTCCTTTCCTTATCTTTCTCTCCACACTCACTTTCAAGAATATGGCTCACAGACTCTCTAAACCACAGAGGGGTTTGTTGGTTTACCCTGGGCATCTCCTGGACTGGGCTAAAAATAATGGAGCTGGAAGGACATTAGGACTGATCCAATCCAATCTCCTCACCACCCCTATCTCACAGATGATGTAACCAAGGTTCAGAGTGGTTGAGACACCAAAGGCTCCACCATAAGTTCCAAGCAGGTCATGGAATAAGAGGAAAACCACCTGGTTTAGGAGAAAGGTCCCTGGATTTGGTTTCAAAAAGCCTGCACTTCATTTGTGCTTTATCACAAATCACTTAACCTCTTCATATCCATTTCTGCAGCTTGAGAACAAGCTTAAAAACCAGGCCCATTCACCTCCTCATGACTTCTGAGGCCGACAGAATTACAAAGTGCAGAATGAATGTGTTGGACAAAGGCTGCACGGTATTAATGTTGTTGGTGTTACTATTATTATTTAACAAGGCTAATCCACACTGAAGGGGAATGAGCACATATCATGAAATTAATTATAGATTGCTTTAAATGACTGTTTATATTGAAAAAAAGGCTTCATATTTGCCACACAATTTCAGGATAAGTCATGTTTTGGAAAAATTTTAATATTTGGAGCTGTGTTGATTAGCTTCACTTCTGTTGCTAAGTAACAGGGTCCTTTGTAGCCTCTGCAGTGTTGGGATTTTTCTAGGAGTGGGGGTACAGAAAGGGAGGGGGGAGATTAGAGGAGGAAACTACATTATAGTAAATTATTCTACTGGTTCAACCAATTCTGAAGTTGCCTGAAAAATAAAAACTGCTCCTTTAACAATCTATGTGATTATTGTTCTTGGATGAGGAAAACCAGAACATGACCCAGAGCTCACCACTCACCCATGACTTGAGTTTCAGGTTTGGCAAGACTTGTGTTTACTAGATCAGGCCTGAACCACACGTGGCCCCAGGCTTACCACCACTGACGTTCACCATGGTTCAGCAGGGCGACCTGCCAGCGCGGAGATTAGGGAACCGGGGTCCTAAGGCTGTGAGGAGAGATTGCCATGAGTCAAACGCTCTAATCTCATTCAATAGCTGCTGTGGCCTTTGAGTTGAATTCTAACACTTGAATAGGGATCATCCTTGAGCAAGTTAAATAGAATACTTTCTGGACCAAAATGGAGACGCACGAATATTTGAAATTCATTAAAAGCCCAGGACAGGATACATGGAAGTAACCTTATAGAGCACCTCCTGTGTGTTAGGCCCTTTATAGGGTTAGCTCATTGAATTCTGGCTTCAGCACTAGGAAGGATGAGGTATTGTCTCCATTTGGGGAACTGAAATTTAGAGAGATTATGCACCTTGCCTCAGGTCACACCAACTAGCACAGGGCAGAACAAGGATTTTAAACTCAAGTTTTTCTGTATCCGAGTGCCATGTGCCCATTTGACTAGGCTGCCTGCCCTTACCCAGCTAGGAAAATTTTCAGGCTTAGCATAAAGTTGGCTGTGACTTCTGTTAGTTTGAGGTCTGCTCATGAGTCTCCAATTTCATCACAGACCACTTTATATGTAGTACTATTCCAGTCACTATTGCTGTGTTAACCACTCCAAATTTAGTGGCACAAAGCAACAGCCATTTTATTATGCTTGTGGAACTCTGGGTCAGGAATTCAGGCAGAGTTCAGCTGGGTGATTCTTTTGCTCCATGTGGCATCTATTGAGACCATCCTGTGGCAAGTGGATGAGGTCTGGAGGGTTCGAGATGGCTTCCCTCACATGTTTGGTGCTGTGGTGGTGACAAGTTGTTGCTTGGAGCATTTCCCCAGCACACGAGTCTCAAGGTAGTTAGATATCTTATGTGGTGACTGATTTCCCCCACAGAAATTGTCCCAAGAGACTCAGGTAGAAGCTGCATGGCCCTTTGTGACCCAGCTTAGACTCATACAGTGTCATGCATGCCATAGTCTATCAGTTAAAGTAGTCAGTCACAAGCCCACTCTGACCCCAAATCTTGATGGGAGAGATAACAAAGAATTTAGAGGCACTGTTTTAAAATGACCCCAGGTACAAAGTTCCTCGTTCCAGTGAGAAATGGATAGTCAAAAATCTTTGGATGCTTTGAACATTGTGGAAATATATGAATAATAGAAACTTTGATATTCAATACTACAAATCTTACTTGTTTTGATGAGTTTAGGGGGTGACCAGTTTACTAAAAGGTAGGCTTAATAAGAGTTTTTGTTTGTGTTGAATTTTATGTCAGATACAGTCATCAGCTAAGGAGCTTATTTTGTTGACCAGCTAAGTTTCATCTGAAATTAGTGATGCCATTTGCATACAATGTGTTTATAACTTTTAAAACCCTCCATTCTGCTACGATCATATTTACAATATTGGTTTGTTTAGGGAAGCCTTCTCTCCTTGTAGAAACCAAGTGAGATAATGATGTAGTTGAAAGACACTTCGGATATTTTAATGAGCTCTACAATCTTATGCTATTCTATTTCTCATTCCTTGATGCTCCATGCCAGGCACTCTGCTGGCATCATTTAGAATATTGAGATGCAAAAGACCATTTATGGCAGAGACCGTTCTCCACTATATTGCCTCTCCTTCTAACATGGTAATCAAACCCTGATATATTATTTTGCATATCTCCATTGGATCCAATTTTCAATTCAGATGACATACAATATTATTTTCTATTAATTTCAGATGTACAGCATAACGATTAAACATTTATATAATTTATGAAGTAATCTCCCTGATTAGTCTAGTACTCACCTGCACCTGTCACTACACATAGTTACTACAATATTATTGACTATATTCCCTATGCCGTACTTCATATCCCCATGACTATTTTGTAACTACCAATTTGTACTTCTCAATCCCCTCACCTTTTTCACCCAACCCCCAAACCCCTTCCATCTAGCAATCACCAGTTTGTTCTCTGTATCCATGAGTCTGTTTTGTTTGTTTTGTTTGTTCATTTATTTTGTTTTTAGATTCCAAATATAAGTGAAATCATATGGTATTTGCCTTTCTCTGTCTGACCTATTTCACTTAGCATAATACCCTCTAGGTCCATCCATGTAGTTGCAAATGGTAAAATTTCATACTTTTTTGGGTTAGTAATATTCCATCGAATATATATACCATTACTTCTTTATCCAATTGTCTATGGATGGGCACTTAGGTTGCTTCCATATCTTAGCTATTGTAAATAGTGCTGCAGTGAACATAGGGGTGCATAGATCTTTTAGAATTAGTGTTTTGGTTTGGGTTTTCTTTGGATAAATACCCAGAAGCACAATTGTTGGGTCATAAGGTAGTTCTATTTTAAATTTTTTGAGGAACCATCGAACTGTTTTCCATAGCGGTTGTACCAATTTGCAATCCCACCAACAGTGAAAAGGGTTCCCTTTTCTCCACATCCTCACCTTCATTTGTTGTCAAATCCTAATATTAACCTAGGCACATGGCCACCTAGAAGAAAAACTACATTTTCCAGCCTCCTTTGCAGGTAAGTGTGGCCATGAGATTAAAATCAGGCTATTAGGATATAAATAGAAGTATCTCGTGGCCACTTCCAGGAACCTTCTTTAAGAGATAGCTGATATTTGACCATTTCTCATTTTATTCTTCATCTCTTACTTCCTGGAATGTAGAGGTAATGACTGGAGCTCTAGCCACTGTCATGGACGATGAAGACAAGGGCTTTACTTTAGGAATGGTGGAAGGAGCCTGGGTCCCTGAGGTTTGCTTAGAACAGCAGCCATTCCCAGGCCAAACTACCTATCTTTGGACTTTTACAAATGAGAAAGACATCTCTACCCCCATTTAAACCACTGTAATTTTGAGGTTTTGTTCCTTTTAGCCAAACTTAATCCTTGTCTATACAGTATCTATCCCTAAGGAACTCACAAGCTAATAAAGAGACAAAGAAGTACATAATTATGATCAAAGCAAAATGGAATAAGTGGTCTAATCACAGTGATCACAGGCCAAAAATGGGGATATGTAGCCTAAATACAGGATTATGGGGTCACTTCCAATTAGGAGAAATAATCTGAGAGATGCAGCTTTGATGCTGAAATACTGGAATTTCTAGGAGATTTACATGGCTTATGGAGACAGTGTGACTTTTTAAATTTAGGGGTAGCCCAGAAAATAGAGGACAAATGGTAGCTATTTAGCAATGCCAGAACTAAAAGAAAAATGCCAAGTGAGCCCTGAAGCAGGAGGAAAGATTTCTGATGAGAAAGTCCTAATGAGATTCACGGAAGAAGAGGTAGAAATTTTACCGAGGCCTTGAATTTGGGATGGCATTCTAAGCAGAGAGAAGAGCAAGAGAAAAAGCCAGGAGGTGTGGAAATGTATGAAGAGTTTATAGAAAGGTCCACATGGCTGGGCAAGAGACCAAACTGGAGAGTTCTCCTCGGTGGGAAGGAATAGGATTTTGCCTAGCTCCCTTTGCCAGGTCTCAGGCAGCTAGCTGTGTGGGCCTGGGACATGCGGTAGACAATAAAAGTCAGGGGTCTTGATAGCCACTCTCCTACAAAGGTATCTTTGGCCTTATGTAACTTTTATCATTTTGAGTTAATTTTTGTACATGGCATGAGATAGGGGTCCAATTTTATTTTATTTTTTTGCATGTGGATATCGATATCCAACTGTCTTTGCCCACTGTTGCCCTTTTTGTCCACTGCCTGAATTAAACATTGAGGTCTCTGACTTATGGGACAAGCAAGCACCCACATATTTCACGTGAACAAAAATGAGGAGTGTGAGCAGAGGCCAGGTCATTCTCTGTTGTTCACTTATTTTGACGTGGGCAATTTAGTTTTAAATGTTGATGATCTCACCCAGCACATTCTGATAAAACCCCAGTGAGAGTTGTGCCATGGGAAGGAGTTCCTGGAAACCCAAGTCTCTCTTTAAGTGTCTCTCCCCAGAAATCTTTCCTTTTGACTTGATGAGGTTTAGCAGGTATATGGATTAGCAGAGTGAAGATTAGCACAGTCCTGCTGAGAAGATGGCCAATTGCCCAGAGACTCACTCCACAAAGTCTGTGTTAATAATCTGATGTGGGATGAGAGCAAGGGACGGCGTAATGAGAGTCTTAATAAAATCCTTTTTCAAAAACTGAGGTGTTTTTTAAAAATTTTTTTAAATGACAATGAATAAAATGTTGTCCCAGTGCATTAAGACATTAGGGAAGTTGATGCACCAGACCTGTGGAATATTGCCTTTCCAAACTCCTTCCAGGAAAATATAAAGAGCAAGAGGTCAGGATAAGGAGTGAGTAAAGACAAGCATACTGTGCCTTGAAATGTTGGTATAGATTATTCAGGTCTTTGATCTGTTTTTAGTTAATTTTTGCATATGGTCTGAAGTAGGAGTCCAACTTCATTCTTTTGTGTGTGGATATTCAGTTGTCCCAGCACCACTTGTTGAAGAGACTATTCTTTCCCCACTCAGTGGACTTGACACCTTTATCAAAAGTCAATTGACCATAAGTGCATGGGTTTATTTTTGGACTCCCAATTCTAGTCTAATGACCTATATGTCTATCCTTATGTCAATACCACATTGTTTTGATTATTGTAGCTTTGATTACTGTAAGTTTTGAAATTAGAAACTTACAATAAGTCTCTCAACTTTTTTTTCTTTCTCAAGATCATTCTGGCTATTTAGGATCCCTTGCAATTCCATAATTAATTTTTAAGATCTCCTTTTTCATTTTCAAGAAAAGGCCATTTGTATTTTGATAAGGATTATATTGAATCTGTAAATTGCTTTGGAAAGTATTGCCATTTTAACAATATTAAGTCTTCCAGTCCATAAACATGGGATGTCTTTCCATATTTTTAGGTCTTTAATTTCTTTCACCAATGTTTTGCAGATATAAGTATGCAAGTCTTGCACCTCCTTGATTAAATCTATTTCTAAGTACTTTATTCATTTTGATGCTATTGTAAATGGAATTGTTTTCTTAATTTCATTTTTAGATTGTTTGTTGCTTGTAAACAGAAATACAACTGATTTTTGTGTGTGATCCTGTAGCCTGCAACTTTCCTGAATTTTCACTAGTTAAAAGACTTGCTGATTATAGAAAAATCCAATTCAAACTGGCTTGAACCATAAGAGAGATTTATTGGCTCACATAATTTAGCAGTCTAGTGGGCTCCAGGTGTGGTTTTATCAAGCCCTGCTCCACAAAACCTGTCTTAATAATCTGATGTGGGATGAGGGCAAGGGACAGCATAATGAGATTTTATACATTTCTTTGTACTCCTCTTAGTTTTGTCCTTCTCTAAGAATTGGTTTTATGCTCAGGTTAACGTTTCTCATGGTTGCAAGATGATTGCTAAAAGAAACTGGGTCTGCATGCTTCCTTAGTCACATCCAGGGAAAGAAAAAAAAGCATTTCCTTCCCTCAAAAGTCCTGAGTGTCTTTTTGATATGATCATTACTGTCCCTGGGACAAGAGAGATAGAACTGCTCTGAAGGCAGAAATTGGGTTCAAACCTACCCAAACTACATGGTTGCTACACAATGGGGTTGGGAGAGTACTACACAAAAGGAGATCGTTCTTAGAGAAAAAATCTCAGAGCTGTTAGGAAGAAGAAAGACGGTGTCCACCAAACCTATAAAATTTATACAGTGCCAGGAAGCATTCAATGACTATTTGCTGAATGAATGAATGGATGGATGAATGAATGAGAAGCCCCACTAGTCCTTTCACTGATACACAGTTCCCTGGGGGCTGTGGCAGCCTCCACTCTGGTGATGGCCAACACTTCAATCTCTGGAAATCTCCTATGGAGATCCCAGGCTCTTCTATGGGAAAAAGCAAGTTCTTTCTACAGGCTCCATAACTTCTCTAATTTCTGAGCAGCAAAACCCTGGTAGAGTAGACCTGGAAAATAGACCTAGAGAACACATGGGAATCCAAAATGAGCAGGGTGGGTCTTGTGAGTTCATGGTGGGCTCTGAAGTCCTCATCCACAAATTGCTTCCTAGGCCTGATATTCTATTATTAGGAATTCACTCCTCCAGTTTAAGTTTAAAAGACCTTTTCATCTTCAAGTACCCTGCCCCCCAACTGGGGCTTTTGTTTGCAATCAAGCATCCTGATAGAGTAGGGAGCTCACCTTTATATGCCCCAAACTATAGTAACATTGAAGAGTATATCCAGTGATAAAGCATAAGCTACAGCAGAGAAACAGAGTCAGGGATAGGGTTCCCAGGAGCCTCAGATCCTAAATTAGAACTCGCTTCTCTTCCTAGACATTCAGCTTGAATTTAGTTTCATCAGCTATAGACTCAGGCCCTTCTCTGATTAATACAAAACTCCATTGTAGCAGGAGGTATTTTCCAAAGATAACCACACCAGTAACTCTTCTTCCACAGGCTTTTCTAGATCCTTGCCACTCTTGCATCAACAGGTCAAGTCTATGACCCTTTGAACTTGTGTAGGCCTTTGTTAAGGCCTTCACCAATAGAGTGTGGCAGAAGTGATGTTCTGTGACTTCTAAGACTGGATCATTAAAATGTAATGTACTCTTGCCTTACTCTCTTGGGATACTTGCTCTGGGAACCCAGCTACCATGCTGTGAGAAGTTCAAGAAACCCATGGAGAGGAACCAAGCTTCCAAGCCCATAGCCCTAGCCGAGTCTTCAGCTAACACCCAATGCCAACTTGCCAGTCATGTGAGAGAACCATTTTGAAAGTCAATCTTTGAGGTGGGCAGCTTCTAAGATGGCCACCAGTGGTGGTATTCTTGCTTTTGTGTAATCCCCTGCCCTTTGATGTAGACTAGACCAGAGGTCCCCAACCCCTGGGCTGTGGACTAGTACCTGTCTGTGGCCTATAAGGAACCAGGCCACACAGCAGGAGGTGAATGGCAGGCAAGCAAGGGAAGCTTCATCTGTATTTGCAGCCACTCCCCAGCACTAGCATCACTGCCTCAGCTTCACCTCAGATCATCAGACATTAGATTCTCATAGGAGCACTGGTCCTTGGTGCCAAAAAGGTTGGGGGCCACTGGAATAGACTATCTAGCTTCTAACAGAGTATATAGCAGAAATGATAGGATGACACTTCTGAAGTAAGGTTACAAAAAGACTATGGCTTCTGTCTTGGGCACTCTCTTATACACTCTCTCTTGCATTTCTTGCCCTGGGGGAAGCTGGCTGCCATGTTGTGAGATAGCCCTGTAAAGAGGCCCATGTGGTGAGAGACTGAGACCTGTTGTTAACCACATGAGTGAGCTTGGAAGCAGATTCTCCAACCAGTCAGGCCTTCATATGAGAACCCAACTACAGCCAACAACTTGATTACAGCACACACACCTGATGAGGTACCTGGGGCCAGAGTTACCCAGCTAAAAGAAGCACCCAGCTAAACTGCACCCAGAATTCTGACCCACAGAAACTGTGTGAGATTATAATTGTTTGTTATTTTAAGCTGTTAAATGTTGGGGTAATTTGTCATGCAGTAAGAGATAATTAATACAATCTTTTATTCCCCAACCAAGTCAGCTTAGCTGACACCTCAGTAGTACTAGCTAAGTATGGAGGAGAGACAAGCTGTCCCCACTGAGCCCTGCCCAAGTTATAGAACTGTGAGTGAAATAAAGGATTGCTGAGTTTTTAACCCACTAGGTTTTGGAGTGGTTTGCTATGCAACGATGGTTAACTTTTCTCATTGAGAGCTATATAACAGGTGCTGGGGAAACAAAGCAATAAACAAACCAGGCTCAAACTTTCATTTACTGTAGCCTAGTGGATTACTTTGTTTGACCGCTATAACAAGGACCACAGACTGACTTAAACAACAGAAATGTGTTGTCTTACAGTTCTAGAAGCTAGAAGTCCAAGATCAAGGTGTTGGCAGGGTCAGTTTTTCCTGAGGCCTCTCTCCTTGACTTGCAGATAGCTCTCTTCTCCCTGTCTTCACATGGTATTCCCTCTGTAGGTCTGTGTCCAAATTTCCTCTTCTTATAAGAACCCCAGTCATATTGGATTAGGGCCCACTCTAATGGCTTCATTTTAACTTAATTACTACTTTCAAGGCTCTATCTCAAATACAGTCACATTCTGAGGTCCTGAGGGTTAGGGCCCCAATATATGAATTATTGGAGGATACAATTCAGCCCATAAGACCTAGTCAACCCAATTCCTTTAGAAGGTCCTCAAAGAACTGATTTTTTAGGAGATAAAATGTGTCCTCTCTTCTCACTGAAGCATTTTATAATGGTACAATTTTCACAGTCTTCCCAAAGTTTTTAAAAATCTCTTTTAAACTCACTTCTGTCTTTTGGAAAGTAATACCCCGCTGCTACTAATTCCTTATGCCTCCCTCTCTACAGGTTTCTGGGCTTCGCCATGGCAAGTCAAGAGCTTACAGTAGACAGAGGCCCACAGCAGACACAAGCTCAACATGGTCATAAGGCCTATAGCAAAGGCTCAGGCAGATCCAGGCCCCTGATGGATGCAGGCCTGTGGCAGACAGAGGCCCACAGAGGTCACAGAACTTAGAGCGAGATACAGGCCTTCAGCAGTCACTGGGCCCAGAATCCAGGCAAACATATACTCTAGGAGCAAAACATGGGGCCGTTGGTCCTAGTTTTGTGATGGCTTTAGTAAGGCCAGAAGAGCTGATTCACAGCCTCCACTTAAGCATTTCCTGAGGATTAATGACCTCAGGAGAGCTGATGGCCTGAGGCAAAGCAGAAAGCCATTACCCTCAGCTCAGCATTAATTCCATCATTATTAGGCCAGATACTTCTCCCCAGGTTGTTTTCTGTTTCCTATGAAATGGAGGGACGGGGGAAAGGCAAGTTTTTCCGTTACAGATCATTATTCTTCTACAACAGAGCTCTACAGCTGAGGGCGAGGGGCAAATGGCAAAAGCTGTGAGGCCACTAGTCAACAATGACTTTTCTTGAACTAAGGTTTCTCTGAGGTGCTCCTGGTATGCTGGAGAGGGTTCCTCTTTCTCTCTGGCCCACCTTGTTTCCCTCTGGGTCCTTTCATCCTTCTTCTTTTCTTCTTCCTACATATCTTTATTAGCATGACCACGGGCCAGGCACTGTGCTACATACTTATTTTTTTGTTACTTGGATTTACACTGCTTCCAGAAACTCTGTGAAGACTTTCCCCTCCACCTACAAATCCCAGCTTTGTCCCCAGATGACTTGAAGACCCCTCCAGGTAAATAGGCTTTCCTGGAAGTTATGGAACTTTTTCTTTCACAGCAGGTGGAGTAAAGGAAGGAGGGGGCCCTCAGTGGCTTCTTCCCATTCAAGCTGCCCATGTTAGAAGATGAAGAGCAAGTGTTGAGGCACAGAAAGGGAGCTTTCTTCCACAAAATTCTTGGCATGCTTTCCTGACTAGGTTTGCTAGCCTTCTCTTGGTGAATGCACCCTGCCAAGGAAAATAAAAACTGAGGACCCAGGAAAGAAGCCACTGTGTACAGAGCACGAGCCTCTAAATAGCTCTTCAGCTCCGGTCTAACTCTCAGAAATGTGACTTTAGGGTAGAACAAAGGCTGCCGTGGAGCAGAATTGGGACAAATATATAACAGTACAGGATCCTATAATTCCACTTAACTGCAGATTTATAAGGAACGTGGCCTTTATGGGAGACACTCAAAGTACTCATGGTGGCAGGGCTTCATTTTACAGAAGGGTCCCCTAAATCACTCACAGGGTGCAGATCCCGAGCAGCAAGAAGGTCCTGTCTAAGGAGGGCAGGGTTGCAGGCTGGTCTCCAGGACTTTCTTGGCTGAGGCTGGAAGATTCTGATTAACATGAAAACAAAGACAGTTCAGCGTCCTCAAGCAGCTGTGGCTTCTATGCTGTGGAGGGGGAAGGTAACCATTCTATCACTGTCTTTCTTGGCCAATTAGATGATTCAGCACATTCCAAGCCTCTCTCTTGAATGAGGTGATTTATAGTAAGCTCTGCAGGCCTGACTAGGATGAGTGATGGGAAATAGGGGCTCATCCTCTGTATGTGCACGTGCATGTGCACATGTGCTTGTGTGTGTGTGTGTGTGTGTGTGTGTGTGTGTGTGTGTGTCTACACTTTACATATCTTACGCAGCACCAGATGGGGGTTGTGTACAAGAGATAAAAACATGTACATACCTCTCACAGCCACTCTGGTTGCTGACAGTTTCTATTGGAGAAATTCTCCTCTCAGAGAAAAATATTTCCTTATGGGGATCTCTTCAAGGGAAGAATGAGAAGGAGAGCAGGAGTTTAGGGCTTAGTCCACTTAGCTATTATGAGTTAAGAGCTTCAGGGAAACAAATGAGAAGGTGCTTGCTTTGAGGGAGATGAGAGGGGCTGAGCTGTGTTGCCTCTGATGTATGAGCTTGCTTTTCTGAGGACTGCAGTGGAAAATGGGCCTGATGATGGGCAAAGGCTGTGGGTGAACATGACAGGAATGTATATGTGTGTGTGTACATTTAGGATGTACACAAGATGCACTTCTGCATCACGATTCAAGCGTTTCTTGTAGGAGTTTTAATGGGTTACTCTGGATAATTGCTCTAATGTGTAGCTCTATTCATCTTGGGGTAGATCTTGTATCTACTACACCAGGATGGTGGGGGAAGCTGTATTGTGTCCTTGGGGGTAGGGAAGCCTCAGCTTGACCTTCCTGAATGAGTCAAAGATAGACCATGGTAGTTTGGGGGCAGTTATGAGGAGGATTGATTGTTTCCATCCATCATTCCCCAAAAGAGGCTCTCTAGCTTCTATTATGAACTCTTGATATCACCCATAGAATGCTGACCATTCGCAGCCACTTCCTGCATCACCTATTGGAAGTCTGAGGGAACTAGCCATTTTTCCAGATGCTTTACATACCTCATTTATTCCCTAATACAATCCTTTGGCAATACTATTAGTATCTTGTGATGGTTAATTGTATATATCAACTTGGCTGGGCCACAGGGTGCCCAGATACTTGATCAAGCATCATTCTGGGTGTGTCTGTGAAAGTGTTTTTTGGTTGAGATTAACATTTGAATCAGTAGACTGAGCAAAGCAGATTGCCCTCCTTAATATGAGTGGGCCACATCCCATCAGTTGAAGGCCTGAATAAAACAAAAATATTGAGTAAGAGAAAACTTTGCCTGCCTGACTACTTGAGCTGGTTTTCTCCTGCCCTCAGACTGGAACTTACACCATCAGCTCTCCTGGTTCTCAGGCCTTTGGACTTGGGCGGCTACAACTATACTACTGGCTCTCCTGGGTCTCCAGTTTGTTAACTGCAGATCTTGGAACTTCTCGGTTTCCATAATCACATGAGCCAATTTCTTATAATAAATGTCTCTCTCCTCGTATATATTATATATATAATTGGCTTTGTTTTTTTCTGGAGAACTCTGACTAATACATATCCCCATTTAACAGGTAAAAAACTGAAGCACAGAGAAGCAAACTTATTGCACAAGGTCTTAAGAAGTTAGGATTTGTACCCAGGCAGTGTGACTCCCAACAGTCTCCTTCTTAAACCGCTAGTTCTCTTGCCCTCTGGCTCCTTAACTTCCACATATTTAAATAATTCCTTGGAAGATTCATCATGGCAGAATGAGCTGATAAGCATGGGTCCTGGGCCATATCACTAACTTGTGCTCCCCATCCAAACCACCCAGGCTCCATCATGGAAGATTAATAAAAATTCCTGAGGGCTGGCTTGATGTTTCTTGGGTTCTCAAACCTCAGTTCCCCTGAGAAAACAAGTGATGTAGTGGAAGCAGGAGGTGGGAGAACTAGCTTCTATGTCTACCTAGCTGTTGACATGCTGTATGGCCATTGCTCTACACCTCAGTATTGTCAGCTGTGAAAGGGAGGTGTAGGCTTGACTATCTCCATTATTTTTGAATCCTGTGATTCCATAGGCAGGGTAGTGGCATTCCAGATGGATCATTAAGCCGCCTGAAGTAACCAACTCAGCCATTTCACAGCCCAAGTGCTTCACGGTTAATGTACCCAACTGCGGAGGAAGGAACTCAGAGGGTGACAATTCAGAGGTTGCAGCCAAACTCTGACCTTTATTGTAAGACTTTGAGCAAGTTCCTTAATCTCTCCCAGCCTGTGTCTATAAAATAGAGCTAATGACACCAACTCCTGGGATTGCCGAGATGGTTAAAGGAGGTAATGGAGGCACTGTGCTAATACAAGTGCCCACATAGTCTGTGGTGTTTCCTTCTCTTTCTGACTCAGTTTATGTCAACATGGCTCATTTTTCCAGCCAGAGGACTGAAAGTGTCACCCATTTCTTTCCTCTACTCCTTTCAGGATAGCACTACAGGATCCAGCTTCGCCCTTAAAGGGTCAAGTTTGCCTTCTATTTAGATTTTTCCCTCCCTTTTCCTTGTTCCCTGACTCTTTTCCCTGATTCCTTTCTTTTTCTCAACAAGCAGTTGCTAAGAAGCTCTCTATATGTGCATTTGTGCTGTTTCTTTCAAGGTCACGTTTCTCCCAGCTTTCTGCATGTGAAGCAAACAGACTCCCTTCTTCTCAGCCTGGCATCATGGATGCTTAAAGCAGGGAAGAGGCTGCCTCTATGGGCCATGTGTATGTATAGACATAGACACCCATGTATGCATATGTGTGCATGTATATGCAGAAATGTACATGTGTATGTGTACATGAGGACTCCCACATGTGTATATGTATACACATATGGACACCAACATATGTGTACCTGTGTGTACATGAAGACACCCAAGTATGCTCCAACATCAAAACATGATTCTCTAGCACCTGCACAAATGAGTCTGATAATACCCTCTTCTTACCCTGTCCCCAATGTGTAAGATTGCCAGTAAAAATCAAGTTGTACCTACTGGGCTTGAAGGAAGTAAAACATGCCTGGGTAAAAGGAAATAATTTATACTGGGCAGTGCTCTCTTCATCTTAAAGCCAAACATTTTGAGATGTGCCTTCTCCCAGAGGGGAAAGAAAAAATTTTAGTCAATCAAAGAAACAAAACGAGATGGGTTCATGATGGGTTCAAGAGACATACTGGGTTCATGGATTAGAAAACTCAACATGGCAAGGATGCCGATCTATATATTTAACACAATTCCAATCAAAACTCCAGGAGGATTTCTCATAGGTATAGACAAGCTGATTCTAAAATGTATATAGAAAAGCAAAGGAACTAGAATAGCTGAAACAATTTCAAAAAAAATAAGAAGGAAGTTGGAAGAATCTCACTACCTGATTTTAAGACCTACTATAAAGCTACAGTGAGACAGTGTGGTATAGTGGAAGGACAGACATATAGATTAATGGAATTGAATAGAGAGTCCAGACATAGACACACCAAAATATGGTCAATTGAATTTTGACAAAGGTACAAAGCAATTCAGTGGAGAGAAAATAGTCTTTCAACAAATGGTATTGGAGCAATTGGACATCCATATGCAAGAAAGTGAACCTCAATCTAAACCTTACACCTTATACAAAAATTAACTCAAAATGGATCATAAGTCAAAATGTAAAGTGTAAAACTATAAAATTTTTAGATTAAAACCCAGGAGAAAAATCTTCATGACCTACAGTCAGGTAGAGTTCTTAGATATGAGACAAAAAAGTGTAATTGATAAAAGAAATATTGACAAATTAGACTACATCAAAATTGAAAACTTTCATTCTGTGAAAGACACTGTTAAGAGAATGAAAAAGCAACCTACAGACTGGAGAAAATATTTACAAACCATGTATCCAAGAAAAGACTTGTAAACCAGATATATAAAGAATTCTCAAACTCATTAGTAAGAAAACTAACAGCCCAATTACAAACAATCAAAAGACTTGGGCACTTCACCAAAGTGAATAACAGATGGCAAATAAACAGAAAGCTATGTTCAACATCATTGGCCATTAGGGAAATGCAAATTAAAATCATAATGAGATACATACTACAAACCTATCAGAGTGGCTAAAATTAAAAACACTGACCTTATCAAGTGCTGACAAGGATGTGGAGCAACTGGAACTCTCATACATTGTTGGCGGGAATATTAAATAGTACAGCCACTCTGAAAAAGTGGTTTGGAAGTTTCTTATAAAGTTAAACATACAATTTCCATATGACCCAGTAATCCCACGCTTAGGTTGTTTACCCAAGGAAAATGAAAATATATGTTCACACAAAAATCTGTCTACAAATGTTCACAACAGTTCTATTCATAATTATCAAAAACTGGAAACAATCCAAACATCCTTCAATGAGTGAATGGTTTAATAAATGGTGATATACCTATATGATGGAAAACTATTCAGCCATAAAAAGAAATGAACTATTGATATATCCAACTTGGATGAATTTCAAAGGCATTATGTTGAGTGAAGAAGCCAGTTTTCAGCATCTTATGAGCTACATGATTCCATTTGTACGAGATTCTGGAAAAGATGAGACTATAGTGATGGGGGATGGATCAGTGGTTGCCAGACATTAAGGGTAGGAAAGGGCTTGACTTGAAAGAGGTAGGACAAAGGAGTTTTTGGGTGATGGAACTTATACAAGTATCCTGATTGTGGTAGTGGTTACAAGAATCTATACATGTGTTAAAATTCATAGAACTGTACATACACACACATGTACATACACACATATACACATATATATACACACACTCAAGTTGGAGGGTGTCCCTTAATGAATTAAACACCCAGTACCATTTATCTGTTTGAAAGAGTCATGAGTTCTTTCCTCTTTTAAGAAGGGAGGTTTGACATATTCACTAGTGTTGGACAGGTACATTCATCATCTGTAGAAGTTAGAGGTTATATATTTTGCACAGAGCTTCCTTACCACCCCGCATCTGGATGCCACAATTTCTTTTTGCCACCACTTTAGCCAACTCTAATCTTTCTCTTCTATCACAATGTGCCCAGACCTATGGGGACCATATTTTTTAATCCTAAGTGGGCCATGTGGTTTCTGTAAGAATCAGTGAACTTAACACAACAGAACAGAATGTTTGAAATAGAGACTGACCATTGGACTTCCAGGGCCCATGGTGGTTCTGCACTGACAGTGTCTCTGGCTTGCCAGTGACCCCATGTAGATGCTGCATTCATCCTATTTAGAATCTTCTTTCTTATTCCCACCCCCTTCTCCCTCAGAAAAGGGGATAGCCTTAGTAGAAATACAACTCCTGATAAACAGATAAGCAGATTAGGACTGGCAGAAATTAGGCCTTTCAAAGCAATCAGACTGAAGATAAAACAGAAATTTAATGAAAATTGAAAATACAATCCATATTATGTAGCCATTAAAAACGATGTTTACCAGGAATTTGTAATAACATGAAAAATGCTTATATCACTAGGTTGAGAAAGAAAAGAGCAAATTGCCAAATTGTGTATACAGTTGATCACAATTATATTTTAAAAGATATATAGTATAAAGACTGTAGTTAAATACACTGTAATGCTAGTAACGACTTTCAGTGGGAGGAGGGGACTCCTCTCCACTCCGCGCTTTAATCTATATATTCCAAATATTTTCTAGAATGACTGCAAACATCTAATTTAAATTAATCTTTAAACTTAGGAAATTGAATGTTAGAATTTTATTTTCAAAATACAGTTTGAAGCACTGGTGCTACATGCATAAATGATGAAATATTTATTCAGCACCTATTGTGTCCTGAATCCTTTGTACAATAAAACCATCACTGCCACCCACCCCCATAGCAGAGTCTCTCCAATACACACAATGTCATCATCTGTGTACTGCATTTGTGACTAAGTGCCTCAGAGAATAAGTAAGGCAAGCTCAAGGATCTGGTACAGATATCATTGGCAAGTCAGCTTCTTTTTTACAATTTCTCCAAGACAGATACCCTATAACAAACCCATGTCTGGACCTAAAAGGTCCCTGGTCTCTCCCATGAAGTCGCAACCTCCCTGCAACTCTGGCTCAGCCTGCCCCCATTCCAGCCCAGCCCCCAGAGCTCATCAAACTCCTCTCCTTTTGTATCTGGTGGCCCGCTCTCTCACTGCCTGCTTCTCCTGATTGACAGAGCCCAACTGTCAATCACAGGCCCTGCTCAACAGCCTTTGAGGAGTTAATTCAGGGGGCCCTCTGCCTGCCTGCTGGCCTATGGCCTACTTGCCTTTCCTGACATGGACATTCTTCCCCCCAGGGCTAAGGCCTCTCCCAGCCTCCCTGTTATGCCCCCGGAGTGTCCTGTAGGCCTCTCACAATGCCTGGCTGACTTCATTAGCCCTGTGGGCCTTGCGGGCCCCTTCTTAGTGCAAGGCGCCGTTCACACTGATCCCTGCCCTCCAAATTCAGTGTTAGGCCACCTGACCCCGTCGGTAACAATTTCTGTGACACTACTCAGTGTGGGAAAGGCTAGTGACACTTTCTAGACAGATCAGGCCCCACATGGTCTCCTTTTACCCTGTTCATCTCCTTTTGCTGCACCCTCCTGTAAGGGCCAGGACAGTGGGTGAGGATGCTGCTGGGCCTGACCTGGGGCATGTGGACCTTGAATGCCCACTGTCCTGAGGTCTGGTCATGAGTTTGGGGTCCTTGGAGAGGATTCCAGAAAGGGCTCTGTCACCCCTTGTTAAGTGCAAAAGCATTGTAAGTAAGAACAAAAGAAGCAGGCATTGCACTGAATCTGTGCTAGCAGAGGTAAATTAAACCAAGCTCGAGCTCTAAGACTGGGAATGGGGCTCACAGCCCCTGCTGGACAACAGGAAAGGTCTAGGGGGTCAGGTAGTGCAGATTCTGGAGAGTCAGAAAAGGAGAGAGGGAAAGAGAAAAGGTAGAAGAGGAGGAGGAGGTAGAGAAGACAGTCACTGAGGCAGACCTTGTTTTGAGCCCTGTGCCAGAACTGAGATATTCTCAGCCTCCAGAAACTCCCAGTCTAATTGGGAAGATAATTGCGGCATACTGTGGTGAGTGCTAGAATAGGGGTAGGTATAGCAAGGTGTGGACTCCAGAAAAGGAACTTGTCACCCAGCCTCTGCATGTGTGAGCATGAATGTGTGTGAATGTGTACAATGGTGGGATGTCAGGAAAGGCCTCCCAAAGAGGGTAGTAACTGAACCAAGTCTTGGGTGATGGGAAGCAGTTGGCCAGGCAAAGAATAGGTGGGAGGCATTCCAGGTGGCAGGAACTGTTGGTGTGAAACTACGGCCTGCCTCGTGTTCTCATTCCATTTTCTCACAGAAGAACCTCAAGAGGATTCTCCTGGAACTTGGTGCAAGCCCCACTTGTATTTTCTACCAAAGGTCACTGTGATGGGCCCATGTGCCCAGTGGGTTGTTGAGCCTGGCAGTCTCGGATATTTTGCAAGAACATTCCCCTGCTCTGATGGATGGTGTTCTAGTCACTACTGCTGAGTAACAAACCATTCTAAAACTTGATGACTTGAAATAACCATTTTATTAAGCTCATGGAGTCTGTGTGTCAGGAATTCAGATAGGGGCAACTTGTCTCTGCTTTACAATGACCGGGACCTCAATGGGGTAGATTAGAAGGCTAGGGTAACACAAATGGCTGGGAGCTGGAACCATCTGGTAGCTCCTTCAGTCATATGGCTATTGCCTGGGCTGAGATGACTTGAAAGCTAGCTCAACCAGCTTGCTACATACAGGATGTCTTCCCTGGGTCTTGTGTTCTTACAGCATTGTGGCTGGGTTCTGAGAGGAAGTGTCCTTGCAGGTGACATCCAGAGAACAAGGATCTCAAGAGAGGAACCTAGATGGAAACTTCATGGCCTTGGCTGACCTAGCCTGGGAAGCCATTCACTGTTACTTTCACTACATTCTGTTGGTTACAAGTGAGTCACTAGGTCATCTCAGATTCAAAGGGAAACAGGACGTCAATGCCACTTCTCAATGGAAGAAGAATTGAAGAATTTGCAGACTTGTTTAAAACTGCTCTGGACGATGTCTATGGGCTACTTCTGCCTTCTACAATCCACTGGAGACTTTTTTTGATGGCAACATTAAAAAAGAAATTTAAGAGTTCTTAATAGTGCCATTGATAGATTTATTAGGGGGAGAGCCCAGATCTAAGAGTCATGGATTATTTGAATGACAGCTTGAACCAGGACAGCCACTGGCAGCAAGTTTGTTTCAAAGGGAGCTTAATGCACACATCAGCTCGAATAAATGTCAGTTCCATCTGTTGGTGGGAACAACTAATGCAAAAGGTAGTGCACATAAAGAAAGGAAGAGTACTTAGAAAAAGGGAGGGTGAGTGAGGCATTTTACTAATTAGTAAGATAAGAGAGCTGCTCCTTTTTTGAGACCCCCTTCATAAAAGAGCCCCAGGAGGGGTCAGAAATTGTTCAGAAGTTAAGGTTTGACCAACCACATGGCTTTAGACAGGTCACTTTGGCTTTCTGGCTTCTGTTCCGCATTTGGAATGTGAGAGGGTCAAATGAAGGTTTCTGAGGTTAGTCCTTGATTTTAACCAAAAAAATGGCATCCAGTAGATCAGGGAGAGTTTGGCTAGTGCAGGGGGACATCCTTCAGTTCAGCAGGGCTTTGCCAAGCTTGCCAACATGGGCTTGGGTAGGAAACCAGCCAAGCAGAAGCTTACTTGGTCCGTGCCCTCAAAATGCTACATGTCCAAGATGCCATTCTCAGCCAGAGTGGTCAGAGTTCCCAGGAATCTAGCACCATGGTTTCACAGGTGTGTTCCCTTTATGAAGAATCACATCCCAGGGCACTGTTAAAGTTGACACTAAAAAGAAAAAAAAAAGAATTTTTCTGTACCTTCATGAAATTTAGGGAGAAAAAAACTTGGCAATTACTTTAAGCTGGCAAAAGAACCACGTAACAGATGATTTTTTAAATCCTGAGTGTGTCCCTTAACACACTCCACATGGAATCCTGGCCAGAGGTTTCCTTCATGCCTGGATAAGCTCCCTCCTGAGTCTCCCACAGAAGATTCTGCAAGGCCAACATGACCACAGGAACAATACAGCACAGGCAACTTTCAGAGGTTTGAGGAGGAGGTAGAGCCACAAGCAAAAAGCCTGGCCCCATTTCCTTAGCCTCAGATTTCTAAGCTCCAGGTCAGGACCTGGGGGAAAGGCAGAATCTTGGCTGATGAAAAAAGCCATCACATAAAACAGATGGGGAGAGGGTGGTTCTGGCAGGATGGGAACCAGAAGCCTGACCACTTGGCATTTGTTAAGGTCCCTCTGCAGATGCCCAGGTTTCCTCTTTGTGGAAGATGATATTCTCCAAAGATGGCTGCAACAAAAGCTCCCATTCATCCCATATGCTCTTCTACAATGTAAGGCAGAGTGGAATCTATGTCCCCTCCCTCTTGATTCTAATGGCCTGTGACTACAGTAGAAGTGACACTGTCTGATTTCTGAGGCTAAGTCATTGAAGGCCATTGAGTTTCCTCATGGTTCTCTCTTGGGAACTCTCACTCTTTAGAACCCAGTGACCATGCTGTGAGGAAGCCCCAGACACAAGGTCCGGCCTACATGTAAGTGTTCTAGCCAATAGTTCCCACTGAGATCCCAGTCAGTAGCCAGTATAGACCCCCAAACATGTGACTGTAGGAACTTCCATTGATTTCAGCCCCCAGCCTTTGAGACACCCCCAGCCTTCGAGTCTTCCCAATTGAGACTCCAGATATTATGGAGCAGAGACAAGGTGTCCCTGTTATAACCTTTCCAAAGTCCTGATCCACAGAATCTGAGTAAAATAATATGATTGTTGTTTTAAGCCAGTAAGTTTGGGGCTGTTTGTTACATAGCAGTAGTAACTGATACACCACTGAATTGGTTATAAACCAGCATTTCTCAAATTGTAGTCCTTGGATTTCTCACAATAGAATGGGGTGTGCTAAAAATGCAGGTCCTGGCCAAACTCCAAACTCAAGGGATTGGGATTTGGTGGAGAATAGTATCAGAAAATAAATATTTTAAATAACCACCTCTATATGATTCTTAAGCATTGATGTGGTCAACTCCATTAGCACAGGGTTAGGGAAACAATCATGATAATGACTGTTTTTGTTATTGTTTTGGCTGCAAGTTACAAACCAACTGTGGCTAATTTAAGCCCCAAATGAGACTTTTTGAACGGATGCTTCCAACTTCTCTGTGTATCTCCTTCATTTTTCCTTTTCTTGCAGACCAACCAGCTCTCTTCCATGCCTTCTTGCATCCAGCTGTGGCCACATGACTAAATTGAGATGTATGGGAAAAAGTCATGTGACAAATTTTTGGGAGCCCTCCTTCAAAGATAGCTGACATGTGTCCTATTCCCTCTTTTCTAAATTTTGCTGGCTGGAATGTGATGATGAAAATTGGAGTTGGAGCATCCATTTTGGACCAAGAAGCGATCCTGGAAACAGAGACTATGCACAGTTGAATGACAAGACAGTAGGAACCTATAACTCTGAGGTGGAACAGGGCCACCATACCAACCCCAGGCTTCATTATTCTGGACTTTTGTGTATGAAAGAAATAAACTACTTTGTTTAGGCCACTGTGACTTTGGGTCATTGTTATTTGCAATTGAACATCACCTTAACTGGTACAAATAACAAATGCCATGAGAGAAAGTCCCCAAATGATTTGGTAACTAAGGCCAAGGGCTGATTGGGGACTGCCAGGGTCCCCTCGAACATGCTCTAGAAAAAGCTGAGGTCAGAAAACCCACTTAGATCTAGAAACATACCAAGAGAAGCCTGCTGTCTGTTTTCAGGCTCATTCCAGAACCCACAAGGTTGTTTAATACATTGGTAACAGACTATCTGCTGGTTCCAGGCTCCCACAAGGAGCTAGATATGGTCTGTCAAAACCAGCTGGATACTAGGTGCCAAGGAGAGACCGAGGTCTCCTGATAACAGGTGATGAGGGTCTACCTTTAAATTTAGGTTTGTGCTGAAGACCTCATTAAGGCTTAACTTTTATCTGATTACTTTAACATTTTTTTTAATAGATACCAGTTAATGAGCACTTTCTATATGCTAGGCAAAGTGCTAAGCACTTAGCATACATGATTTCACTTACTCTCACAACTCTATATGAAAAAGTTTCTCCAATTAACAGTGTGAGAAAACAGGCACATAGGGATAACATGTAATGAGTCCAAGGCCAGACAGATAGCAAGCAGAGGAGTTGGAACTCAGACCCAAGTCTCAGTGATTCCAAAGCTCAGGGTCTAACATTTTGGTGACCTTCTAGAAACCAGTTCTCTTTCTTTCCATCTTACTGGAGCTACCTATCTAAGCTGGCACTTTTCCTCTCCCCAGGAGGCAGAAACCCGGGATCCTGGGATACTTTCAAAGATCTGGCAACTTATGCCTTGGCAAGGTTCTTTATCAAGGCCATAGATGAAAGAGAACATGCTAGAACAGGCTGGGGCAAGTGGATAATGCCTCTGAACAGGGTTTGGAAAATATCCTTGGTCTAAGGCTCAGAGGGGGTTGGAGAGAAGGTGCTATTGGCCTAAAGCCACAGAAGCCACTTCTGAAAGAAAGATGGGTGTGCAATTGTGTCAAGCATAGTAGGGCGTGGATCCAGCCAGTGGTGACTGCTCAGGGGAAATTTTCAACCTTGGGAGCATCTCTGCTTTCAAGTTAATGATTACTAGATGCTCATTCTAGAAAACTAGAAGCCCCTCTTTCCTTTCACCTTAACCTTTACCCCACTCTCCACTTAAACTTCTTTCCTTGGAAACCACCAATTAAGAGGCAACAGAAACTACGAGCTGCTAATTAATACTAATTAACAGGGCTACTTAAATGTTATTTTAAAAAGCCAAAAGTGTTTACCTATTATTAAATTGGAATAGTTAAATTGGAAAAGTCGTGCCAAGTTTACACAGCTGCCCAAATGCCTTTCCATTTATCACCTTTCTTTCCAGACCCTTTCTTCCCTTCTGGCCACTGTATGTGTCACACTGATGTTCTCTTCCCAAAGACAGAGACTCTGCCTTTCTTGATGGCTGGTGCTCAGCCACCTCTTCTACTGTGCCTGGAATAGATGCTTTGGTGGAGGCAGAGGACATTGAAGTAAGTCTGCTGGGGATGGAAAACCTCAGAGGGTCTTCTGAAGGTGGTCTTGAGGGTCTGGGTCTTGCAGCCCCGTCTTCACACCCTCACTCCAGAGCCTCCCGTGTCCCTGAGTTTTTAAACATATAAGCAAGGCACTCTGGAAGCCAAATCAGAGACTTCAAGTTTCTGGCTCTCCACCTTCCAGGCACATGGAGAAGTTGCATTTCTTGATCCATTGAGGTTGAGCGGGGCCATGTGACAAGTTGTGACCAAAGAGTTATAAGCAGAAGGTGAGCTTGCTTTCCTTCTGCCACCATGGAGGCAATATTCTAAACAGTGGCGCTTCAATCTGTGTCCTAAAATGAGGGCCAAATAAAGCAGAACCTTCAGCCAACCCCAAACAGGTATATTGTATATGTGTGAGAAATAAATCTTTGTTGTGTTAAGTCACTGAGAATTTAGAAGACCATTTATTATTGCACCAGAGCCTAGCACTCATCACAGTGGTTTTTAACCTCTTGGTGTTTTGGGTCCATTTTCTAATTTGGGAATTCTTGTTAACATACTTGAAGAGATTAGAAATCTCATAGGACACTAAACACATCAACTATTGGCACAAGTAATTCCTTATTCCAGTTTTTCAGCATCTTTGCAGGCACCTACAGCTATCACTCTTCAACTCTCAGCACGATTTGCATTGGTAAGTGCTCACCCACTACAGATAATCATGATTTCCTTAGAGCTGGCTTGATGCACACCACCTCTCTTCCCCATGCTTCTAACCTTAATTCCTTAATTCCTTAATGTTCCATCTGACATGATGCCAGGAGAGTTCCATTCTCCATCCTTACTCAATTGTCATGTGAAAACTCACCTCCATGCACTCCCAGTACACTTTCAGGCAAGCTACCCCAGAGATCACAGGAAAGAAAAGATCACAATCCAAGATAAAGAGCTTGAATCACCCAATGCAATAAAGCAACTGGAAACACAGTGAGAAGCAGAGAGAGAGGTGGGGTATGTTCATGCACATAGGATGGGGTACAAGCTAGTGAAAGGAGCCTGATTCCTGATTCCTGGGGTGAGTGATGTTTTGTCTCTCTCTGTTCCCTCCATCAGCCTTCCCCTCTGAAGGTATGGTTTATAAGACCACAGCTGAGGTTTGAGGTGTACAGGAGTCTGGAAGGTGCCTGGAGCCAACGGCGCACACATGCTCTATCAGAGAAATGCAGAGACAGCAGACCTGACTGCACTTCTCCAGTTAGCCTGAGGAACAGCCACGGAGGTTATTTGCATTTTTTGGGCACAGGATACATGAGGCCAGATGAATATTACCAATGGATGGCTGAATATTAAGTGCCTCATATGCCTCATGTATATTTAGTTTATTATGAATATTTAGTGCCTCAGGTACCTTAAATATATTTAGTGCCTCATGAATATTTTGTATCTCTTGTATATTTAGTATCTCATAAATATTAGGAATCTCTTGCTCCTTCCATCTCTTTCTATGTTCACCCATATGCTCTACCTTATCTGTCTAACATTTCTCCCAGGTTACTAATTTACTTATCAATGACAAATTTCATCCATCTCGTTTGTTTTCTTGTCTTCTACGGCACAATTGAATATTCTCAAACAGTACAGCAAACACACATTATGTCACTTGTAGTAAAAACTAACTTGGTCAGAATTTTATCACTCATTTACAATGGTTTACAGAACACAGGATGCCTTAGCACACTGCCCTACTCTATGCCAGGCACTTTCCAGGCATTTCTCATGTAATCTGCACAACAGCTCATCAAGGTAGGCCTTGTTATGTTTATTTTATATATCAGGACACTGAAACCCAGCGAGGTTTAGACACTTGCCAGAGGTCACGCAGTTGGTAAGAAGCACAGCCAGACCTTGAACTCAGATCTGTTTTAATGTTCTCTCCATTACATCATGCTTTTGGGCTTTCATCTCCACTGGAAGGTGGGTGATGTTACACATCAGCTTCATGTTTCCCATCTTATCACCTCCACAATGTCCACAATGGCCCATTCTGCCTCCCCAGCCCACTAATCCAGTCTATACATGGTTTGCAGAAAGATCATTTAACACAAATCTGATTACATTACACCCCAGTTAAACTCTCCAATGACTTCCTATTGTTTTCCAAATAAAGATCCAAACCCTCACCATGACCTATGACTCACTCTAAGGCCTACAAGATCTGGCCCCTGCTGACCATCCCGGCTTCTCTTTCAACCTGTCCCTTTTGCTGTCTGTCTTCCAGTCACTTCTCAAATATGCCATGTTACCTCCCATTGCGGTACATTTGCACAAGCTGTTTCCTCTGTCTGCAATGTTTTTCCCTCCCTTCTTCATCTACTTAATGCCTATATCCTGTACTTTAGCTTGTATATCCCTTCCTCCAAAACATTCTCCTGTCTTCTCTAGTCTAGGTCAGTTTCCTAGTTTACAAATTCCTTCTCTGCAGAGTACTGGTGTCAGCTTATAATTATATTTGCATTGGTATAATTATTGATAGCCTCTTCACTGAACTGTAAATGCTCTGAGATTAGGGACTCTGGGTTTTTGTTCCCACTGTATCTCTAGTGCCTTTTCTATAAGTATTTGTTGTTATCAATATAGATTTTTTTCCTGAGGAAATTGCCAGAGCCCCTGAGCCAGGGACGTCCTCAGCTAGTAGACCGTCTTTCAAGAGGGAGAGAAGGACTACATCTTTGTCTTACCTGGAATCAAACTGATGACCACCTGTGTAGTGTGACTTCAAGTGGTCTCAGAAATGCCTTCCTTCCCATTACTTTGCTGGAAAATTTCATGACGAAATTATGCCTTTGGGATCAAGTTTTCAGTGAAAATACAAATCTCTCTGAGAGAACTTTTACATAAAGCGATAGCTCAGAATCAGTTTCCAACCACATTTATTGAGCACCTACTGTGTGCCAGAGACTGTGCTAGGCATTTACCATCCATATGGTATGCTAGTTATGTATTGCTGTGTAACAAATTACCCCCAAAACTTAGAGGTTTAAAACAACATACATTTTTTTTACCTCAGTTTCTGCAGTCAGGAATCCTGGTGGGGCTTAACTGGGTACCTCTAGTTCAGGCTTTCAAAGGGGGGCCGACCACTTCCAAGATCATTCACGTGGTTATTGGTGGCCTCAGGTCCTCATCAGCTGTTGACTACACACATCATTTCCTCACCACATGGGCCTTCCCATAGGCAGCTCACAACATGGCAGCTAACTTCACTCAGAGCGTTTGAGCAAGAGAGCAAGAGAGGGTGGACAAGATAAAAACCAAGTCTCTCTATAGCCTAACCTAACAAGTGACACCTGTCACTTCTGCCATATTCTATTTCTATTCATTAAAAATGAGTCAACAGATACTGCCCACACTCAAGGGGAGGGGATTATACAAAGGCATGAATATCAGGAGACAGAGAACATGGGAGCCTTTGTGAAGGCTGCCTACCACATATTAGTTCTCATTTTCTTCTCCCAGCAGCCTTGTAAGGGACCTTTATCTTCATGTCAAAATGGAAAAAGCTGGTTCAAAGAAAGTAAGGGTGATAGTTAAATTTTATATGTCAACTTGGCTAGACTATGGTGCCCAATTGTTTGGTCAAACCCTACTCTACATGTTGCTATAACGATATTTTGTACATGTGATTAACATCTGTAATCAATTGACTTTAAGGAAACCAGATTACCCTTGATAGCATAGGTCGGTGTCTTCCAATCATTTGAAGGCTTGAGGAGCAAAACTGATGTTTCTCAGTGAAGAAGGAATTCTGCCTCAAGACTGTAACACAGAAATCCTACCTGAGTTTCCAGCCTGTGCCCTGTCTTAAGATTTCAGAGCCAAGACTACAACATTAATTCTTGTCTGAGTTTCCAGTCTATTGGCGTGCCCTATGAATTTCAGATTCAAGACTGCAACATCAATTGTTACCTGAGTTTCTAGCCAGGCAGCCTCTCCTACAAATTTCAGACTTGCCAGCCTCCATGATTGTGTATGTCAATTTCTTAAAAATAAATCTCAATGCAAATATAAATATATACCTTATTGATTCTATTTTTTAGAGAACCTACTGATACAATAAGTTTCCCAAGTCATATAATTGGTAAGTGGCAAAGCAAAGAGGTGGAGAAAGAAGTTGAGAGCACAAAGCAGTCTTTCAATCAACAAATATTTACTGAGTAATGTGGTAGATTGTGTTTTCCAAAGATAGCTACCACGACATATCCAACCCACATGTTCTTCTTATAATTTAATGCCGAGGCTTCTCCCATCATGAGATGTGTCTATGTTCTCTCTCCTTGAATCTGGGTGGGCATGTAACTACACAGAAGTGACACTATTTGATTTCCAAGCTTATGTCTTAAAAGGTGATACCACTTTTGTTTACCCATCTTGAGGTGTTCACACTTGGAATTCAGCAGCCAGACTGCGAGGCAGCCCAAAGGAGCCCATGTGGAGGGAGTCCCGGGAAGGGCCATGTCTAGGGGTTCTAACTGACAGTCCAGCTGGGGTTCCAGCCAACAGTCAGCATCAATCACCAGACAGGTGACTGCATAGGCCATCAGACAATTCCAACATCTGACTTTGAGTCTTCCCAACAGAGATCCCAGCCATTCTAGAGCAGAGACAAGCTCTCCTGCTATACTTCGTCTTGTCTGAATTCATGACATATAAAAGTCTTGAAGGATTAAAAAAAAGATAGCTGCTGTTTTAAGTTGCTAAATCTAGGGGTGATTTGTGACACAGCACTAGATAACTGACCCTGAATCGGGGCCTGTTGGAGGCCCAAGGGATACACTGGTGAGCAAGAAAGACATAGCCCAATAGAGTTTTGTATTAGGCAGCTTGGGCTGCTATAACAAAACACCACTGACTGGGTGGCTTAAACAACATTTATTTCTCCCAGTTCTAGAGCCTGGGAAGTCCAAGATCGAGGATCTAGACAATTCATTTTCTGGTGAGGGCTCTCTTCCTGGCTTGCAGACAGTTGTCTTCTTGCTGTGTCCTCACATGGCAAAGAGAGAGAGAGAGATCTCTGTGTCTCTTTTTATAAGAGCACAACTTCTATCATCGTGGGGGCTCCATCTTCATGACCTAATCACCTCCCAAAGGCCCTACTTCCAAATAGCATCACTTTGTGGGGTAGGACTTCAACATATGAATTTGGGGAGACACAAACATTCAGTCCATAGCAAGTTTACATACCAAATGGGAAAGACAGATAAAAATCCCATAAACAAGTAGATAATTTACCAATGTTATTGAGAAGATACAACAAGAAGATCTGGAGGTACTGCTTGAGCTAGGGTAGTCAGAGAAGGCTTCTTTGAGGCAGTGCCATGTGAGTTAAGATGTGAATCATGGGGAGAGGCAGACAAGCAAAGAGCAGGAGAAAGGCATTCTAACCTGAGAAAACAGCAAGTTCAAGGCTCAAATGAAGGCCAAACTTGAATGGGGGTTTTTTGAAGGATGTCAGCAGCAGTGGCAGAGGGCTCTAAGGGGTGTGGTAGAAGTGGGCCCCACTGCCCAAGATATGGATACACAATTTTATTTGTTGAGAATGAAGTGCCAGGACTCTTCCACTTGTCCCCTCACAGCCAACCTTTGTTGGGGGGTGATGGGGAGGGAGACTCACAGATCAAATCTATAGCTCAAGGAAAGCAGATCCTGGGAGGGGTCAGTGCAAGCTGCTTCAGAGTTGGTCCAGCCCTGCTCAAAGCCTGCCCTGTGCTGAGCTGACCTCTTCTCTGGGCCATGGGTAGGGAGTGAAGGAGGGAGGGAGGATGATGGGGCAGAGGGACTCCCACGCATATCAATGGGCTTTTTCTCTTTTTAGTAAGCTCAGCAGAACCCTGGCCTTTGTCTGGGGCCCTGCTCCCCTAGCAGATCTCATAAAGGGCTTCAAGCTGCAGGCTGGGGCTAAGGATGGGGCAATCTGGGCTGTCCTCACAATGGCAGGGTGAGGAGGTTAAAGCCCAGTGTCAGCTGCTCAGAATTTCATCCCTGGGGCTTTTTTTTGGTTTTTTTTGTTTTGTTTTGTTTTTTTGTTTTTTTGTTTTTTGTTCCTGGTCGCAGGCTTGATATTTGATGGGGGCATCTGCAGTTAGCTGCAGAAAAAATGGGTGGGGGACAGCAAGGCTGGCCTTGGCCAAGGTTACAATAGACTGGTGAGCCATGGCTAGGGCTGGGGTTTCAGGACAGGGCACAGAAGAAGGATCTGAAGGCCCTGGTTGCACAGTCTTTGGGCTTTCATACTCATCAATTTGTATCTCAGAGCCCTACTGTCTTAAGAAAGGAACCAACTGCCTCATCTGGTGGATAATTCTCACATGGCAAGTTTGGTGGTGTGCAGTTTGAGGGAGGAAACTTGCTGTGTAAAGACACTGCTGGAAGACTGAAGAGACCACTCCTGGACTCTTTGGGAATTGTGAATACATGTGCTAAAACTACATATCCCCATCCACGGAGCAGGAAAGGTAAATTGTGGTATAGTCACACAATACAATACTATGCAGCAATCAAAAAGAACAAACTACTGAGACCTCAATAATGTTACTGAGCAAGAGCTTGCAGCTCTATGCACATAGAAGCCAATACTACACACTGGCTTTGAGAAAAAAAAAAAGACTTTTATTTCAAGGTCAACTAGCAAGGAGACAAGAGGCAAGCGTCAAATCTGTCTCCCTGATCCAGAGTTCTGGGCAAGATTTAGGGAGTTTCAGCACCAGATCTTCCTGGAAAATGGACCCTTTGCAACTGAAAGGGTTCCGATGTTCAGGTTCCAGTCATGTCCCGATCCTTTAGTTCTATGGAGTGGAGTTGGGGGAGCAGTTAAGGGTTCACAAGTGTTACTCATAAACTTTGTTTCCAGGTCTTGTTAGAAACAGACGCCATGTTGTGTGAAATAAGCCAGATGCAAATGAATGAATGTTGTTGGATCCTATTTGTAAGAAGTTCATGGACAAGCAAAACCAATCTATAATGCTAGAAGTCAGAATAGTGGTTGCTTATGGGGGCATTGTCTATGAGGGGGCATAAAAGAACCTTCTGGGCCAGGTGCTGGAATTGCTTTATATCTCAATCTGGGCAATGGTCACATATATCTATACATATATACGAATGCATCAAGCTAAACATTGAAGATCTGTTCACTCTACCATGAGCACGTTACACTTTAAGAAAAAACTGAAAAGAAAAAATGACCTGTCCAAGAGGAGCTCTGCTTACCTCCCTCACACCTCTCAGCTACACAAGTCAGAGGAAAGTGCTGGGTGTTAATTAGCCCAGGGACTATTCAGGGAGCTAGATTCCAGCTGCACGAATGGAGGATTTCAAGTCACATTCTCAAAAAGAACCTTTTGCTGGAACCTGGCCCATCATTTCAGTTCACCTCCTGTCCACACTGCTCAATGCGGGGCTGCTCATGAGCACAGCAGCTGGAAAGCCCTCGGACCAATTACTAACTGTCCTTGAGGTTCTGCAACTCACATGGACAGGGCCAAGGCCAAGGCTATCTTCATGCTCCATGGTACCACATTTGCAGGGTGTTTTCTCCACCACTTCCTCCTTGTAGCAAAAAATTGTCTATAACCAGAGCTTCTAAACCTTGCTAATTTGGGTTCCTGAACACATTTGCTGTTTTGATTGAATCTCTTGACTTTTCCAGCTCATCCTCAACTTGAATTACCCTCCCCTCTATAAAACCTGCCCATGGCAGACACACACAGATCCACAAATATATACACACATGCCTCTCCAGAAGGGACTCCAGGCTGATCTTGGCAGTTTGAAGAGGTCCTGGGTGTGAAAATGTGGGTGAATTAGTCAGATGACCCTCCCACTGGTCCTGCAAACTAAAGCAGAGCTAGGAAGCATGGAACGTTTTCTGAGCTGGCCTGCAATTTAAAAAGGCAATAAATGCCAGTGCTCGGGCATCCTGCAGAAGGATGATGAAGACGGGCAGTCTTCCTTTAGTGTTTCCTCAACATTGATCATCTCAACAGTGCAGGATTCAGTGCAAATCTGTAAATATTTTATTGCAGAGAGATACCTAAGAAATGCAGGACACAGTTTCTACTACTAGAACACCTCAATATTTATTGAATGAGAAAAAATGGATGGAGGACTTCCAATTAATCGTGCAATTATTGAGCATATTCACATACCTGCACTGTTTTCCCCAAAGCACTCACTAAAATGA
>NW_024340701.1:17994163-18017547 GCF_902729225.1 Pteropus medius
GGAAACTAAGCGCCTGTGCAGGTAGAAGCTGTGAGAAGCAACCCAATTCAGGCAGCAAAACCTAAGAAAGGCCAAGGAATTGGAAGCCCAGGTACTGCAGAAGGTACAGATGAGCTGAAAAAGGGGTTTTTGCACATTTGTTTTAAGAAGCAGTTAGACTTCTCCACCTCTCCCAGCCAGGTCATTTCAAATTCACTCCCCATCAGGGTCTCTGCGTTCATTCTGGAAAATGGAACACAAAGGACTCTAGACTTAGGACACCATGCTCAGTTGACTGCAAGGGTGCATACTGAAAACATGGGTACTGTACTGGAAACAGAATTAATAAATGATGATTGTCATCTATAAACCACTAAGTTTGGGGGTGATTTATTACACAACCATAGGTACTGATAAAGAAAGTAAAAGATGAAGTCGGAAAACATGAGATTTGAAAAACTGGAGATCGTACATATGGGAGAGAGATGAGGAGAATTCTCACTTGGATGCTGAGGGGAGACCCTATGGGGGTCGCTGAGCAGTAGGCCTGGAGAGAAACCCAGGCTGATCACAAAAGGAGCATGCAGGATTCTGGGATGTGGTCTCAAAGAAAAAAAAAAAAAAAGCAAGCTGAGCGGTTTATTTGAATGTACCCAGAAGAGATGTATACATCTTTGAAATGAATTAAGGATAGCTAAATAAACTAAAAGGGAGTGAGAGGTAAATATTAACTCTGAGAAAAATAAAAATTTGTACAGTAAAGGGCATGTATTCCAAACATACCATATAACATGGCAGTGAATACATTTACATACTTATAATCACTAAATATTGATTTAATGAAAAATTGTGATATAATTAATTAGTACAATAGGAGCAAGAGATAGTGTAGGTGTGGGAAAAGGGAGAGTTAAATTCGATTTCAAGTAAAAACCAATGGTGGATTTGTTTTCTAGGGCTGCCATAACAAATTACCATAGATTGAGTGGCTTAAACAAGAATGTATTGTCTCACAGTCTGGAGGCTGGAAGTCCGAGATCAATGTGTCATCAGGGTTGGTTCTTTCTGAGAGTCGTGAGGGAAGATCTGTCTAGGCCTCTCTCTTTGACTTGTAGATGGCCTTCTTCTCCCTGTGTTTCTTTACATCATCTGTTTCCTGTGAGCATCTGTGTCCAAATTTCCCCTTCTTATAAGGACAACAGTCATACTGGATTAGGGCCCACCCTAATGCTCTTATCTTAACTTGATTATCCAAAATGACTCTAATTTCCAAATAAGGTCACATTCACAGGTACTGGGGGTTAGAACTTCAGTATCTTTTAGAGGGATACAATTCACCCATAACAGATGATTAATGTCTGAGATCAATAAATCAAAAAACAATAGCATAAGCACATTATTTAGAGATATGAAGGTAAATATAAGAATAAACATATCAGAAAGTCAGAAGAGGTTCCTTCTGGGTAGCAGAAATTGAGATAGAGCCAAGGGGCTGTGGTTTTTTCCTTCATAAGCCTGAAAGGACTGCCTGACTTGAAAACATGCACATTTCTCACCCACCTTGATTTCCACACTCATTGTCATTACTATTCAATTACTCATCTGTGGTCCACATAAGACCATAAACCCCTGAAGGCTAATAATAGTCATAGCCAATATTTACATAATGCTTACTATGTATCCACCACTATTCTAAGCAGTTCACCGGTACTATTATTATCCACCATTTCAGATGTCAAAACTGAAGCACAGAGAAGTTAAGTGATTTGCCCAAGGTCATTGGACAGATAAACACTACTTCTATTTCCTATTCATTTTGGCATTCCTTATTCTACTGAGTATGAAATCACACCCATAGTAGATGTACAATATCTATTAGAGGTCAGAAGAAAGGGTGGAGGGGCCTCTTTGTCTGCTCTGATGAGTATGTGGTTTCTCCCTATCCTGAGCCAACCAAATCTTCTATGACTGCACCCCCATCTTCCTCTCTTAGGGAACGTGTCTGCCCTTCAAGCCCTGCCTCTGGGTAGGCATATTCTTTTCCATGTAGTCCATCCCACCCCAATGACTGCAACTGATTGAGCTAGAAAGGGCCTTTGACTCAGGACCAGCCAATCAGAGGCTGATCTGGGAGCCATGTCATGGCATGGTCTGATGAGGAAATAAAACGTAGCCAGTCAGGTTCTCCCCACTGGGCAATGTTTTACTTAGCTGCACATGCCTTTCAGACATGGAGAGAAGGCAGTGTCAGTTTGTCCATGGCTGTTGAAGTTGTGAGGAGCAAAGAATGGCTGGTGGAGGAAGAAAAGAGAGCAGAACCACCTCACAGCCTTGTGCTGCCTTACAACCAAAACCCCTTTCTTGAGACACCTGAGTCTCCTCTGGTCTTATAAACAACCTCAGATATCTACAATGGCCTGTGTCTTGCATATGAGCATTTCTCTTTTCTAAATGTTTTCCTCTGAGTGTCTTCTTCTGTTTCTCTCTTCTCACCTTTTTATATCCCTCTCTCCTTCTTTAGTGTTCAAGCTAACCAGACATTACATTTTTAATGTACATTGTTTTTCATAAAGTCATGGACCATCAGCACTGTGAGGCACCTTTTAGATTAGCATTGTCCAATAGACCTATGCGTGATAATGGAAATGTACCATATCTGCCCTGTCCAATATGGTGGCAACCAGACACATGTCGCTATTAAGCACTTGAAATGTGGCTAGTGTGACTAAAGGACAAATTTTTTATTTAATTTAATTTTAATCAACTTAAATTTAAAAAGCCACACATAACTAATGGCTACTGGGTTGGGCAGCACAGTCATTAATTGATCCATTACCTCTTTTTACAGATGAGTATCTTGTTGTGAGTATAAGAGCCTTGGATCATCTCTTTCATAATCTAGTGGCTGCCTCCTCAAGTCACTGCCCAGCACAGAGACTGAGGTGACTGGCTCCTGCTGAAAATCAAATACATAGTTGCTTCCTCATAACAGCAGGCCCAGGAAGACCGTCAGAGGTTCTTCATGCAAGGGCTTGTGTATAGCAGGAGTTGAGGAACAAGTCTGGTGATTGGGCTAAAGCAGGAGAATTTTGTAATCTCAAATTCAGGTCTGCCTCTCTGATTTTAGGGACCGCCTCAGAGGTTCAGCCACACTGCTTCTTGGCAGCCCAGATCTCCCATCCCCCACTCTCCAACCTCTTTTCCCAGAGGCCCCTCCATCAAGATGGTCCTGTTCTACACCCCAGTCCCTCAGAACCTCTGTCTGCAGCAGCAGATGGTAAGTCTTGAGACTAGTAATTTACAGTGGTAGATGTGTTAGCCCCTGGGACAGAAATGAGCTAGCTGCTTCTCAGACTGGTTTTTCAGACTTCATATCCCAGATGTGGCCATGCGACCTTATTCTAGCCAATAGCAAAAAAAGATGGACATCACATACAGATCTGGCCCATAGAAACCTCCCATGTGCTCTTTACTCTTCCATATCTTGGTATAGATGAGTCCAACAAAGCTACAATATTGAAGGAACCTAGGTCCATGAATCACCACTGGAGAGGAGAGTCTCCTGTCCTTTGGAACACCCATTTTTGGACTTTATTCAGTGATAAATAATCTTTTGATGTAGTAAGCCACTGTACTTTGGGGGGTTATCTGTTACAGCAGCCAGCATTTCCCTAATTACTACACCCCCAGGGAACATATTTCTCTCTGTAAGTGTCCTTATGTTGTAGGTGGTGGGGATTAGGTTCACTCTGGCAGTGCAGTGAGGGGGATGTGCTCTTGTCAGTTGTGACCTGAGATTTCAGACCACAAGGTGAAGGCATAAATGCTTGGTGTCCGAGCTGAGCTCAAAACTGACTGAGTCTGAATGAAGCCTTCTTACCCCTCACGGCCTGCCCTCCTTGTAGCCACAGTCTGACAGAATCACTCTCCTCTTGCCCTTCTTAATGGAAGGTCTCTAACTGAATCCCACAGGAGAATGGAATCCCTCTGGAGGAGCAAAGGCTAACAGTACAACCTCTCTGAGGAACTGACAGCCTTCAGCCTCTGTGTAGATAATACATAGGCAATGTGGGGCTTCCTTCCTTCACAGTCCTTGAGCTGGACCAGTGGGCCTCAGCCTGAGGGACAGGAAGCATCTTAGTTGCAAAGAGCTCACGTGATTCATTCTAGTGTGAGCAGCAAGGAAAAAGTCAAAGAAATTGGAATCACGATTTGAGGGAGGCCCAAGGTGGGTATTTCCTGGCAAACAGATGAGGATCCTGGCCAAAACTCCCTGCCAAAATTTCTCGGCTCTGAGAGTCACGGATGAAGGGCAAAGAAACTTTCTGCCTCATTAACCAAACTCAGGAGCATGAGAGGAGGGTCAGGCTTGGGAGGGGAAATACTGAGATCACTCTAAGGTATACAAGGTTTGAAGGGTTAGTGGGGTGCCCACATACATGCTTCTAACAGCTGGATGGGAATGGAGTCCTGAAAGGGCCGAACGGAGATGCAAACTTGTGTCTGGAGAGAGGTGATGATGAAAACCAATGTCCCTAAAATCAGAGAGTGGAGGAGGGGATTGCCAAGAGAGCCAGAAAGAATGCTAAGAAGAGGCTTATGGAGCAGACAAAGTGGGGCACTTGAGTCACCTGGAAAGCTAGACAAGGAGAAAAATGAAGAGCAAGAGGACATGGAGGAACAAATGCAGGAGAGGGGGTGTCAAGAGGAACCACGTGTGGGGAGAAGGTGACAGAAGAAGAAGTGGTCAGCCATGTGGAGCAAGGAGAAAATAGGAGGAGAAGGGACACAGAAAGGCCATTGCATCTGGTAACAGGACTTCATTGGTGGCCTATGAGAACAAAAGTTAACCCAGAAAGATACTCGCTGGTGAGCAAGGCGAAGTCAGGTAGAGATTTTAAATTTATAGCAGAGTCTGCAAAAAAAGACAAATTGCCCCTTAGGGATTGTGAACTAAACGTCATGAGGTGCACCTTGGGCAGGGCCGGTCTAACGGCACAAAACAGAAGCCCACTTGCACAAGCCTAAGTAAAAAGGGAGAATTTATGGGAAGAACATGAGGCCATCTCAGAGATTCAAGGACAGGAAGTACAGCTGGCCTCTGGGAATGGGAATCAGCAACTGGGATGCCAGCAAGAACCTTGGCAACTCCATCCTCTCTTTCTTTGTCTCTGCAGCTCCGAGGTCTCTAATTTCAGCTTTCCTCCAAAATTGCTTCTTTATTCTCTCTCAGCCTTTTCTGCTGCTCTGGGCACATGGTGGGAAATGGCTGCCTCGGGTGGCCCTTCTTGTCTGTTCCCTTCTGTCTTCCCCTGGCCCACAACTGTGCCTGGCACAAAGTGTTCATTCAAGCAGCCAACAAAAACTGCCTAGAACCTCCAAGATGTCCCAAGGCCTAATTCTTGGGAAAGGATCTGATTGGTCCAGTCAGCTCAGACGCCCATTCTTTATCCAATCAGCTATGGCCAAGGGGAGGGTCTAGTGCCCTGGGATTGGAAGGAGTGGGATTGAGGAGGAGCATCTTTGGGAAGGGGGCTCAAGTAGGTTTTTGAAGAAGAGAATGTGGTAGCTGTCACACTCTGATATTCCAGACAAGCTGCAGGCCCCTGATCCTTCTGGAACAGAGAGAGACTCATGAAGTCAGGCTCCACTTTAATGATGGTCAATAAATAACTCCATGGAGGCCATGATGGGTGAGATATGTACATCCACAGACAAACAGCATTCCTGAAAATGAGACTTTCTTGTGCTTCCCTTCCTCTCCTCCACCCCCATCGTCCCCCACGCACCCAAGCCCCGGGAGACCACTCACAGAACTCATCAGGGCCTCTCATGACATCCAGGAGATTTCCCCAGCCTCAAATCTCATTTTCTTGGATGTAGCCCGACTCTTTTGTTTCCTTTGGCTACAGCCTGAAATGAGCAGAGCTGGATTGGAGGGTGCTGCAGGAGAAGGGGAAGCAACACGTGCCCTGCTTGGAATGGTTCTAATGTGGATCAGGCAGAGACTCAACAGGAAGCAGTTAGGAGAGTTCGAGAAGTATCTATGTACAAAGGGACCATCAACAAAGATGTGAGTGTAGGGGAACCACAGGAGCAGCACAAGAAGCAGAAGCTGTTAGTAGTGGAGTTGTTCCTACCCCAGGCCCAAAGGGGCAAGGAGAGGTTGTGGTTACTTAAACCAAGAAGAGAGGGCAGAGGTAAGTAGAGAAGGCCACCTTAAAAGGAATAGGGACCTTCAGTGAAAGAGTAAGTTAGCCCAGGTATCTGGAGCTGGCCAACAGGAAGCCCTTTGAAGTGAGTGCAGAAAGGTCAGTTTTCTGAGGTACAGGACAAGGAGGAGGGGTGGAGCATGGACCTGAAGGGACAAGTGGAAGATGTTGTGGACATCCGCTTACATAGGGGTAGTGCTTGACACTGTGGGCTCCGCCAGGGCCAGCCACTTGGCTCTTTTGCCTTTTGTTGCCAGCACCCCACCCACTGCACAGTTCATGCTTTCAGACTGTGTTTGCTGATGCCCTGAATGAATTCCATGAGTCTCTTTGTTTCTCATATTGGCAGTGTAGTGGCAGCTAATGGCATTCAGCTGAATGGGACCAGGAACTCTTCCTAACGCAAAGGTTTCGAGGATGGAAAAAGGAAAAAGGAAAGAAATCAGAAAAGCCCCAAAGATGAAGACTGAATGATGCTGTAGCTATTCTATACCTTCTCTCCAGGAAGAGCGAATAATAAGCTGTGCTGTCTTCTTCTTTATTACAACCTTTATACTAGTGATAAAAACCACTGAGACTGGCACACGTAGCACTTTAAAGTTTACCAAGTGGTTTATGTGCATTATCTCGTCAGATCTCCTCAACAACCCTGGAAGATACACTGTATTATCTTCTCAATTTTACAGACCAAGCTCAGAGAGTTTAGGTGACTTGCCCGAGGTCACCCAGCAGGTATTAGCGGGACCACAGCTAGGACTTCAGTTAATTTCTATTGTCATTTGTGCTCTGCTGCTAATTATCAGAAGTCCTCTCATGCCCATTCCTTGCTGGGCATGGTGTCCAGATTTGGGAACTCTGACTTTCAAGAGGCAGAACTGCTGAGCGGGAACCAGAGCAAACAGGGACCAGAATTGGCACAGAGAAACTGCAGAACACAGGGCCCCTTTGTTTTCTGCTGCCACCTCCTGGATCATTAATGTGCTTCTCTTCCTTTCGCTCTTCTCTGTTTCAAATACAAGCAGAAGTAGGGGGGATGCCATCCCTACTTATTGCAAAATTGTATAATAATGTTGAAGGTTTTAAAATTGGATTCATTTAAAAAGGAAATTTTAACACATGCTACAACGTGGATGAACCTTGAAGACATTCTACTAAGTGAAATAAGCTGGTCACAAAAGGACAAATACTTTATGATTCCACTTATGTGAGGTCCCTACAATAGTAAAATTCATAAAGACAGAAGGTGGAATGGAGGTAGCCAAGGACTGGGTGGGGAGGGAGGAATGGGGAGTTAGTGTTTTATGGGGACAGAGTTTCAGTTTTGCAAGATGAAAACAATTCTAGAGATGGATGGCGGTGATGGTTGCACAACAATGTGAATGTAATGAATGGTAAATTTTATATTATGTATATTTAACACAATTTTTTAAAACAGAATTTGGTAAACATTTAATGAGCATCTACTATGTGCTCTGCACTAGGAATTCAAAGCTATAAAGCATTAGCTCTATTTCCAAGGATCGATCAGTCCTATTGGGCAAAGTGACATAAATATATTCAGTGCCGTATGGAAAGTGCCATAGTGCAGTGTGCACAGGACTGAAGCTAGTCTATTACTGGCAGGAGATGGTGGTAATTATGGGGGGACTATAGTAAAGTCTTCCCACAGAAAGTAGTACCTTAGTGGGGCTTTCCAGAAACTGAGATGATTTCATGTATGTGAAAGTGGTTGGGAGGGAAGTGGGGGAACTGGGGACACAGAACATTCTAAGCAGAGGAAAAATAAAGAAGTGTGAAATAGCATGCTGTTAAATCTCCTCTCCTTATTTGTGGGGATGTAACCAAACCCATATCTCCATATTCTCCACTGATAGGTCTATGACAGTGCTTCTCAGAACATCTGTGGTGAAGAACGTGTGTGTGTGTGTCTGTGTGTGTATGTGTAATTTCCAGTCCATCCTAGACTGATATGTGGTCCTACTGTGTGTGACTCTTATGAAGTTCATGCCACATTCCACTCACTGTGGAAGTTTGACCTGATCGATAAGAGTCCACTGATCACCCACTTGAATGTCACAGCGAGGTCTAGTTGCTTTCAAGGTTTCAGAATAGTCACTCTCAATTTCTGTACTTATCTTATTATAGACCAGCACTGGTCCACGAACCACACTATGAGTACCACCGGTCTATAAGATGGTAAATCCCTTAAAGTGAGGAACTACTTCTTTCCATTGTATCTGTCTTTGTGCATGCCTTCCAAATTTTAGCAAGACCACCCAAATGAAGCCTTCTCCTTGCCCAGAAAGAGATGCCCACTTGTTAATTAGCCAGTGTTTCCCCAGTGTTTTGAATACGGAAAGCTCTGCCACTATTAAATACTATTATTATTATTATTAGCCTCATGTCCACTATAGTGGATGTCATTTAATTAGAACTGCATAATAGGCAAATCTGCCTTAATTGGCTGGATGTGGCTAAGAAACCATTTCACATCTGTGTCTGCAGTTCTCTGTTTTGTGGCCATCACATCACATTCTCTGGCAATGGGTCATTTTGGAGACCTTGGGCAGGGTTCAGGGAAGGTTATCTGGCTACTGATTAACACTTAATTAGCACCTTTTTCATGTAGCACAGCAGTGACTTTGTAAATTTAAAAATTTCAGGGGACCACTTAATGTGGAATTAAAGTACAAGTGCAATATTTAAGATGCATGAAATTGTTTTACGCATTACAGCATTAACTAGCTCTTAATTTATGCAGTGCATGCCAGCAAAGGGCAATTAAAGTGTAGCAAGGAAAAAATTATAGATCTCTACGTTGTCCTGTCTTCTCTTCTAATGATGCTTTTGAAGGCTTTTGCTATGTTTGTATCTCAAGTCATGTTCTAAATTTAGGAGTAAATGGTAAATTCTGAAGCTTGTTTGCCCCCACAGGAACTGGCATTATGTTTAAACTGAAAGTCTTTCCAACCAATAAGTCCCTCCAGGGCCTAGAAATCCACCCAGGCCTCAGTGATTGGTCCAGGGAGAGGCAGATAACCCAATGAAATATCAGGAGACACTTGCTGGAGCCTTATGGGAAAGTGATGCTGACAGTGTCTTCCTTGGTAGCTGTTCAAAGGAGTGGTTCTCTTTGCCCCTTGCCAGTGTGATGTAAGGATGTGAGGTCTGGAACCATGGCAGCCAATATTTATTGAATGAGAAAAAATGGAAGGAGGACTTCCAATTAATCGTGCAATTATTGAGCATATTCACATACCTGCACTGTTTGGAATTTGGGAATGACTCCAAGACTATGGGAGGCCATATGGCAAGATAAAGAGAAACCCAATCCTGGGAGATATTATGAGAGACACTGGATTGGGAGTTGTCTGAAGGCAGTCTGACTTCTAGACTTCTGGATTATGTTAGAGCCTATAAATAGAGTTCACATTCCCGCCTCCCTGACTTTGTTTATGCTGTTTCCTTTGACTAGAATGTGCTTTTCTCCTTCTACATCCTTCCAGGCTAAGCCTAAATGCCATCCATCTAAAAAGCTTGCCATGTTTGGGATGATTAGAACCATGACCCTCTCCTCTGGGATGCTAATGCCCCTTATTTGAACCCTCTCCTTTGGCAAGGAGCACATGCACTGACCTGAAAAGTATGAAGCTGCTAATGTGACTCTCCATCTCCCCTATGAGGACCTAAGCTCTTGCTTCTGTCCCCAGCATTAGTATCTTACATACTGAGTCTTCAAAGTGCCACAAACCAGTTCCTAGAAAGGAATGTTAATGATATTAGGATGACAGTCAGAAGAGGAGAAAGCGCATACAAACAAGCATATGGTCTTCTTAGTTAAAGCCAAAAACTGGGTAAATGCTGCAGCTGGGTGGATTCCTTCGCCCCTGCAGCTGCTGAGAGCACATGAAGACTTATGATAAGAAGGGTGAGGAGTCACAGATATGAGAGCTACTTAGAATTCTATTTGTCCCTCTGTTTATAACTTACATATACTGATACAGTCTTCAAGTGCAAAAAGTGTTAGGAAAATAAAAGTGTCTTTGTCACCTCCTCCACCCCACACCCATATCCTCTGTGGCAGACAGAGTTGAGCTGCTTTGATCCCCCTCCAGCTGCTCAAAGTCTGATCAGCTGACAGCCTCATGGTCCACCCTAGCCCTTCTCGGGGTGGCTCTGACCAGCAGCTGAGCAAGGCACTGGCACTCAGGGCCGATCATTTCTGCCCAACATCGGGCTGCTCTAATGGGCACCCTTTGCTCAGGGCTCCAGCTGATTGGGCAAAAACTTTTCAGATCAGTATTGCTGCCTGCCAGCTGCACCTGTCCGGTCCTGCTTCCACACTTCTCATTTAATGGGTTCTCCTCCCCAAGAAACCCTTGGCACTCCTGACTCCATCTCAATGCCTGCTTCCTAGAGAACCCAACCTGTGACACCCTCCCTGGAGGTAAAAACTGCTAATTCTTGGATGTGTCTTCTTTCAGACATTTTTTTCTATTCATTTATGTATATATACTACCTAAAGACTCTTTATTATTAGTTTTGTTTTTGTACAAATGGGATTGCATTGTGTATGCAAGTCATTCTACAACTTTTAAAATTTTTGTACATCTCTGTGAATAGTAGATATCAGTGCATCTAGGTATGTCTTAATTTTTATTTGCTGTATACTATTCCATGGTATGGTTAGCCCATTGTTTACTTAACCATTTTCACACTGATGGGTATTTGAGTCATTTCTACTTTCTATTATTATTAATAATACTGCTAGGAATGTGCTATCAGTGGATTTCAAATAACAATCAAGCTGAACATGATTCCAGGCAGTATAAAACAAGCACAGCGAAAGGCTAAAAGAGGACCTGTATTAAGCATGCCTTTTATTTTCTGTGTTCTGATGCTTGGACATATGGGGCCTTGCTTACCCTGGATGGGCTGCACCTCCCAGGGCTGGCCAATTCCTCGAGATAGTAAACAACTCAACGGTGAGCACGCTTTCGAATGCAAATCAGCCAATCCAGAGCCCTACTCCTAGCAACCTCTTCTATCAGGTCTCATCCTCCATGCCACTATCCACCTGCCCTGATCACCTTAGGGCGAGGTCCCAGACAACTAGGGACAGTCCTTGTGCCCCAGAGCCCACTGAGATTTCTCAAACTAGCCAATCCAAAGCCTGCTTACCCTGCCTCGCCCACTCCTTTCATGGAAACCACGATAAATGCTCTAGCCCACATTTCCTCCTCTTCTTCTGCCTCCTGACTGACCCCAGTGCTTCCCCGTGTGCCCCCTGTGGCCTGGCATGCCCTGTCCTCCTGGGAATTGTAAGTATAACCAATTACCTTTCTATGGCAGTTGTCTCCTGATCCGTTTACCTCACCATACCTGAATAATAATAAGGCCTAGATTTTAAAACAGGACTTTGCGTTGGCAAGGTGGAACAAACATTTCTTTTTCTCTTAAAGGTTCCAGAATGTTTTTGTTTGTGAATTATTTCTGGGCAAATGTGAAGTGCTAAATGTGCTGTGTTACTTAGGCCAGATACAAGAACGAACTTCCTGCTAGTAAGCAAGACCACCTGAAAAACCCTATTCCTGGAGCATCTTTTAAATAGTGTCATTAATGGCAACAACACCTTCATGAGTAGATTCCCCACAGAGCAGAGGCAGGGGCTGAGGCAAAGCAGCCTCTCCTGTTGGCTGAAGGCTTTGGGAATTTACCACTCACCAGGACATGGTTCCACCCCTTGATGAAGGAGGCCATGAGGTTCCCTCCCGGCCACAGTCCCTGCAGACAACTAAGGTCATCTTCACCTGTGTTGCCCTGGGGCTCTGGGCCCGATGACATAGGGCATCCTGGCAAAGGCTGGTTTGTGTTCACAGCTGCCTGCCAGGAGCCGGAGTCTGTCAACTCAAGCGGCAGCAAGGGAAGACGTTTCTGACACAAAACCCCAGGGGAATCCACGGAGGAGCTGGGCTGTCATTACTTATTAACAATGGGCCTGATCCCCAGCCAGGCAGGCCCAGGGAAATAGCCTTGTGGGAAGCCAGCCTTTGCTCTTCGAGGTGGATTAACACTTTCAGGCAGGAGGAGCTGTCTGTGGTGGGGGGGGGCAATTGTCAAATTTTCACTTGTAAGAGGGGCCATTCTTTCCATGTTAGATGCAAACACACTCTTTTCTTCATCTTTCCTCCCCATTCTTCATCCTTATTCTTTTCTTCGGTTCTCCTGCCTCCTCAGATTTTAAGCCGGCAAACCCACAAGATGTGGGAGACTGCTAGTTGGGAAAGGAAGATTTGAGAATGCACACTGCAAAAAAACCTCAGTCTGGTGCCCTCACAGAAGGTATGGGAAGAGGGAGAGGCAGCTGGAGCTAGGGTGTAGGAAAGGTATGCAAACTAGATGGTTGTTAAAGCTGGTTATTGCCTCTTTTCTCTCCTCGCGGAGTCCTGGATTCCAGCGTCAGCACGTTGTGTCCCAGCTCTGCAATCTCAGCTGGGCAGAGTGACTCACCCATGACATTGCAGGTCCCGTTTCCTGGGGAAGCAGATGCTGGGATGGAGATTAGCATGCAGGACATTTTCTTGGGGAGCATTTCTAGGGTCAGCACCTGGAGAAGGGCGGGGCTAGAAGCCAAGCAGGCAGAGGAGGAAACTGAACTACAATGCTAGCCCTACAAGAGCCTCAGCTGACCCCTCAGAGCACTCTGGAGCTGGGTGACACTTCGGAGTTGTTCAGAGTTGGGCTGCAGGAGCAAGCCCTGATAGCCTTGCAGGGATCAGCCCCTGGGCATGGGCTGCTCCAGAAGCTGGCATGACCCTGGGCAGGGCGGTTTCTTCAGCCTTGAGGAAGGGCTGACAGCTGGGGATAGGCTGCAGACAGCATTCTCAGCAGTGGAGGGTGTAAATCCTTCTTTTCTGAAGGGGGGGCCTAGCAACCAGCACCCTGCCTCCTGGATGGGTGAACTGAGGGTTCTCCAATCAAAGGAGGATCATTCCTTAGGATTCCTGCCTCCTCACAGAGGCCATCCTGGCCTCTTTTCCTGCTGCATCTCCTCCTGTTCTCCTTTCATCATTCCTGCCAGCTCTCCTCCCACCATCCTGCCATCCTTCCCATTCCTCTTCCCTTCCTTATTCCCTGCAGGGGCTACACAGAGGTTTTTAAAGTTTTAAAGGCCATCCAATCTGGTGGGCCAGTGCAAGTTTACAAGGAAGCGGAACTGCCCTGATTGAGGTGGAAGGCCAGGGAGCCCCTCCCTCTGGCCATTGTGGTCTTGCTATAAAACACTTTGTAATCTGTAAAGGGCTGGTTGGCTGAACAAGGAGCATTTTTTTCTCTCTCTAATTGGGCGGTTCCAAATTTCACTGCAGGGGATGCTAAATTGTTGTAGGCACTTCTATTTTATTTGTGTCAACAGGAGCAGGAAAATGACAGTTGTGATGTGACCTGTAATGTAAAGTAAATTCTGGTGGGTCGTTTGGCATGTTGGTATGTACGTGTTAGGTTTCATCTGCTTTAGGAGAAGGCAGTGGGTCTAACTGAGGACAGACGTTTAAGAATGGGTACTTAACACTTTATCACAAATCTACACTCCAGAGCCCGTCATGGCCTAGGCATTAACTGGCACCAGAGGTTTTGTTCATTAGCATAAAGGGCCTTAGAAAGAGTTCTCACTGGGGTCAGAGAGAGGTGGACTGGGTAGGAATAGGAGCGGCATCCCAGCTTTTGCAGGCACAGAGTAGGAAAATCCGGCATGCCCTGTGGTTTGTTCTTGTATGAATGGCATCGTGGGTGTCTTTCCTAAGTGGTCCTGCGAGCATCTGGCTGCTGATTTGGTAGATTTTTGTCCCCCTGGAGTCGAACTAGAAAGATAGAGAATCTCACTGCAAGGATTCCTCAGGCAAACTTTTCTGCAGCAGCTGCCAGAGCTCTGAAAAGGAGAGAGAGCTGGATCTTCACAGAATTTACAGAACAAGTTATAGAACTGCTTGGCACAGCTTGCTCAGAACTTGACCTGAAGACTTCTTTTCACAGTGACCTAGTGGTACAGTAGGGGAGGGATCCTCCACCTTCACTCACCTCTAATTAGTCATGGCAACACAGATTTACCAAAAAGAACCTAATTGTTTTTCAAGACCAAACTAGCTTAGGTCAATTTGCAAGAGCCAAAAACCCCATCCCAGATCCTCTATAAAACCTTAATCGGCTTTGAATTCCCATCTCCTCACATCAGTTACTACCGTGTACCCCAATGTTTTCTCATGGGAGTAACAGGGTTCTAATGGTGTGTCTTCTGTCATAAGAAGTTTTAAGGACTAAAAGTACCTTTTTGTTAAACACTTTCAAAACAGATTGGATCCACAAATTGAAGACTGATCTCTTGGAGTTAAGGTGGAAGGTGGGAAGGGGAGTTTTAAAAAATCAACAGTGCTCAGAAGTGTCCGCAGCTTTTCTAATACTTGTCAACGTCACAGCAAGGAAGCCTCTGGCATTCATTAATCAGTAGAAGCTTTTAAGGGCTGGTGTACACAGGCACTGGGACAGGCAGAGTACGAAGCGAACTGCATGGATATGGTCCCTTGTGTCTCCACATTTACAGTTCAGGCTGGATGATGACACGGTGACATTAGATTAGGAGCAGTCGCCAACCGCACACACATCCTGCACACAACTGGACAATCAATGCAAGACACGTTGAGAAGGTAATTAGATTAGATATATATATCTAATGGCTTGGAATGCTGATTGCCTACCAAGGAAAAAACTAGGGTTGTGAGTTACATTCTCGATTTGGGTTAAATCTTCTCTCCCTATAGGCTGGCCTTGAGGGGTGGAGTCGGAGTCACTGGGGACCAGAAGGTTCTCAGCCAGCAGTAATGTGCTCACCTGTATGAGGTAAACCCCAATGCTTAAGACCTGAGAGCACAATATCAATTCAGAACTATTCTGATATTGGATGGCATTATGTTCATAGAAGGTGGATTCAACCCCATAAGATGATTCATAATTACCCTAAGCCAATCATGGTACAAACATTATTCTTTAATGATTTAGTTTAGGGACATCCCTGTCCTGGCCAATAGAACCTAACGGGGATCCTGGTGGGATGTTTCTCAGAAATAGTTTTCTTCCTGTAAAAAGAGAAATGTTTTAGGAGATTGATGTCATCATCACCCATTCACATTCTTCCCGCCTTTGAATGTTGTTGTAAGGATGTAAGATATTGAAACAGCAGCAGCAACCATTTTATGACCATGAGGGGATGACAGAATGAATAGAAAGGTAGAAAGAGCCTGAGTACTTGATGACCTTTTTGGCTACTGAACTCAAGACCACCTGCCTCTGGGCTTCTTGTCAGAGATATTAACATACCTTTACTGTTTAAAATTATTTTTGTTGGATACTCTGCTAAGAGCATCCTAATGGGTAATACCCCCATTTAATAATTGAAAAAGCTAAGGCCCATAGAGATTAGGTCATAAAGTTGGTTAATGAAAAAGAGGGGCCTTTAATCCAGGGATTCGAATTTCATCCAGAGCACTCTTCTCTGCCTCTTAACTCAGCAGAGTCTTAGAGAACCCCTGGCCTCCTCAAGGCCAAGAGTGCCAATGATTGGATTCTGTGTGCCTGCCTCCCTTTCCCCACCAAATTAGAGAGGTGGCTTTCACCTGATTGACCTTATTGGCTTCTCACTAATGTTCTGTTTGGAGAAAAAGGCTTCAAAGCTTTAAAATCTTTTACAACCACTGTCTCATCCTGCACCCTTCAATTAACAGGAGCCAGCTCTTTACCCCACTACAGGGGAAACTATAAAGAAAATGTTTTTTTTCTACGAGGAAATGTGTGTGGGGGATATAGTATTTTATTTCCTAACTTTAATCCTAGAAATTCCAGCAAACTGCTCACTCCTGTGCACACACACACACACACACACACACACACACACACACACGCACAAATGCACTTCAGGAGCACACGCATGGAGACATGTCACTCACTGGATTTTCATCCTATTAGGCTCTCTGGGATTATCAGATACAGAGACAAATTGAGGCTAGCACAGGTTCTGGGGTTTACAGAAGCCTCTGGAGGGCTGAGCATGAGCAAGAACTCCCACCTTGGTTCTGGAAACAGCCAGCAGCCATGGGTGGACTTTCCATCTGACTTTATCCTTGGCTGTTCCAGACTCTGGGGCCACCTCCATTTTCGAGACCCAGCTTCTCTCAGCTTCTATCACTCCTTCTCAATGTATCCAGAATTGGCAACCTTCCCCCAAAGCAGATCTGATTGGGTGGCCTCCTCACCACACTGCATGGCCCCAACAGCCTAGCTTGGGCTAGACAGAGTTCTCAAGCCAGGGCACCTCTGGTCTTTCCCAGGGTGCAGATTCCTAATCCAATCAATGGTAACAGGATCACAGAGTTCCACTGACAACTATGCAAAATAAACATGGCTCTCCTCAAATTGGGGTTATGAACCTTGCAAGTGCCTGCCATTTAATCAGTCCTGTTACAGCCTTCCAAGAACAACTGGAAACTTCTTTCCTTTCTTTCCTTTCCTCCTCTATGCCCTCCCTTCATTTCTTCCTTCCTTTCATTGCTTTTTCATTCGATAAACATTTCTTCAATGCCTACTCTCCCAGTTACCTATTGCTGCATAATAAATGATCTCAAAATCTAGTAGCTTCAAAAGAAGACTATTTTATCATATCTCACAATTTTGGGGGTCAGAATTTTGGGGGGCAGGGCTTGACTGGGTGATCCTTTTTCCTCTCGTAGCATCTGTTGCCATCACTCAGCAGTATTTCTTGGCAGCCTGGCTGGTCTGCAGGATCAAAGTGGACCATATCTGGTGCTTCAGCAGGAAAGGCTAGAAGGCTGGGCTCCTTGGGCTGCTGTCCCTCTTCATGTCCCTTAAGGCCTTTCCACCTGGTATCTCTAGTAAGTGAGTGGGACTTCTTACATGGTGACTCTAACAGTGAGTGTTCCAAGAGACAAAGAAGTAGAAGCTGGCAGTCTCTTCAGACTTGGGCACCAAAATTAGCACAGTGTCCCTTCTTCCATATTCAATTGGTCTAAGAAATCATAGAGCCCACCCAGATTTAAGGAAGGAGAGTGCCTAGACTCTCTCCTGTCAATGGGAGGCATGTGAAAGCACTGGTAGCCGTCTTTAATTTGTTGCTTCTTTTGCTAGGAATTGTGAAAGGTGCTGTTAAATAAAAGATAAAATAATAATAATACTGCCATTTTGTTCCCTTTTTACTTCCTCTGGGCTAAGTCCATATCTGGTGTAGGCTTTCCCGTATCCTTAAGTTACAGGAAAAACTCTGACATTGTAATGGGAGTGAGTAAAGGGGAGAGATGGGAGATAGAATCTGGGCAGGGTAGGCTTGTTCTCAAGACGTAATGTTCACTAGAGGTGAGATCCAGGAGAGAAGAAACTGAAGCTCAGACTGCTGGGGCTAAGGGGTGGGCAGAGAGGGAGACACTGTTGGCAGTTGTTGGAGGAAGGGAGGTCCTTGAGATTGTCTTAATCTGAGAGCCTTCTAAAGTCAGAGCCTAAAATGAAGATTTAGATGCAGGTAGTTAAGTTGGGAAGTGACCCCAGGAAGCATGGGGAAGGGCTGAGGAAGTGAGATGGGTGGGGAAGAGAAGGAAACCAATAAAGGGCTTTATCGCGTTGGAGCCCGGGAGACTCCAGGAGACCTACTCCGATGTTGTTGACTGGAAAGCAGTGAAGCTATGCTGTTTATACACCAACTTCCTTTCCTCATTAATCAAGAGTTGATCCTAGGGCGTTGAGCTTCCAGCACCTTTACCCTATTCTGCACCAGTGCCCATCCCAGGACAGTCATTTTGTCCAGGAGCTCTGCCTATTGGTGGCCTTCAGGGTGGCTAAGAGCGTCTGGGTGGGGCCCTAGAAAGTGTCTGCTGAGATGGTTTATGATGAGAATTTTTATTCCCTTTGCAGTGGATATGCACAGGGCCTCTGTCTCACACACCTCCAGGGGGTTCCTGTCACAGTCTGTCCTGTATGAAAGATGCCCCCATGGATGTGCAATGTAACCCTGCTCCTCCACCTTCCCACAAATTCATCATTATAGCCTTCACAGCCCAGGAATGCTTTGGGAGCCAGCACATTCTCTCTGATGTATTTGAAGAATACCTAGTTGTAAGCCAAGGTCAGCTCTGGGCCGAAACAAAGACACAAGCAGGGACAAGAGGCGCCTGCAGTTACCCTGTACATATTTGTCTCCTTGCAGCCCAGAGTCAGGAACAAGGGAAAAGAAGCACCTTCAGAAACATGAGGACATCCTCTGGGACTCACTCTTATGTCTTCCAAGGCTTAAGAAACAAGGAGGTACTTTGTCTACTGAGGCCAGACCAAGTTAGCAGATTCATTCACCCTTTGTGAGATCCATTTTGTCAGCCAGCCCCACAGCCCTCCGACCTCCCACCAGTGTGGGGAGCAGAAGGGGCATTGGATGTCAAACCCTGCGTCCCAGTTTAGAACCCCATCTCTGCCATTCCCTAGCTGTGTGACATGGAGGAAGTAACTTGACCCCCATGAGTTTCTGTCTCCCCATCTAAGATCATCTCTCAGGCCTCTTAAACCTTAGTAGGCTATGATTCTTAAATCTGAGAAAGGAGTGAGACGACATGTATCAGTGAACACTGAGGAGTCAAAGTACTATACAAACTGAAAGCTTTCACATGATTATGGCTGTTGTGGTACTGCAGAGCACTCTGTGGAAAACAGCCTTGGTCTTGGTTTATTCTACTCACATAGGAGCTGCACCACCCACCCTGGCCCATGCACTCTCATTCTGCCTCTCTCACCCCTAGCAGTATCTCCCTGTCCTTGGTTACTCCATGAAATCTATGTTGAGAGACTCTGCTTTTCTAATGCTTTCTTCTTGACAGAGGAAGAGGGCGCCCTGAGACCCTTAGTTCACCCATATGCCCTTTAGGTGTCTCAGTGGACACACACTATGGAGGTTCACCAGTTCATGTCCACAACCATTTCTGCTCCTTAGGCCAGCCTCAGATCCTCTGTTAAATCTGACCCAAGCATCTTGTTTTTGCCTCCTTGCTTCTTTCTGCAACTTCAAGTGCTTTATGCTTTTTATGAAATCTATTTGTATAATCTCTGCAAAGTATGAGATAAGTTCAATTAAGTTCAGTTAGGCCCATGTCATGTATGGACAAACTGACCTAAATGAATTATTTAAGAGAGCCTAGGATAAGGTTATGACAAACCAGTAGTTTATGCTCAGCTGTTTGCCTTTTTCCCTCTCTCTTGCTCACATCCACTCTCCTTGGGCTTAATAGGCAAATTATTGAAGGTTTGGGGTGGGGGCAGGAAGCTCTTTCTAGCCTGCAGATCTTGCCTTTTAGATAAGGTGGGGATAAGTCAGTCAGAGCTATCAGATAATGGGACTCTTCCAGAGACAAGGGAGTGATGGATTTCTCCCATTCTTTGATATAAATGCTTTGATTAGTTTGCATTTTGCAGTGCCTTTCCTCTCGGCAACTCAAGGCCTTTTGCAGAGTCTTATGTAATGGAAAATAATTCTGCAAAGTAGGCAGATGGGCAAGGCCAGAATCCAGAAACCTCATTCCTCATAGACACACGCAGCAACCCTGCTGGGACCCATCTGCATTGGAGCAGTGGAATTCGTGGTACTTTGAGGCTGTAAAAGAGCCCAGACAGAGACAAAGTTTACACAATTGCCTTTGCTGAGCTCCAAGGAGGCCCCTCTCCCTGTGCTTGGTGACCGGCTGTTAAATAAGAAAAGGTGGGACTAAGAAATAGAAGTAAGAGAGGGAAGAATGTGGCAATTATTAAAAGGAAGAAGTCAGTAAGTGCATGAACAGGTGATCAACAACCTTGGTCATTCAGGTAATGTAAGTCCAAACCATTATGACCAACAGAATGACTAATACATCAAAACAAATCAAAACTAATACTAAGTGCCAGTCAGGATGTGAAGCAACTGGAACTTCATATGCTGTTGGTAGAATATAATATTTAGCATAGCCATTATGGAAAACTGCACAATAACCACTAAAGCTGAACAAGTGCTCGCCCTATAACCCAGCAATTTCCCTTCAAGGTAAATATCTATAGATAACACATATGTTCACCAAAAGACCTATAAAATAAGATCCATTGCACTATTCAATTTGCCAAAAACTAGGGACAAACCAAATGTTCATCAGAAGTAAATAAATAACTTCTGGTGCATTTATACTGTGGAATACTATGAAGCAATGAAAAAGAACAAGCAACTTACTTATACAATATATAGAAAACTCTCATGTACAGAATGTGTACTAAAAGAAGGCAGACACAAAAGAGTGTGTTCTGTATAATTTCATCTATGTAAAGTCCAAAAATCAAGCTAAAGTAATCCATGGTGATAGAAGTCAGAAAAGTAGTTATCTTTTGATTGGGAGGCAGAAAGGTACCATTTGGGGTGCTGGTAATGGTCCATATGTTGATCTCAGTGCTGGATACACATGAGTTTTATTTGTAAAAATTACTGAGTTGTACATTCATGATGTGTGTACTTTACTATATGTATGTTACACTTCAATAAAAGGTTTGCAATTGGGAGGGGAAGGAGTAAGGGAAACACAGACATTCCTCAATTTGTGAACACGTTGGATTCTGACTATCCTTTAATCCATTTGTTCATTAATTCAAAGGGATCACCACCCATTCTACCTGTTCATGGCAGCAGGTTTAATGTCCATTCTTTTCTGGTGCTTAGCTTTCCATCAAATTTTGCAAGCCAAAATATCATAACTAGAGAAGCTTCTATTTAGAGTAAGGCCAAACACATTAGAGATTTATGACTTTACTCATTCACTCATTCATTCATTTAACCATCAAAAACAGGAAAAATTATTATGTGATTCTAGAAATCTCTAGACAGAATAATTCATTTCTAAATGTTCTCTTATTGGCAATAAGACATTTAAGACCATGTGGGGAAGAAGTCAAAGCTGGGTTGGGGACCGCCACTGCTATAAAAACTGCCTTCACTTCCTTTCCCCTAGATTCTTGGATTGGGGGCACTAATCTCTGCTAGAATGGAAGGTGACAATGTAGTGACAGCCTTGACAGAGGGTGTATTAGTCTCCCAGAGCTGCCATAAAGTACCATAAACTGAGTGGCATAAACAATAGAAATGCATTATTTAACAGTTCTGGGGGCTAGAAGTCCAAGATAAGGTATTGAGAGGGTTGGTTCTTTCTGAGGGCTGTGAGGGAGAATCTGCTCCAGGCCTATCCCCCAGCTTCTAGTGGCTTATTGGCAATCTTTGGTGGCCCTTGGCTTGTAAAAACAGTCTCTGCCTTCACCTTCCTGTGGTATTTTCCCTGCATGTCTGTCTCCAAATTTCCCCCTTTTTTATAGAAATTAATTTTTCAGTTATAATTGAGACACAATATTATATTAGTTTCAGGTGTCCAACATAGTGATTAGACATGTATATACTTTATGATAAGTCTAGTACCCATCTGACACCATACACAGTTATTACAACGTTATTAACTATATTCTTTATGCTGTACTCTACATCCCTGTGACTATCTTTATAACTGGCAATTTGTACATCTTAATCCCTTCACCTTTTTCACCCAGCCCCCCAAACCCCTCCCATCTGGCAACCATCAGTTTGTTCTCTGTATCTATGAGTTTGTTTCTTTTTGTTTGTTTTGTTTTTTAGATTCCACAATAAGTGAAATCATATGGTATTTGTCTTCTCTGTCTGACTTACTTCATTTAACATAATACCCTCTTGGTTCACCCATCACAAATAGTAAGATTTCATTCTTTTTGTGAATGAGTAATATTCCATTGTATATATGTACCACATCTTCTTTATCCATTTATCCATCGATGGACAGCAAATTTCTCCCTTTTATAAGGACACCAATCATATTGGATTAGGGCCCACCCTAATGACCTCATTTTAACTTAATGACCTCTATAAAGACCCTATCTCCAAATAAGGTCACATTCTGAGGTACTGGAGAGTTAGAACTTCAACATATATTTTGGGGGGCATACAATTTAGCCCAATACCAGAGGGGAATGACCACTCCAAGCTCTGTCCCCTCCACCACCACCACCACTGTGTCTGAGGCACATCAGCCAGAAAAGGCTGATGAGAGACCAGCAGCTTCTGAAACATATGGAGGGGAAAAAGCAGTTGACCTGAAGAATAATTAAAGATTTCCACCTCCAGAGGCACCAGCAGACATTTCATTCAAAACTGACTTCTTCCTGAATCTCTCTGCTTGAGCATGCTCTCTGGCCAAGGAGTTGCTAGCTGGCAAGCTACACTGGCCGGAAGTGCCAGGAAAGGAATACCCCTCAACCAATGAGGGGCTGAAGTTGGCAGATAAATACTCCAGCTTCCCTGTCCCTTGATGGCATGATCCCGAGGCATGTTTCACACAGGCTCTTCATGGGTCCCCATGGGACTGAGCCCTAGTTGCCTACAGTAGGAACCCAGTCACTGACATAGCCTTTATCTCTGCCCTATCTCACTTCCCTCTTCCCTCACCGTGTATCCTGGATCACCTCCCAAAGAATGACTTGCACCTAGATTCTTATCTCGAGGTCTGCTTTGGGGGAAACCCAAATAAGATTAAGACCATACAGTCACACACTGGTCTGCACTGAACCTTTTATCAGCCAGCAGTATGGCTTACAGATCTTTTCCTATCGGCACATATTGAAGAACTGTTTATTATCCCACAGTTTGGGTACATCATACTAAATTTAGCCAGTCCCCTTCTGGTAGACATTTAGGTTGCTTCCGGGTTTTTGCTGTTATGAACAATGTAGCAAGGAGCAGCCTTGTACACATGTCGATTTGCAAAGGGGCCAATAGATCAGAACTTTCCAGAAGTCCAATTGCTGGGTCAAAAGTTAAGGGAACAGTTTTGATCAGGACCCACTCAGGGGTGGCTCTGGAGCTCAAGATATGAGGTGACAAGAGTAGAGTGCCTTGAGCCTGGGAACACTGTTCATAATGAGGAGCTAGCATGCCTGAAGAGTGCCTGCCCACCCAGAAATTGTAACCAGGGGTCTCTGCATTAGAGGGGACCTTCTGTATGCTCTGAATGTGTGCTGGGAAGAAGGCCCCCTACAGCAGAAGGGCCTTCCCCCAGAGTCACT
>NW_024340701.1:18026317-18121145 GCF_902729225.1 Pteropus medius
ATCTACACCAAAGGGTCTCTTAATGAGCATTGGTATCTTAGAAATATTAAGATATATGATTTAAGATTACAGGCTCCTTGTCTGGGTGAAATGAGGCTAGTGTACCAACCTGGCACCCTCATAGCAACACTAATCTGGAGTTTCATCTGGTCCTCTATCATCTCGCCATTTTCTGAGGACTGTGGTGCCTGATCTCCACAGAAGTTTGGCTGACCCCATCAAGAGAACATTATTGCATCTCAGAGCAAACCCTGCATGCAAAATGCCTCAGGAGGGCCTGAGGACAGAATGGGACACTACCAAGCTACAGGAACAGGTTATATCACTGTTCTTGTACCTGCTTCCTAAGAAATGATTGTATGGTTGATTGAATTCCATCTGACATTTGCTTTCATTCTAATATGCCATTTGACAGTCAGTGGTGGGGAAGTACAAGTAGAGTCCCAACCTATCTTCCTGGCAGCAGGATCAGCTCAGGTATACCCACATGCCATCCAAGTTAGATGAGGCTTTGCTGTATTTAGGAATTAAACTGTGTCATTTGAACTCAGTTTCTCCCTCTATCTCTCTTTCTAGCTCTGGCTTCATTCTTAGGCTCCATGATGATAGGAAGAAGGCAGCAGCATCATCTCATATTCACTCTGGTTCGGGTTTGGCATGGAAGGTAAAGATCATATTTTCCTGAGTGCTCTAACAAAATGTCCCCAAAGTAAGCCTAATTGCCATTTTGGCCTGACTTGGGTCGTGTAACCATCTCTGATCCAATCACTGGTGCTGGGAAAAGATGTTCTGATACGTTGGGCATGGGTCACATGCCACTCCAGGAAGAGGTGTTAGCTCCACCAGAACCATATGGCTTGAGTAGTTAGAGGTGAGTGGTGGATTAAAGATGGCCACAAAATCTTTGCCACTCTTCCCATTGAGAAATAGAGTTCATTTCCCCTCCCCTGTGAATCTAGATCAGCCTTGTGCCTTATTTTGACCAAAAAAATACAGTAGATATGACACTGTAAATTTCAAAGCTGTAGATTCTGCTTTTGTGTGCTTGGAACACAAACAAACCCTCATGGATGCTGAGGAAGCTCAAGCAGCCATGTGGGGGAGAATCAAGGGGCCCTCAGCTCATCTCCCAGCTGGCACCCAGCACTATTTGCTAGCTATGTAGGTGGAGCCATCTTGGACAGTTCAGACCAGCTAGGCCTCCAGACACCAGGAAGAGCAGAGGAATCATCCACCTGAGCCTGGTCAACTCACAGAACCATGAGAAATAATGTATTGTTATTATTTGAAGTCATAAAATTTGGGGATAGTTTGTTAAACAGTCATAGATAGCTGATACAGAGTGGTTCCCAAATGAAAATCAGATTTTCCTAGAAATTAAATAAATGAATGCTAGATGGACAACAAACAGGATTTACCACAACTACCCACTTTGTGTAGTCAACTCTTCCTGGCAACTGATGGGCTCAAGAAGACATGGAATATTCTGTAATAACATTTCAGTGACCACTTACCAGTTTTGCCAGTGGAAGCTTCCTGATTCCAGGCTAACAGCTCCAGCAATTTTTAATCACAGCTGCTCCATTGGTGGCTCCTGGCCTTCCTGCACATAGCAAAGATGGTGGCTCCCCTGGTGGGCCAGTCCTGCAGAGTTCTGGGAGTTATTCCTGGAGACTCAGCCTAGAATTCACAACAGCCCTTTTGTAGTGGGTTTAGTGGTAGCCCCCAAAGCTATGTCCACATCCTAACCCCTGTAACCTGTACGTGGAACCTTATTTGGCAAAAGGGTCTTTACAGATGTAAGTAATTTAAAGATCTTGAGATGAGGTCATCCTGGATTACCTACGTGGGCCCTAAATCCAATGACAGGTGTTCTTATAACAGACAGAAAAGGAGAAAACAGAGAAGACCATATGAAGACAGAGACAGAGGCTGGAGTAATGCAGCCACAAACAGTACTGACAGTCATGAAAAACTGGAAAAGTCAAAGGATTCTCCAGTGGGAGCATGGCCTGACCTTGATTTCAGACTTCCAGCCTCCAGAATGGTAAAAGAATCCACTTATGTGTTTTTTTTTAAGCCACCTAGCTTGTGGTCATTAGTTATGGTGACTTCAGGGAACAAATACACCTTCTAATGATTCTTTAAGCACCAACTTCCTTGTATTAAATTCCTTTCTGCTTAAAATGTCTGGAGCAATTTCTGTTTCTTGCACTGAACCCTGAGTGGTATGACTTCTTTCCCATCCTGGAAATGGAAGACTAGGCAAGCCAGGACACATATTGTGAGTAGGACCCAGGGACATACTCAGATTTGAGGCTCATAAAATGGTGCCATCTGTGGTTCTGCTGTCAGCCTCACAGGCAGGTGCATTTCTCCCAGTTAGGCAGAAACATTGATCCTGATAGAGTTTTCTTCTTACTGCCAGTGTGGCAGCAAGAGTTAATTCTTACTTTAAATTATTCTGTAGCCAGTACCCTGGCTCACCTCTGCTAAGAGCCCACTAGCCCCACAGCCTGGGAACATGGAGCCAGGTAGGGCCCAGTGATGCCTACCTTTTGTTCCTTTATTCCACAGAATCCAAAAAAAGAGCCGGAAATCACCAGACAGGATTGAGTCTTTATCCCAATAACAAGAAGAGGATCTAGCCACAGTCACTTCTAAAAAAAACAGGTTGTCTTGGTCATCTTTCTTTCTCCAAACCAGAACTCTATGTTTTCATGGAGATGTGGGTGGTGTGTGTACTGAATCCATGTGCCTATGTTTCCATGTGTGTGTTTGTGTGTGCATCTCCTTTCTGTGAGTTTGTGTTTGGTGTTTGGATGTGTGTGTGTGTTTCTGTGTATGTGTGTGCATTTAATTGTATATGTATATTTTTGTATGCGCAAGTATTTATATGTGTGTGGAGAGAGGATGTCAGCAGAAAAGTGGCTGTGGTTACTGTTAATATCATAAACTTGAGCTATTGTTTTCATAAATAGGAAGCTGGAGATGGTCTCTTGCTGCTCTTACCACTGTGCTGTTGAAATGATATTGCTGTGGAAGAATCCTTCCTTCGTTCTGCAAGCGTTAATGTATCCACATAAAACAGGATGGGTGAATTCCACTCCACTGAAATCCAGGTGTGATCTTCTTCTATCGTGGAGTTCCTAAGCCCAAGCACTATAGCACTTCATGGCCTTTGTGTTTGAGATCAAAATGAAAACCATGGAAATCTCTACTAGTAAAGGTGACATCAGCACAGTGCTTCTCGATAAATTCCCAGTGATGTCTGTGTTGATGGTTATTTATTAAGCACGCCTTAAGCACCTGGAGCTGTTCCAGCCACTGGCTTTATTGAGAGAATTCCACCCTAATTTGGGCCCTTAGGAAGCTCTTGACATGGTGTAGCATGATCAACACTGGGCAAGGCAGGGAGCAGGGAGTCATGAAGCTGCTGGTGGTGCAGGCCAGCTCTGTCCCTCCTAACTTCAGCCCAGGTCTCTGAAAATGGGTCTTCATGACCAAGCCCCTATCTTGGACATGAGCCCCTGAAAAAATTCTTCTTTACTCCTGGATACTTCTAAAGGGACAGGAGTATCACATTAACTTCTGCATTCCTTTAGAATCCTGACCCTGGATCCCCCTCATCAGGCCTGGAGCCCTGCTGCCATCCACCCTTCTATATCCTCAGCAGCATGCCCTTTTGTTGGCCAGGCCACACCAGTCCCCTGACATCTGCCCAGATGGCTTTCCCTATACTCACTACTAAGGTGGTGGCTGGAAGTATCTAGAGCTTTGGGCCTGGCCATGTTCACTGTCCCATATGAATATTTCCCAGGACTGGTTCTGACAGCAGCACTAGCAGAGGCTCATATAAAACTTCAGCCTTCAAACTCCCTCAAACCTCTGCCTACTAGCCAGACTGCTCTCAAAAGGGCAGTGTCGCCTGGAAACCAGCCCCATGACCCCTGAGCATTGCTCAGGACTGGGTGAGCACCATGACCCTGGAGCTCAGCCAGGGGATTCCTCAAAGCCAGGGTTTCCAAGTGGGTTCAGAAGAACAAAAGGCAAAGAATAGAAGCCAAAGGCTGGGGTAGGGGCTGAGGAAAGTGGGAGAAGGACATCTGAGCACCCACAGCACCAAATCCTCCAGAACCTCACCTTCTGCAGGAGGGACAAATAGTGGCAGTGGCTCAGTGCTCACCATGTACTAAGTACAGGATATGCAGCTTCACACCAAGCCTCACAACAGCATGAATTACTCCTGCCTGTGAAGTGAGGAAACAGAAACACAGCTTGAGTGACCTGCTCACAGTTAGAAAATGTAGTCTGATTCCCATGTGTTTCCCTCAGGCCACCATGCTGACACTCTGCTGCAGATGTCTCAGACCTGATGGTGGTGCAGGTCTGCCACCTGAGTCTGAACTGATGGAGTGTAGGGTGGACAGATGGTTCTGTCCCTTCTCCACCGCAGCTCTGTCTCCCTTCAGTGGCACCTGGATTCTGGCCCCTTCTTCCTTCATTCCTTGAGGCTGAGAACATTAAGATCACCATCAGAGCCAGGGCTCCCAGCAGCCTCTGTGCTGATTCCTTTCCCATTCATCATGGGGGCTCTCTTGGATGTCTGTGTTGAGAAACAAATGTTCTCCTCTTTTAGTAAATTATGTGAAATATCACACAGAGGGACAGTTGGTTAGAACACAAGCCACTGCTTTCCTACAAGGTGAGGACACTGAAGGCACAAAACATATGCAGGGCTGCACATGCGCAGTGCCCAGCCTGCATGCTCAGCATATCCTGGTTTCCCTGCATGTGCACCTCTGCTTCGGTCTCCAGGTCAGCTGGGTACTATGTCTCCCTCCCTAATCCTTGAGGCAACAAGGTTGTCTTTCCAGCTGGTTACCTGGGCACAGGCAGGTTGGGCAGACACAACTCCTCCAGGTGCCTCCTCAACATCTCAGCTTGCTTGGCCTCTCCTTTCTGGTTCTTAAAACCAGAAATCTCACCAACATGGTTCCTGTGCCAGAAGAAGGAAAGGTGGAGAGAGTGGTGGATAAAGCAACATTGGGCTATAGACTAAGCACGTTACTGCACTCTTTTTATAACCCCTGCCCTTTGGGGGACTCTTTCTTCTTTCTGTCTTCAGGCTCCTAGACCCAGGCTCCCATCCTAAAAAACAAAACCCTACTCTTTGGAATAAATCTTGTGTCAGCCATTTACACCTTAGAATGAATTTAAGTCAATGAAATAATTCTCTCTCCCAGGGAGATTCACATTTAATTTTTTTTTGATGGAAATTATTATACAATGAGAGATTTGTCCCCATTAAGAGATTTTTGACTCACAATTCCCCTAAAGCAGACAGGCATTTTCGGAGGTACAATGCTTCCACAGACTGGAAATCCTACAACTTCATTCACTTGTCTTATTTCCAAACTGTCTAGCACAAGTCAACTTCTTCCCTCTATGCTCTCTTGCTCTCCAGCCCAAATTGATCCTGGAGTTTGAAAGTTTTTGTTGACTCACCTTTATGATTCATCTAAGTATCATAAGATTTCAAGTCTGGTGGGAACTTGGAGATCAAATAATGCAAGTTTCTAGATGAAGAAACAGAAATTGAGAGAGAGAGAGAGAGAGAGAGAGAGAGAGAGAGAGAGAGAGAGAGAAAGTGAGATGTCCAAGATCCCACAGCAAGTTACAGCAAAGCTGGGACCAAACCCCAGATTTCCTGGCTCTTAGCAATGTCCTTTGCATTATGCCACACCAAGACCCATAAATAACTCTCAACCAAACACCAGCACTGTTTGCAAAGTGAAGTCCAGACAGAAGCCCTCTGCTTTGCTGAACTGCAGAGCATGGGCCTATACCAGGCATCTGCCCTTCTAGGATTCATGACACAGGTAGCCTATGTGCAGTTTGGGAGGAATGTTTCTAGAAGCATTTGATCTAGAAAAAGAGGCCCATGGAGCTCCTTTTATGACTACAAGGTCTGCAAGGTATACAGGCTGGAGAGATCTGAGCAAAGCTCCCTATTTTCATCATCCAGACAAACACCTCTCCTGAATTTTGCAACAAAAAGCTTTAGTTTTGTGTTCTTATCAGCCAAAGCCCCTCATCTTACAAAAAGCAGAGCCAGCCTTGACCACCAAGTCAACTTTCTCAGTTGCTTACCTCACGAGCCCGCCCATGGGCTTCTCATCTCTTTGAGATCAGCCTTCATCTAACTTTGATCTGAATTTAACCCAGAAGTATAAGCCAAAAGCAGAGAGCCAGAATCAATATGCAATCTAGTGGATTAACAGGCACTGGAAACATACTGCCTGGTTTCAAATCTCATCTCTGCCATCTCCCAGATCTGTGTCTTTGAGCTGTTTACACAATCTCTCTGGGCCTCAGAACCCTCATTTGTCAGATAGGGATAACTCTGGCACCTGCCTCCAGGTCTGTTGCGACAGTTAAATGAAGTCTATACATGGAAAACACTTAGAAAGGTTCCTGCACATAGTAAGTGCTCACTTAAAGTTACCCGTAATTCCATTGGTGCCTCCTTTCAGAACCTCCCAAATGTCTCTTTGCTTTTCCCCTGAAACAAAGCACTATGAGCTTTTGTTTAAAAGGGAGGTACATTAAAAGGACCCTGTGTGGAAATTTCTGAAATTCGTGTGAAAAACTGAAATATACTAGCCATACTCACTTTATCTTGACTAAACCAAACCAAGGAAACTAATAAGATAAAATCTTGATGAGATGTGGAATGTGTGTGTGTTTGTGTGTGTATGCACATGCGTGTGTCAGATGGAGTTGTGGGATTTTCCCACCTGCTTGAAATTAGCATTATTCTATATTAAGTCATTATTACATAATCTTTTTTTGTCATGTTCTTAGTTTCTAATGTACAAGTTAGTGCTGAGAAATAAAATAATGATGAAAAGAAGGTAGCATGCTCCAAGGGAGCCAACACTACATAAATATTTTAACTTTCAAACAAACTTGAATTTTGTGTACACCACTCTCTTCATTCTCTCCATTCTATACTATAAAGCCCTAAATCTGTGTAGTTCTGAGCTGGCCACCAGCGTGGCCCAGAAACATCACCTCCTCCCCTTCTGCATCCTCTGGGTACTGATTCTCAGTAATGGCTGGGGAATCACTGTGTGGAAGCTGCTCTCCAGGCTGCTTTTAGAGCACCAGCAGCCATAGTTTGGTGTTTATGGGCTCAGGGTAGACTGAACAGCCAGCTGTCTATAGCAGGGAAGTCCCTTGGCTGAAAAATATATCCCCTACTGGCCTGTGGTAAATGCCTGAAATTCCACCATTAGCAATGCATTCCTTTGGTTATGCCACGCCATTCTCAGGCCACAATTTTCAAGTGAAAATGCCCCTCAAGGGAGTAACACGTGAAGACCATGACACTTATGATGAATGAGTGTTTCAGATCATTCCTGAGAAGGGAGGTAAGCATCGGCTGGGGGCAGGGAAGAAGGAGTATGGAAGAAGGAGTGAGGACATGGAAGGCTGAAGGCAAACTTGGACAGCTGGGTCATTATGACAGTTATAAAACATGGCTTTAATTTTCTGATACTCCTTCCAATGAAAGGTGGGGTTTATGGCCTCTCCCCTTAAATCTGAGTGGGCTTGTGAGTACTTCAACTAATAGAGGATGGATGAAGCACCTGATGTAACCTCTGAGGCTTTATGGTCATAAAGGGCCATACAGCTTCCCTCTGGTTCTCTGGAACACTCACTTTTAGGGCCCTGGATAATCATGTGAGAAAGTCCAACTACTCCAAGACTACATGCTAGAAAGATTACTCTGAACTTTGCCTGCCAGCCATCCCTGCCAAGGTTCTAGACATGCGAGTGAAGCCACCAGAACAATTTATCTGCCAGTGGAATACCACTAAGAGACCTCCCTCAATTCCTGCAGGAGCAGAAGAGTTGTACAGTCAAATCCTGTCCAAATTCCTTACCTATGAAATTGTACAATATAATAAAACAGTTGTTCTAGGCCATTCATGAATGGGGTATTATTATGCAAAAATAAATAACTGGAACAGCCATGTGCCCAGAACTGGCCTGACAGAGTCAGCTTCACAGATGGCTTATATAAATGTTTCTGGGAATTGGGGTGGGGAGTATCTAAACTCCCAAATAGAGCAAGCAGATTTATCAGAAAAATACTACCTCAAGTCTCTGGAAATAATGTCTAGCCCACACTTGGGGCCTGCACCCCTGACCTACTACAGGTCATTTATTTGCCAGCCCACAGAACCCTCTGCACATCCATGGTTGGGAGCTGAAGACTTTGGGGAGTCTTGCTCATCTTCCATTAGATGAAGATGCTGAGTTTCCGAGATGAAACTTGTAGCTTCCCTAGTGTCCAGAACAGGATCTGGTATCCTACCCTTCAGATCTCTAGAGGAGTGGTGTGAGGTTTTATGTGAAAATCGTGGGCATGGACTCAGAAGCTGGCAAGGCCTGGGTTCAAGAACTAGCTTCTTCACATCTTGGCCTTGTTGACTTTGGTCAAATGACTCAGTTTCTTCATCTGTGAAATGAGACAACAGATTCCAGTTCACAGGGTTAATGTGAGAGTTACATGAGATGGCATATGGAACAGCCTTGGCACAGGCAAGATTTACCCTCACCCCATCCCTTTTACCCACTCCATGGCCCTTTCCACCTCACCACACAGGATCCTCTCCAGGAAGAGCCCTCTCAGTCTCCCTCCCTCATCCTTCCTCACTTTCTGGGCTGTTGCTATGATTGGGAAGTGGAATGAAGAGGTCTCTGGGAACACCGAAAATGAGGCTATTACCCTTCTGAGTGCTCCCTGTGGTCCATGAGCCTCTTCTTGCTCATCCCCTAGCCCAGACCAGCTCCCTCAAAGTGCCCTCTTATCATAGAAAGCTACAGGGTACAGGCTTCTTATCTGCAGAATTAGCGGGTTTGGTTTTCCATTTTTACCTTGGACCACCTCTGAAACAGTTGTCAGATGGGGCTAGGACAGGAAATAAAGTAAATCAATCAAAATTTCTCCAAACTAAGTACAGCCAGTCCTGATGGTGGCCCCTTCGAATCTGTCCTCCAGATGGCTGAAGACCACAAATCAGGGAGGGCTCCACTTGCATGAGGAATCCAAAAATTCCAGATCTATGAGATGGTGGAGGGTTGGGGGGAGTGAGGAGGGGCCTGAACCATAGGGAAGGCCCTATCTCCCAAGCCTGCTGGGTGCCCACCTCATCCCAGATCCAGCCCAGAGGGACCAGCGGCACATGGCAGCCAGAGACACTTTCCAGGCTCTGCTGGGCTGGGCAGGGTGAAGTTGAGTGGGCCCACCCGGAGGCCTGCTGTCATCAGGAAATCTTTTCACTCACAGATGGGTAAATTCTGTTAGCACACTATTCCTCTTCTGGAAAAACAGAGACTGTTCTTAAGGGAGAAAGGGTAAAGGTAGGAGGTTGCTGTCTTTTTTTTTTTTTTTAAGGAGATTTGACGGACAGAAACATAATACCTTTTTTCTTATGTAAGTGGTAGCCACCAGGTTTATGCTCCTCCTGGAGCGTTTTCCACACTCTCCCTTTCCTTGCTTCCCCAGATCCTCCTTTCTATTCTGACTTAGTTTGTGCTCCCTCAGAAGTAGACTTTGAGAACAAAATTTGACCATAACTGGTTTATATGGAGAAAACACAGAGGAGTAGGAGAGGTAAGATGGGAAAAGGAAGGAAGCATTATTAAGAAAGTTACCCCTTGAAATCCGAGGAAGATGGTGGACTAGGTAAAAGCAGGGTTTGCCTCCTCCCAAGTCCACATTGAAATTACAACCAAATTATAAAATAATCAGTGCGGAGAATCACCTGAAGTCCTGCTGATCATAACATGTATGTCCAATAATATAAAGGAGCTACATTGAAGCCAAAAGGAGGAGCAAAGTCACAAATCAGGTTGGACCCGCAACTACAGGTGGCGGAGGAACTCTGGGAGGGAGAGCGAGGCTACAGAGACTCCCCTGAAGGAGAGAGAGGTCCTAGCCTCATTCTGGGTCTTCCCAGCCCAGGAAAGAGGAGCTCCCAAAAACTTTGACTGTAAAAATCAGAGGGGATTCTGGGTGAGAAAGACGGAGACTGAAACCCTAGACACCCCTTTGAAGGACCTATGCACAGGCTCTCTCACCTGTGGACACTCACCCGGGACACCAGTGGTGGGTCAGAGATTCAGGCAAAATTCATACGAGAAAGACTGCACTACCTGGCTCCAGAACAAAGGCTGGATGGGTAGCCACCATTGTACCCTAGTCGGGCCCCTCTAAGGGGCAATCTACAGACTGTGCCAGCTTGCCCATGCAGATAACTCCCACAGGACCATAAGGAAGTGCTGGCCTGAAGAGTTTGGCCCACCCCACCCAACCTGCAGATTGCCCAAGATGGCTTGTTGCTGGGCCACTGCTAGGCCCTGTCTCCTTTCAGGGCCAAATATTCATAGCAGGCAGCCAGTGCCGTAAGTGTACAATTTGGGGACAGTTTCAGGCAGATCACTGCTGCCAACATGAACTTGGGTGGATCTCGGGGATATGTGGGCCAGTCACAGACAGCAGCTGGTCTATGACTTTTGTGGGAACGCAAGAACGGTTACCAAAGTTGCAGCATGACTAAAGCTGTATTGACCTGACAGCCATTGTCTCCCTGAGACACCGCCTCACCCAACCCACAAATTGCCCCAGGCGGCCTATTGACAGACAACTGCCACCACCCTGCCCCTCCCCCATGTCTTCCAATCCACACAGACAACAAACTTTGGCTAGCACAGGGAGGGCATTGCATGGAAATCAGTTGCAAACAGGCTTTTGCTGCCTGCAAGAGTGAAAATACTGTGTCCAGGGAGTGCAGGGATCTATGGGACTGCCCCAGGTGGCTGCTGGTCTCACTGTGATCTGTGACTACAGCGGGAACACCCAGGCACAGAAGTTGCAGCAAATCTGAGGCTGTATTGGCCTGACAGCCCTTGTCTCGCTGAGATCCTGTTCCATACAATCCACAAAGTGCCCGTGGCACATTGACAAGCAGCTGCTCCTGCCCTGGCCCTAGCCAGGGTTGCTCATTCTGCTCAGTCTACAGACCTCAGCCAGCAAAGTGAGCAAATTTCAGGGAATATAGTGACGGGAAAAACACTACTGCCAACACGAGATACAATATCGCTTGGGCAGATCTCAGGAGTTTGTGGGCCCATCACATACAACAGTAGGTCACACAGTGATATCTGACTTTGGTGGGAACCTGCAGTCCCAGCGCTGGCAGCAAATCTGGTGCTGTATAGGCCTGACAGCTTTGAGCCTCACTGAGACAATGCCCCATCTAACCCACAAATTACCTGTGGCAAGCCTGCTCCCAGGCAACCAAGTTCCATCCTGTGCTTTCCTTGGGTCATGAATTCAACAGCAAACTACAGCATTCAGTTTGTGCAACCCACGCAAAGCCCATCCATCCAGGAGCAACTTTCGGTGGCGAGCCACAAACTCACACCAACGAGCTTTGGTAATTCTTTTTGTTTTTAAATAATTTATTTATTTTAACAAGTTTCAGGTATACAGTACATTTGTTAGACATCTATATAGTTCATAAAACGATCTCCCCAATTGCTCCCTCTCTCTCCTGGCCCTCCACCTACCCAACATATTAATGCTAACTGCATTTGGTAATTCTTACACAGAGCTTGGGTATGTGTAGGCCCGAGGTGAGCAGCAGCTGGCCTGGCTATAATCTGAAACTTGTACAGGGAGCCACAGAGACAGCGCTGGCATGTAAACTGACACTGCAGAGGCAGGGAGAAATTTGCTCAATAGATCCAGGAAACCCCCAGGGTCCCTGCACCACCTAACACACATATCACCCAGAGGCTCTTCCAGTTCCAGAGTCTTATGGGTAACTGACAGGCACTGTCAGACCTGGAGGAGCACTGGTTCCTCTGCTAAACTGCCTTAGGTCAGGGACAGGGGATAACCAGACCGTTGCCTACAGCGTTTTCTCTTCCACTTACCTATAGATCCAGCATAGGCAACAACCATCTGTGGATCGCTTCGCAGCTCCCACCAGGTAGCTCTGAGCAATCAAAAGTAGTGGCTGACCTTGGCCTATGGGGGAGCCCTTCCCAAGGGACCACAAAACCAACGCACCCGGAGTCTGGCACCAGAGCACAACAGAGCAACTCCTGACTAGTCCCATAAGCAGTACACACAAAGGGTGGTCTCAACAAGTACACGAGCCTACTAGGGCAAATCTCACTTAGTGAGGTCAGCCCCCACATAGTGACTCATCCCTGTGGGCACAGCCAATTCCCAGTTAGTCAACCTGAATGTTAATTCCATCCACTGATGTACTAACACTAATAAATACCTAGCTTCAACAGAAAATCACACAGAACACACACATAGACCATGTCCGGAGCCCCCAGCACAGGTGATAAGGGAGAGTGTATGACTGGACCATACAGACACCTTTCAGATAAGGCCATCTAGCCAAGGCTGAGAGATGAAACAAATATTCCTAACACATAGAAATGAACACAAAGAGGCTATAAAATGAGAAAACAAAGAATGAAACAATAGGAGAAAACTCCAAAAAATAAGTTAAATGAAATGGAGGCAAGCAATCTACCAGAGACAGAGTTCAAAATAATAGTTATAAGGATGCTCAATGAACTTAGGGAGAGAATGGATGAGCTCAATGAGAACCTCAACAGAGAGACAGTAAATATAAAAAGGACAGAGAAACTATAAAAAAGAACCAGACAGAAATGAAGAATACAATAACTGAAACGAAGAATACATTAGAAGGATTCAACAGTAGATTGGATGAAGCAGAAGATCGAATCAGTGACTGGAAAACATAGTAGCAGAAACAACCAATCAGAATGACAAAAAGAAAAAAGAATTTTAAAAAAGGAGGATAGTTTAAGAGACCTCTGGGACAATATGAAGCATAACGATATCCTCATCATAGGAGTACCCAAAGGAGAAGAGAGAGAGCACAGGACTGAGAATCTATTTGAAGAAATAATGACAGAAAACAAGCCTAAGAGGGAAATTCATAGCAATACAGGCCTACCTCAAGAAACAAGAAAAAGCTCAAATAAACAATCTAACTTTACATTTAAAAGAGCTAGAAAAAGAATAGCAAAAAAAAAAAAAGCCCAAAGTGAATAGAAGGAAGGAAATAATAAAGATCAGAGCAGAAATAAATGAAATAGAATCTAGAAAGCAATACAAAAGATTAATGAAACCAATAGCTGGTTTTTTGAAAGGATAAACAAAATTGACAAACCCTTAACCAGACTCGTCAAGAAAAAAAGAGAGAGGACTCAAATAAATAAAATCAGAAATGAAAGGGGAGAAATAACTACGGACTCCACAGAAATACAAAGGATCGTAGGAAAATACTACAAGCAATTATATGTCAACAAATTAGACAATTTGGAAGAAGTAGATGCCTTCCTAGAAACATACAATCTCCCAAGACTGAGTCAAGAAGAAACAAAAAATCTGAACCAACTAATTACCACCAATGAAATCGAATCAGTAGTCAAAATCCTCCCAGAAAACGAAAGTCCTGGACCAGATGGCTTCATAGGCAAATATTACCAAACATTCAAAGAGAATTAACACCTATTCTTCTCAGACTATTCCAAAAATTTCAAGAAGGGAGAAGGCTCCCTAACTCCTTTTGAGACACCATTACCTTGATTCCAAAACCAGACAAAGACATTACAAAAAAGAAAACTATAGGCTGACGTCTCTTATGAACATCGATGCAAAAATGCACAACAAAATATTAGCAAACCAAATTCAGCAATACATTAAAAATATCATATACCATGATCAAGTTGGATTTATTCCTGGGATGCAAGGTTGGTACAATATCTGCAAATCAATTAATGTGATACACACATTAACAAGTCAAAAGATAAAAATCATATGATCATATCAATAGATGCAGAAAAAGCATTTGACAAAATCCAGCATCCATTTATGATAAAAACCCTCAGCAAAGTAGGAATAGAGGGAACATAACTCAACATAATAAAAGCCATATATGACAAACCTACAGCTAACATCATACTCAATGGAGAAAGGCTAAAAGCCTTTTCCTTAAGATCAGGAACAAGACAAGGATGCCCACTTTCACCACTCCTCTTCAACTTTGTATTGGAAGTCTTAACCATAGCAATAAGACAAGAAAGAGAAATAAAAGGCATCCGAATTGAAAAGGAAGAAGTAAAACTCTCATTATTTGCCGATGACACAATACTATATAGAGAGAACCCTACAGATTCCACCAAAAAACTGTTAGAACTGATCAATGAATTCAGTAAAGTAGCAGGTTACAAAATAAATATTCAGAAGTCAGTGGCATTTTTATACACCAATGATGAACTTTCAGAAAGAGAAATTAAGAAAACAATCCCATTTACTATTATGTCAAAAACTATAAAATATGTGGGAATCAAATTAACCAACAAAGTAGAATACCTATTTTCAGAAAATTATAAGTCATTGAAAAAAGAAATTGAAGAAGATACAAATCAATGGAAGCATATACCATGTTCATGGGGAGGAAGAATCAACATTGTTAAAATGGCTATACTACCCAAAGCAATCTATAGATTCGATGCAATCTCTATCAAAATACCAATGGCATTTTTCAGAAAGCTAGAACAAATAATCCTAAGATTTATATGGAACCAGAAAAGACCCCAACCAGCCATGGTAATCTTGAGAAAGAACAAAGTTGGAGGTATCACACTACCTAACATTGAACTATACTACAGGGCTACAGTAATCAAAAAATCATGATACTGACATAAAAACAGATACATTGATCAATGGAACAGAATAGAGAGTCCAGAAATAAGTCCACACTTAAATGCTCACTTAATATATGACAAAGGAGGCAAGAATATATACAATGGGGTAAAAACAGTCTCTTCAATAAATGGTGTTGGGAAAATTGGACAGATACATGCAAAAAAAAGAAGAACAAGAAGAAGAAGCTGTATCACCTTCTTACACCGCATAAAAGAATAGGCTCAAAATGGATTAAAGACTTAAATGTAACATCCGAAACCATAAAACTTCTAGAAGGAAACATAGGCAGTAATCTCCCTGATATTGGTACTAGTTATTTATTTTTCAGACATATCTCCTCAGCAAGGGAAACAAAAGAAAAAATAAACAAATGGGACTACATCAAACTGAAAAGTTTTTGCACAGCAAAGGACACCATCGACAAAACAAAAAGACAACTGACTGAATGGGAAAAGATATTCGCTTATGATACATCTGATAAGAGGTTAATATCCAAAATATATAATGAACTCATTCAAATCAACAACAACGAAACAAGCAATCCATTTAAAAAATGGGCAGAAGACCTGAACAGATATTTCTCCAAAGAGGAAATACAGATGGCTAATAGACATATGAAAAGATGCTCAAGATCACTAATTATCAGAGAAATGCAAATTAAAACCACAATGAGATATCACTTCACACCTGTCAGAATGGCTATCATCAATAAATCAAAGAACAACAAGTGTTGGCAAGAATGTAGAGAAAAGGGAACCTTCATATACTGTTGGTGGGACTGCAAATTGGAACAGCCACTATGAGAAAACAGTCTGGAGGTTTCTCAAAAAATTAAAAATGGATATACCTTTGACCCAGCAATTGCATTTCTGGGTATTTATCCAAAGAAAACCAAAACAATAATTCTTAGAGATCTATGCACCCCTATGTTCATGGCAGCACAATTTACAATAGGCAAGATATGGAAGCAACCTAAATGCCCATCAACAGGCAACTGGATAAAGAAGTTATGGTTCATTTATACAATGGAATATTACAGCCATTTAAAAAAATGAAATTCTACCATTCGCAATGACATGGATGGACCTAAAGGTTTTTATGCTGAGTGAAATAAGTCAGACAGAGAAAGATAAATACAATATGATTTCACTTATATGCAGAAACTAAGGAACAAAAAGAACAAACTAATCAAAAACAGACTCACAAATACAGAAGACAATCTGGTGACAGCCAGAGGGGAGGGGGTTGGGGGGCTAGGATAAAGGGGTGAAGGGTTAAAGAAGTACAAATTAGTAGTTGATAGATAGTCATGGGGCTGGGGAGCACGCCATAAGGAATGCAGTAAGCAGTAATGTAATGGCTGGGTGTAAAGCCAGAGGAGAGAAAGAGGAATCAGAGGAATCATGTCCTAAACTATATAAATGCCTGACCAACGTTCTGTATACTTGAAACTAATAGTAAAAGAAAATGTTAAAAAAGAAAGTTACCTCTCATCATGCCTGCCTCAGTCTCCTACCTGAGGGTGTGGGAGCAGAGATAATTAATTATCTTCTAACATATGCTGTCTCTGGCTGACTCTGGCCTGCATGGAGGCCACTAGCACGCTCTCCAGCAGAGGTCACCTGGGCTCACAGTTGGACTTTTCAGGCACTCATAGAAGCTGGGAATGCCAGAAACATCTGGGCAGGGTGACACCTGAGTCTGCTGCAGATTCCCTCCCTTCAAACCCGTTTCTCTGCCTTCTCTCTCAACTCTTTTATTCGCACATGATCAGCTGAGGAGTCACTCGCCACGATCTCTACATCCATTTCTCAAGAATCTCAAATTGAGCAAAAGTTGCCATAATCCCCCAGATTCTCCTTTCGAGTTGCTGATAAGAAAGAAATGAGATCAGGCTCCCTGCCTTGGAAAAAGCAGAAACGGCTTGGAGAAGGGCAGACTGTTTCCTTGTGTGTGTGGACAGGACTCCCCTCTCTCCCTAGTTCCAGCCTTTAGAGGAGGCAGGCCCTGGCCACAAACTGCCCTTGGCTGTCTTTCTAGAATGTCCATGTCCCATTCTGCATTCTCCCTGCATGCCCCAGAGCCCGAGGGTGGGCTTGGCATTCCCTCGGCCTTCTTTTTGGCAGGTCCCAGACCTCACCTCGTTTTGTTAAACTACCACACTCTGCTGAGGTGGGCCCAGCTGTCATTGCTGTGGCCAAACCTTGACATGGAGTGGTGAGGTTTGTTTTTATTTTTCGTTTCCAAGGCTCCTTCTCTCCCAGGAGCAGGAGGTACTGGGGAAGCTGTAATTTGCTAAACAGGCATTAATCTTCACATCAATCTCAACAGGCAGGTAGAGCTTTTCAGTCAAAACACACAGGGTTGTGATTAGATGAGGCTAGCAGGAGAATGGCCAGGGATTTGCACATCCCCAGCCAAGCTGTGACTCCCACGGCCCCACCGGCAGAGCTGCCCAAACTCGCCCCGGGCTATGGCCCACAAAAAAACGTTCTTTTTGCGGAAAGGCAAGAGAGCCAGGTGTTAAGGGCAATTCCACTGCTTCCTCTGCCCCCCTCAGTCTTACCCCAGCCCTCCTCTCTTGGATGGGGTCGAGAGAAAGTGGCATGGCCTTGGAGGAAGACAGACCTAGGTTTGAATCCTGCTGTCACTTTTTTCCATTCAACTAATATGAATGAGTCCCTATTATGTTCCTGGCACTTTTCGGTTCTGGAATACAGTGATAAATGTAGGAGCTTCAGGAAGGTCAATTAATAACACTCTCTTCTCCTTCCAACCAACTGAGAGATATAGAAGTACAAAAAGTAAAGTTCAAAATGGCCTTTATTACAGAAAAGGTTATATTGGTGGATGTGGCTTGAGATCTGTCACAACAATTGTCTTGCTGACACTTGCCTCAGTGTTGATCTGAACTACTCAGCTACAGGAAGAGCTGAAGACCACAGGGAGCTGAGACGATGTGCTTTTTGGACAGGTTGCCTCCTAGAAAGTGCTGAGCCCCTTAGGTCTGAATTCTTTGCCCCAGCTCAGGAGATAAGTCATTTGCTTCATTTGGGTCCCCAAAGGTAGCCAAGAGAAGCATGTGAATGCAAGTGGGGCATTTGGGATGGGATCCCAGAAAACATGTAGCCATGAGCCAAGAATCACAGAGCCTGGCAGGTACTAGGCACTTAGTAAACAATCATTCTCACTTATCCATATTCTGCAGGCAGTTATGGGTGAACCCAGGGAGTGGCAGTTAGGCTGCTCCACCAACCTTGAGGGATGGGTGAGCAATGGAGATGCCGGCACTTGAACGTCCACATCTCTGACCAACAATGACATGGAAAAGATGAGAGTGGGAAGGACAAAGTTGAGGTGATCAGGAAGAAGCAGCCCCTGCTTATGACTCAAGGGGGAAATAGAGATACTAAATGACTCTAGGATTCCACACTCCAAAGTTTACCTATAGTTCCTAGGCTGAGAAAGTTCTGACCGTAGTCCAAAATTAGTCTTCCCTCAGCGCCAGAGATTTTATAGTGTAGATGGGCACACGCATGCACGCACAAATAAAGATACATGCCAACATATATGTGTACACTCAAATATGGCTGCACACAACACACAAATTACCCATATTCACACATATGCAACACATTCTCACATATACACACAGGCACACATACTCACTGGGTTTTTCAGACTAGCAGCATGCGGAAAGTACAAATAAAGTCTAGAACATGCCAGATTGGGCCACCATGGGGGAAATGTCCATCAGGCTGGCAGGAGGGGAAGCCACCAGTCAGTGCACTGGTCCAATACCCAAATGACTACCAGGGTGGGGGGTCTGCTCCATTGCTTGCATTAAACTCAACCCGTGGGGAAGCCTCCCCATCCATTAAAATGAACTTACAATCTAGAGACTGACCTCAAATTAGAAACCACAAGATCAAAGCTTTTTGAGTTTTATCCATTAGTCCCATACTCAAAAAAAAAGAAAAAAGAAAAAAACCCAATGGAAGTGGAAAGATAACTTAGTTTTGCTGGCAGAGCATCAAAGTCCATGTTGGAACCTGTTCTAGGCTGGGAAGAAGCAGGACAATAAAGCACAAGTAGCCCCACCAGGAGCTCAGGTGGGGGCTCCTCATGGGGACCATTAAAAGCTGGGACAGTGTGTCAGTTAATTTTGGTTGTGAAACAAAACAACCCAAAACTTAGTGGCTTAGAACAACCACCATCTGTTTAACTCATGCAACTATGATAGTTTATTTGGGCTGAACTCAGGGAGAGGGGGAATGAGCTTTTACTGAACATGTAGTACAAGCCAGGCTCTGTGACTCTTGGCCTGTGGGCTTTCTCTAGCCTTTAGGGCCTGGATTAGGCTGATGGTAGGTTGACATCCCCTAGGAGTAGTCCTCAATGAAGAACTGAAAGGAGCTGAGGGATAATTCAGCAGCTCCTGGACCTCTTAGGGGGATAACTCTGAAGCATGAGGTCCTCCTTGTCCCTCAGGGGTCTCTGGTAGAATTGGGCTCCAAGTGCCCCCAGTGGGGATCTGCTCAATGATGTCTCCTTTATTGACTGCTTTCCATCCCTGGCCCAGAGTCCATGGTCAGCCAGGAAGCTCTGATTCTGGGTATTGGCTGTCAGGTGGAGTAGAGGGCTAACAGGGCCACAGCTATCATTCTCCAGCAGGCTGGCCTGAGCTTGGTCACCTGGTGGCCGAAGATTCCAAGAGCAACAAGCAGACAAGCACTACCATGTAAGCACTTTTCAAGCCTTAGCTTATGACTTGCCAAAGCAAGTCAATGTCCGAGTACAAGGTCACTGTGGGAAAACGTGACCAAAGGGCAAAGACAAATTTAGGACAAATTTGTAATCCACTACAGGCAGTGTGGCAGTCATTGCCATTCCACGTATCGAGGAGGGTCTTTGAGCAGGTTGTGGGCTGATATGGGACAGAGTTGTATGGCACTTATATCACCAGCCCCAGATCCAAGCACTGAGTAGCCATATCGAAGAAGCTTGTCGAGTATGTGGATGGACATTGAACACACATCACTTCTGGCAGCAAGATGGGCAACAAAAAGATTTTAGCCTCATCCTGACTCTCCAAAGCCCTCTGTAGCCTGGTGGTCCTCATCAGGTGTCCTTGTTCCAGACCGGGGACACCAAGGCTTATGCCGACAAATGATTGTTTTCACCTCTTTCTTTTGAAAAATGGCCCATGTTTAAGGATTCATAAAACTATGGAATGCATCACTAAGCCTATAACACTGTGAGAGGCCCATGTAGAGAATGACTTAAAAAGAAAATTCATCAAACTAATTACTTCTTCCCCCACTCTCGCCCCCACCCAGCCCCTCTTTCCATTTCACCTGTTCAGAAAGATGTACAGCCTCAAAGGCTGGGCTGTTTTGAAGCCAAACCCCTGGGGCCTGCTGGTGTGGGAGGGGCATGAAATACCCCGGGCCTCCATCTTTCTCTGCATTTCTGGGCAGACAAGAGTTTTTCCTGCTGATTTATTTATTCCAGAGGCTGAGGCAAGGCCAGGGTACCTTAAGGGGTTGGGGGAAGTAGGGAGGAGAGGGAAATATTGGAACCCAGTAAGGCTCTCTGTTATCCATCTCTCTGAGGAAGATTCTACACACCTCATATGCTACCTCATGCCATGTTCCCTGAACCCATTTCTGGGTTCACCTACAGCAGTAGCCTGCTGACTGCTTCCCATATAAAGTGACTACCTCTCCTTTTCTGGCTTCCTGCCTGGGGCTTTCTGTGGATGCACAGGAGCTTGCTTGGTAGAGGGCCAGGCTCCATGCTAGGGCTTGCCACCGCCACAGGCAACCCAAGCCTATGAGGGATGAGAGTCTGTGGAAAAATATTTCGGCTTCACATCTGTCATGGGTTGAATGGTGGCTCCCAAACGATATGTTAATCCAGAAACTGTGAATAGGACCTTATTTGAAATAAAGGTTTTGGATCCATAATCAAGTAAATTATCACAAGATGAGATCATTCTGGAATATCCAAGTGGACCCAATGATAAGTGTCCTTAAAAGAGAAGAGAAACGGAGAAGACACACAGAGGTAACATGAAGATGGAGGCAAATTGGAATGATGTGTCTACAGCCAAGGAACACCAAGGATTGTCAACAGTCACAAGAAGCAGAAAGAGAGGCATGGAATGGATTTTCCCTCAGAGTCTTCAGAAGGAAGCCACCCTGCTGACACCTGGATTTTAGACTTCCAGCCTCCAGACCTGTGAGTCAATACATTCTATTGTTGTAAGCCACCCAGTTTGTGATACTTTGTTACAGCAACCCTAGGACACTAGTACAGCTACCCTCAGTGGGATGATTCACAGATGTGTTCTAAACAATTTCTAAGAGGGTTACCAATGGAATAGATCCCCAGTTGCTCACAGGGACAAACTAGCTCACTTATACATCTTTATTAGCTTTTCCCCCTTCCCTGTCTCACTTACCCACTGCCCTGCTGCAGATTCCTAGGATCGATTCTAAATAAACCACTTACACCCAAGTCCTTGTCCTCTTTTGGGAGCACCCAAACTAAGGGCACACTCTTCCATACCACTCATTCTTTCATTAATTCATCCCATCACCATTTATAAGGGAGGCAGCACAGGGAGTGGCTATAGTAGACCAAATGATGGGCCCCAAAGATATCCTCATATTAATTCTCAGAACTTGAAAGTGGCACCTTATATGGCAAAAGAGACTTTGCAGATGTGATAAAGTTAAGGATCTTGAGATGGGGAGATCATTCTGGCTTATCCAAGTGAGCCTGGTGTAAGAGGAAGGCAGGAGGTCAGAGTAGTAGGAGGTCATATGATCATGGAAGCAGAGATTGGAGTAATGCAGCCACAAACCAAGGAATACCAGCAGCCTCTAGAAGCTGGGAGGAGCAAAGAATAGATTCTACCTTGGGACCTCCGGAAGGAACCAGCTCTGCCAACACCTTGATTATAGTCTCATAAGATTCATTTCAGACTCTGGCTGCCAAAACTGTAGATGATAAGCTTGTGTTGTTTTAAGCCACTAATTTGTGGTAATTTGTTATAACAGCCATAGGAAACTCTTATGGTAGTTAAGAATACAAGTGTTGGAATTGGGCATAACCAGGTTGAAGTCTAGGTTCTGCTACTCATTGCTACGGGCCTTGGGCAAGTTACTTATCCTCTCTAAGCATTAATTTGCTCAGTTGTCAAATGGGGATAGTCATGATGTAGCTTCCTGGTGCTGCTGTTGCGTGCGCCACAGTAGGAAGTACAGGCGATCAGTGATAAAGTCGATAGTGATAATTCATCAAACAATTACTATCAGCCAGTGACTGTGCTCCACCTGTTGGAACATCAGGTCAAATAAAACACAATTCTTGCCTTTGTAAATAAATACAATGCTGGTTTTAAAGAGATCGTAGCCTAGAAGCATGGATGAGACAACCAATGCCTGCAAAGAGGGGATTCCTGAGCCACTGCCCCAAACAGAACAAAGGTGCTCCTTGGTGCTTAGATCATAGCAATTAGAGCCTCAGAACTGCACTTCCTCCACATTCCCTCGACTTGGTACAAAGCCTCAGTAGTAATACTTGTCACAGTTGTAATAGAGGTGGTAATAGTAATAACGGTTACTACTATCACAGCTCTGACATCACTAATGCCCCATCTTTTGGGCTCCAGTATGCTGGTGGATGCTCAGCATCTCAGAAACCCTCCTCACTCTCCAGAAGTCACTCAGAATGGCAGCTATTTTGGATTCCTGAACCCAATTCCAAAATGTGTATGAGAGGTGGATCTCCCACATCACCAACATGCTGCAGACACCAGCTGGGTATCCTACAACTCAACTCATTTCTGACACTATCTACTCAGAGATAACATCAGATCCCACAGGTTAAGGGCTTACTCCTACTACACTGTCTCTCTCCAACCTCCCACTTCAGATATCAGTTGCAAACCCTGTGCTTCTGACCAATGGCTATAAATCAGTGGTTTCCACAAACTTCTCCTTCCTTGGGTTTGATTAATTCGCTAGAGCAGCTCACAAAACTCAGAGAAACATTTACTTACTAGATCACCAACTTATTATAAAAGGATATAATTCAGGAACAGCCAGATGAAAAAGATGCTTAATGCAAGGTGTGAAGAAAGGCTGAGGAGCTTCAATGCCCTCTCTAGGAGGACACTCTCCTAGAATCTCCATGTGTTCATCAACCTGGAATTTCTTTGAACCTTGTCCTTTTGGGTTTTTATGGAGGCTTCATTACATAGGTATGTCGATCAGATCACTGGCCCTTGGATATTGATTCAACCTCCAGCCCCTCTCCCCTCCCTGAAGGTTGAGGAGTGAAGCTAAATGTTCCAACACTTTAATGGTGTGGTTGGTTCCCCTGAAAACCAGCCCCCAAAGTTAGGTTACCTAAGGGCTTTCCAAAAGTCACCTCATTAACATAACAAATGATATATTTATCACCCTATCACAGGAAATTCCCAGGGTTGTAGGAACTCTATGCCAAGACCAAATATATATTTCTTATCGTAAATCACAATATCATAGCAGCCATGCTCACTGCAAAGGTGGGCTCCCTAGAGCCCTAGAAATTCTGCCTCATCTGGGATAAGCCTTATGTGTGGTGTTGGGGATACATAGAAGGTTCCAGATGGACCTTAGAATTGCTCCTTCTCTCTCCTTTTTGCTTCTCTGAGTCAGATACCCACATCCTCCCTGCCCAGTGAGTCTTCAGTGTGGTCCTTTGGTACACAGTGACACTTGCCTTTGGTAAATGAAATGCAGTTGTCATCTTAAGAAATAGATCACTCTAGAAGCAGGAATAAGACAACCACACCAATGTAAAAGGAGGTTCCCAAGCCCCAGGCCAGAGGGACCCCTTCTGTCTGGAATCAGGGAAGGCTTTACGAAGGAAGTGGCCTTCTCACTAAGGACATTCAGGAATGGTAGCAGGATGATCTGAGGACAAATCACAGAAACAGAGGCAGAGGCAGGAAAGGATTTGCAGAGCCCCAGTAAGGAACTGTCCCAGGTGATCTCCCTGTGTCTGGTCACAGAGAGAGGCCCCTTGTTACTGGTCCAAAGTCCATGTGCCTGATGCTTCTAAAGGCCAAAACTCAAAACCTTAGAGTTTGGAGTAAAGAAAAGTTGATCGATCTGAGAAGGTGCCAACTGAGAAGATGGGAGCCTTAGTGGTACCTCAAATCCATCTTACCAAAGCACAGAGTTCAGGCTTCTTTTATGTCAAGGGTAGGGGAAATGAGAGGGGCAAGAGATGACCGACCAATGGCAGATATCTAGGAGCCAGCAGGGGTCCAAGGAAGATTGTGCTGGTTGATGCGAGTCTGATCACAAGGTTCCTGCAAAGCTTTGATAAACAACACCTACTTCCCTTATCTCCTCAAGCTGCAAGCAGAATTTCTCTAATGATTAGCATATCTATATGCAAGACTAAGCAGAAGCTATTAGCTTGAAGGTCATGGGGACAAAGCAGGCTTGAACAAATGGAGTCAGAGAGATCAAGCATTTCACTCCATTATACCCTAAGCCCATCCCCAGTCCTGGCCTTGCACACCCAAGGCTCTGGCCACCCTCCACATGGCAGCAGGGACCTTTCACAGGCCAGCAGCCAGTCAGGAGGGGGAAAGTACCCCAGGTAGCCACCTCCATTTTGCTTGGGGCTGGTTTGGTTTGCAGGGTCCAGCCATGGAGGTCTTCAGGAAGGTGATATAGTTACTAGAGGAAAGAGAAGAGACTGGAGGTGTGCCTGCTACCCATGATTTCTTTCCTTCATCCTGGTGGGAGAGTAAATCCACACAAGCTCTCTGGAGGGCAATTTGGCCATGGTTCAAAAGCTTTCAGACTGACCCTCAAATTGTCAAAAGTCCTCATAGTTGATGACCTGACACAGGTGAGCTCATAGTGTAGATTATAATAGTGAAAACTTGCAAATGACCTAAATGAACCATAGGAGGTATACTTAATAAGTGATAATGTTTTAATACAACAGAAAACTGGGCAGTCATTAAAAAACTCAATATAGATTTTTATTTAGGAAAATACTCACGATCCATTGTTAAGTGAGTAAAGCAGTTTCTGAATTAGTTCATATGGCATACCCTAATTTTGTTTAAATAAATATGTTTACATGTATATTTGCAGAGATGAAAGTTTGATGACATTAAAGGGGAGCAGAGTTTGCCTCCCCAAAATATGCCTCTTTGAGATATTATTTTAGGCTGGTTAATTTTAAGAAACGGCAGATCTGGTAGAAGCTCTGAAAATGGAGTAGTAATTACCTTCTGTAAAAGAACATTTGCATTTATAAGGGAAATCTCCATCTGTAAGAGTGTTTCCCTTACTGTACCAGGCCTGCCTACACTATCAATGGAGAAAGCTTGGACTTAAATCTGCATCACAACCTTACCCTTGTCTACTGTGCTTTTTCTTGGTCACCTCCCATAACTGACTTTAGCTGAAGATGGTATTTAAGGTGATGGCTTCTATCATTTTGGTGAGTTATTCTGTTCCTGGGTTTCTCCCATGTATACAAGAGGTATACATGTTATTAAACTTTAATATGTTTTTCTCCAGCTAATCTATCTCATGTCAATTTGTTTATTAGACCAGCCAGAAGAACTTAGAAAAGTGGGAGGAAAATTATTTTAACACCCCAACATTAACATGTCATTGTTAATATGTCTTTAATAGTATGTCATTTTAAAAGGTAAAAGTTTCTACTTGTATTTTCTCACCTATGATGGTATTTGGATTCTCCTATCTGGGCCTGCATAAGCTCCCAGGGAGAAATGCCCACAATGGGAACCATGAGAGTCCTGGGTTGACAAGGTTTTGGGTCAGGATGGCCCACAGAGGCCATGAGACAGAGTCCAAGCTGTAATGAAAAAGAGTCATGGCAAGCATTACCATTTGAGGAGCAAGTCCAGGCTAAAATAGAACATAAGTCACAATGACCAGCTTAAAACTGGTTCTGCTCCCTTAAAGCAGATTGGTGATTAATACAGTGCTTGAATTATTTCACAGAGACAGCACTGAGCATATGCTACTTTTGTTCTCTAGTTGCACCTGAAACCAAAGTCTTGCCCCTCCCCACGGAACCAAAAGATCTCAACATGATCAGAATGTGAACACTGGAACTCTTTCTGAAGCGAAGGGTCTGTTGTGCAGGAAGATTTGGTGCTGAAGCCCCTTAACATAAATGGCCAAGTTCCAAAGTCCTCCAGTTAAAACTTGCCCTGCCAGCGCTTCCACATACCTGTTCCCCCTAACACTTTGAAACCCTCTGATTATAAGCCATTGAGGAGTTCAGATTTTAAGTGATACAGCTCTTCCTGTTCTTCTTGTTTAGCACTCTGAAAATAAAGTGATTCTAATTTCTCCGTTATAAAACTCGGTGTTCAGTGTTTGGAGGACAAACTCTCTACTTGTTGAGTCACAACAAGGCCATAAACTCAGAGAGAGGCCGCGGGACAGAAGGTAGAAACTGAAAGGGAGGGCAAGAAGCCTGAGGTTGTGACCAGCAGTGAGGGACAGAGGTTTCCATATTGTGCCTAGATTTTCCTAGGTGCTGGGGCCTTAAAGCAACCACACAGGCCTGGGCACAAAGAGCTGCCCCATGCTGTTTAAGCTTGGCACCCTCCATAACTCTAGGGTGAGAAAGAAGGAGTTAACATCCAGAATCATCCGGTGGAAGCAGCTCAGAGCGTGAAGCGTGTTTGTGAAAAATGGGCTCAATTTGATATTTGGAGAGCAATGAAATTGAAATCATTTCAAATTTTAAATGCCCAACATATTGACTCCCACCCTCTGATAGATCTTCCAAATTACTTTGCAAGCTCTCCACGCCTAGCTCTATAAGGGAATTCACTTCTTTGCCAAAAATGTTCCTCTCCTTGAGTTGGAAAACAAGAGGCTTCGGTTTGGCGGGTCTCCCTGATCCCCAGCCCTGGGTGTGCTACTGTGCACCTTCTGCACGCGGCTAGAGGAGGAATGTGTTTTTCTTTCTCTCTTAGGTAATGAATTTGATCTAATGGGGCTGTCTAAATGCCCAGATACTATGGTGATAGGCACCCCATAAACACAGAGATAAATAGGTAGAGAGATATATGGAGGTGAACATAATTTGCTTCTAAGTGCCTTTTCACTAGTGTAAATAAAGCAAGAGAATAAAGTTGTTGGAGGCACTCGCAATACAAATGTAAGAAGGAAATTAAGTGTTAATTATAACATTAAGGATAAATGAAAAGGCCCATTCAGGGATGTGTGTGTGTGTGTGTGTGTGTGTGTGTGTGTGTGTGTGTGTGTGTGTGTAGGAGGCAGGAGTGGGAGGTTAGAGTAAAGGTACTGGGGCCTGTATAGCTGCACCCATCTCCCCAAGCTCAACCCAGGAGGTCATCTGCAGATAGTTTGTCTATGGCTTTCTGTGTCTCTCTGCCAGAAGGCATTCCCTAGCCCAGGGGATACACTTGGGGGTGGCTTGGAGCATGGGGGGTAGGTTGGGTGTTAATGCCCCAGGAATCAGGAGTGATTCTCAACCAATGAGGAATGGAAGTTGAAGAATAAATAGCCCCAATTTCCTGGCCTCCCGGAAGGATGATTCCAGTTTCTTCTGAGAGGGCCCCAGGGAGCATTGCATTCCAGGTACCCACGGGGTGATCCATCCATTAAGAGACCTGAATGGGCTTTCCCCATTTCCCTTTCTTACTTCTAACAACTAACAACTTGCACCTATATCCTTGCCTCAGGACTCCTCTTTTTTGAGAGTAACTCAAACCAAGACAGGCAGTTTTACAGCAGCTTACTGGTCTGGAAGTACAGCCTGAAGCTGGTGGACGGCGTCACTAAAGCACAGAGCCCCCCTCTCAGAAGGGTCCCATACTTGGTTTAATGTTCTGCTGTCTCCATTTGGAAGTTCTTCATAATTTTATATTTGAACCTGTGGTTCATAAGTGACATATGGTAGGACAATGGAGCATGTGTGTGAACAGCACAGATATGCTGGATGGCAGTTCCAGCTCTGGAGACAGCACAGCCCAAGTGATTCCCTGGCAACCCAGGGCACACGTGCAAGCTTGGGGCAATAGGAGCACAGTGGAGCCCCAAGGCCAAGTTTGGTGGTGATGATGGGTGAAAGAAGTAGCAGTTGAGGCTGAGGAGAGAGGAGTGGCTTCACAGAGCCTTAGTGCTGGGATCCACTGTGGGAGGTCAGCTTGACCAGGAATGCCTGGACCCCATTCCTGCAACATCTGCACAAATATTCACTCTACAGCCTGAGCACCTAGACAGAAACTGCTGTAGCTCAGACAGTAAACTTTGTTAGTAAATTAGTTAAAAATCAAAGCGTACAATGTTCCAATAAAGCATATCAGGGAGTTGGTAGAACTTCTCAGAGTTTAGAATCCTGGGTTTTGAAAAACACAGCAACACTGCATGATAAATATCCACAGGCTTAGAAATAGAAATTAAACTTAAAGATCATCAAATTCAACTGAAAAGAACACTATTTTCATCAGAAGCTTCAGATGAACCAATTATTAACAAAGAAGACAATTTTTTAAATTGATTTTTCCTTGTAATTGAAGATACAGTAATAGAATGCATAAACGGGCATTTTGATTACATATAAATCATGAAGCCACTTGCAATTTCTTCTATGACCTCCACAAGTTACAGGAAATGTCAGAGAAAATATTTAAATGCCATTGTATAAATTTACATTTAAAAATAAATTCAGACTTATGTGAAACTGATTTGTATAGTTAAATTTTTTTAAATTGTTTTGTGAGAATCATTAGCTCCAGATATATTACAATTTTTTAAATTTCAAAACATAATATATTTTAAAATAATCTATTAGAAATTTATCCCAATGTTATCACAGCATATAAAAATACTCTTAACAGTTCTAGTAACAATTGCATCAGCAGAAAGATCCTTTTCAAAGTTGAACATTATCAAAGTTACCTGCAATCTTGCATTTGCCAAGAATGACTGATGTTGCTTTCCATTTATATTGATTGAAAATGATATTGCTAAAAGTATAAATTTTTTTTTAGGCAAGACAACCCTTGGTTGACCTCGCAGATTGCAAGGACCTTGTCAGCTTACAATCCCTTATTTTATTTTATTTTATTTTATTCTGGTTTTTTTACGCCTACAGCACCTGGTCTTCCTAGGTGGTCTCCCATCCAAGTACTAACCAGACCTGACCCTGCTTAGCTTCCAAGATTAGATGGGATCAGGCTTGTTCAGGGTAACAGATGAATTTGTAGATAAGTGAGCCAGAAAAACATGACCAATCAAGATATCACAATAATAAAGTATTATTTATGGTAATACATAAAATTATGACAAAAATAATTGTTTTATAATTTGTAAATTTCTGTTATTCATGTATCGCTATTATTCCTATTGTGTTTTAGAAGTCATAAAACATTTGTAAAGGAAAAAACTTTATATTTTAGTACCTTTAACATCGCTTTTTTCCTGCTTTTTGAACAAGGAGTCCTACATTTTCATTTTGCACTGAGCCCCACAATTTAGTTATATAGGCAGCCCTGTCTGCTGATTGCTTACCAAGCTTTCCAAGATAGATAGGTTAGCCCTATGGCCTCCAGGCCTGACACTGACTTTCTGTCTTCTTTATCCAGCTGCAGGACTCCCTCCATCCTTGCTCACATGGTTGGCAGTAGTAATTACAAGAGGTAAACTGTGAAGACTGCAGAGAAAGTTCTTGGACCTGAGACCTTCCTTAACTTCTGTTTCACAAACTAGGTCTTTGTCATCAGATCACTGGTCATTCGATCATTGGCTGGATGACACCGAAGTCCTTGTCATCTAGTCACTGGCTGCAGGCTTCCCTTGGGAAGGAGCATAACCTTGAACAAGGAAGTTCACTGTAGCTGAGGACAATTCCCATTAAGGGACATAACTGTGAGCCATCAGTAGCTGGGGGCTGTGTAAGTTGGCCCTAAAGAGGGATATGGGCAAAATATGACAGTATCTCCTACAGTTCACCCCTTGTACCATTTCATTCATTTCCTTTGTTCCTGGATCCACGTATCCTTCTATCAGGGCTACAACACTATATGATCATTATTGATTTAGAGTATGTACAATGTCCTAGAGGATGGCATCCCATCTTTATAGAATATTATCTCCAAGCTGGTGCATCAGTGGCACTACTTTATCATGTCAACAACTGTTTCTCTACTTTATCATGTCAACAACTCCTGGGTGGTGCAGTATGTAACAGAATCAGAGCATCCTGTGGTCATGTGCCTGCTGTCATGTCTCATTTGCTATAAAGAGGATCCTTCTGTCTGAGGCAATGTTATGTGAGATCCCATGTTAGCAAACCACATGCTCTGTAAGCCTTCAGGGAGTGGTACTAGCTGAGGCCCGGCAGACAGGAAAGGTAAACCCATACCATAAATATGTACTGATCCTAGTCAAGATGAATCATTGCCCTTTCCTTGGTAGAAATCAACTTGCTACCAAGTGGACAACTGGTCTCCTTGAGAAATGGTGCCATATTGAGTTTAATATTGGTCTCCGTTAATGACAGGTTAGATGTTCATCAGTGCCAGTAACTAGGTCATTTTTAATGAGGGAGATCCCATGCAGTTGGACTCATGAGTAATCTCCATCACTACTGCTGTGATACTTCATTTATGCAGCTATTATGCCACTGTGGCAGTATTGGGGTAGCCAATGACAGAGGATGGCTGATGTCAACTGGCAGAGTTATTTTGGCTATGTGGTAGGTCCTAGAGTCCCAGCTCATGATGGGTAGTATGATCACATAGTCACTTGATACCCCATATTTAGATGTGCCATGCAGAGAGCTGCTTTCTGAATAGTATGGCATGACCTTGCTCCAGAAGCTAGATCCATACAGCTACATTGTGATTCTCCTATTCACATTAAAGTTTACTATAAACTCCATCCAGCGTCTTATCTCACTACAATTATCTCAAGTATTAGGCCATATAGCCCAAGCCACAGGGCCGCTGCCACCACAGCCTGGACTTGCTGCAGAGTTCTTCACTGCTCTGGGCCCCACTCAAAGCAGGAAGCCTTCTGTATCACCCAGTTAAAGGGTATCCCCAAGTGCAGAACATGCTACCCCAGACTCTGAGGAGGCTTATCAAACATGGCAGTCCTTTCTTAGTAGTGAGATGAAATGCAATAAGTTGTCTTTTATTTTGTAGATGTCGCAGCATGCCCCAGTTCACTGGGTCTCTCAAATCTTCACTGATGTGGTTGGGTCCTAATTTTAATAATTTTAACAGGTTTATCTCCCACTCTCTGGAGCTCATTTGTCTTGTCAAGACCTCTAACATATGTACCACTTTTTGCTCATCTGGTCTGATTAACATTACATCATCAACATGGTGCACCCACATGATATTTTGCAGAATGTCCAGATGGTCCAGAGCCCTTCAGATTATGAGACAGGGTGGGAATGTTAACATAGGCATGGAGCAAGACTATCCATGTTTACCATTGTCCAGCCCACACAAATGCAGGCCATTAGAGATGGTAAAGAATGTATTTGCCAGATCTATAGCCACATACCATGTGCCAGAAGTAAAGGCATCATATTGGGCAAAGCGGCTGCAAGTGAGGCTTTTGCTTGACTAAGTGATCTATTTTTATTCACCATAATCTATCCAGTTTGGTGAGTTAAATGGGGATATGTTGGGGACCACCAACTCTGCATTCTTTACATCATTCTTTACATAATCTCTGTAACCCCCTCTCCCCCAGGACATGATACTGCTTATGATTTATCCTCTTGGCTTGGTGTATGACAAGAGTATTTCAAAGGCTTCTACTTCATCTTCTTTATTGTGGTAGCCCTTACTCCATAGGCCAAGGAACCAATATGAATGGGGGTTCTGTTAACCACTAAGTATGTTAATTCCAGTTAGACATTCAGGGACCAGAGAAATGACTACTGGATAAGTTCATGGACCCAAAGAAACCACCACTATTTATTACCTAGACCCATGTACTTCCCATTCTAATAAGGGGCCCATGATGGAGGTTTATGTCTCTAGTGTCAATGTATATACAAACAATCCTTGAAAAATCTGCATAGCCTCATTTTTCTAAGGCTCTCTTACCCAAGTAAATGGCCACAGGACTCTTTGGAATAGGAATAAACCTCAATAAACAAGAGGTAGGAACTGATGGCTAAGTACCCCCAGCTTCCTTGCTCATTTGTGAGAACAATTCTGTCTCCCAGAGAATCCCTAGTGCAATTGTGCCCAAGTTGCCCACAAAGGTTAACTGCTGTTGAGTACACCCTTGACTGGTCTTCTTCTCTGCCCTGGCTCACTTCCCCAGTCCATCAGCATGCTTCTTCGGACCTTCTCCCAAGTGAACTACTTGTACCCACATTCTTATCTCGGGGTCTGTGTTTCAGGGAACCCACACTAAGACAACAGTGCAGACATAAGGTGACCTTAGAAGTCATCTCATCTCTTCTTGACCTTTAGGCACTTCCAGTCTGTTTGCACAGCTATGCAGAAAAGGTTCCAGCATCCTCAGTGGTAACCCAGTCTAACTCAATTCTCATTATCACACCTTTGCGTTTTATTCTCAACCCTCAATCCCTCCTGTTGGAATTTAAAACCACTTCATCATATTTTGATTTTTTTTCTTTTCCTCAGAGATGGAAAATAGCTGACCATCAACTTCAGTGTGAGAACCCCTTATATACTTGAGTGTAGGTGTCAATCTTCACTTCTCTGTGCTGAATAATCCAGGTTCTTCTAAAAAGTGTCAGTCCTGTTTTCCAGGCTGTAAGCTGTCACCCCCAGCTACTCACCATAGGGAAGCCTGCAGGGTTTGGAAACCACTAGATGCATGTTTTAACCCGAAGAAGTTCACAGAAAGAGGTGTCCCAGCTGCTGTAAATCACCCTCTCCCTTGCCTCCTCCCCAAAGCCAGAGAGAACAAGCCCCAGATTGCTGTTGAAGGCCATAAAACTTCTCCTCTTTAAAGCGCCCCTTTGTCAGGAATGTTCATTGTAGCAGGCGTGCAAGTTCACCAAGGGCCCATAAAACTTGCCCAGGCTTTGTGCAGATGACCCCACAGTCCTGTGCCTTAGCAATCCCACTCTTGAGCCCACAATGAAATTGTTACTGGGTTCACTCAGAAACAGACTGTACTCAATTTGCCTTGTGATTTGTTTGTTACCTTTACAAATGGCTTTTGAGGCCAGACAATCTCTCCTAACCCTGACTACTTGAGCAGTGGAAGCTCAGGGACTTCCTAGGGAACTGTGGGGACTTTCGGGTCTCCATGGAAATTACAAAACAGTTTATCTTAGTGTGAAAATTGTTGCTGCCCTTGAAGAGTGAGCCAGCATTCGGATGGAACTGGGCTGTCCTGTCTTTGGTGGGCAAAGGTGGTTCGCTTCTTGCCCTCACCAGCATGCTCCAGGACCCACTCCCTGAGAAGCTCCAAGGCCCTTGCCTAGTCACTGATGATGAATCTACTCCAGTAATCCTACCTGCCTTGGTAAACCACATCTATGCAACACCAATCAGCAGGAAGATGATATTGATCTCCTACATAGAGTAGTGGTTAAGAGCATAGGCTTCAATCAATCTAAAAGTCCATCCACAGTAGGATGGATATTCGTACAATTGGATATAAAGGAACAAAGCAGAAGCGTAGATCTTAAAAGTTCTCATCACACACAAAAAATTTTTGTTAACTAGACTTAATGTGGTAATCATTTCATAATATATACAAATACCAAATCATTATGTTGTACACCTGAAATGAACATAATTTGTGTCACTTATATATATTTTATATATATCATATATTATATATATTTTAATATTAATATTTTAATATTTAAAATGTTTTAAAAAGAACAAAGCATGACTACACACAACCACATGGACTAATCATACATTCTGCCAAGTGAAAGAAGCCATATATATATAAGAGTAAATAGTATACACTTCCATTCATATAAAGCTTAAAAACAGGCAAAACTTAATCTATGGTAGTAAAAGTAACAATAGCAGTTACCTCTCAGTGGTACTGACTGGAAAGGGACACAAGAAAGCTCTCTGGGGATGATAGAAATGTTCCATATCTTGATTTGTGTGCTGGTCACATAGGTATACATACACACATAGAAAAAAAATGCAATCGTGCTATCTGCTTAAGATCTGTGCTCTTTCCTGCATGTAAATTATAAGTTAGCATGATATTGGGGGGAAAGCCTCAATTTCTGACCTACGGAACTATGAGCAATAAATGGCTGTTGTTTTAAGCTGCTAAACTTGTGGTCATCTGTTACATAGCCATAGAAAACTAATACAACTTGGTTCTAACACTGGTCCTGCCTTTGGAGTTAAACGATTGTAAGTTAAAATCCTTGCTCTGCCACTCGTTAGCCATCTTTTAATTGGGTTATTCAATCTTATTGAGACTTATTGTCCTGGGAATACAAATATGTACCTCATAAGGTTGTGATCCTCAAATATCATAGTGCCTGGCACAGAATAAGGGCTCAATATATAATACTAAGTACGGGTGTTACTGGGCCTGGAGGGCAGCTGGTTCAGATTGAGACAAATCAGAAGCACCAGGAGAGAAATTTCTCACTAGATGAAATTGATCGAATACTTGTCTTGTCTGAAGGAAATTTAGATAGCTGGCAAGTTTACAGCTGTGTTACTGACAAGTATGTAGAAAACTAAGAAAACCAGAAGCTGAACAACTATTAACTCCAGGGGAAGGATTGTCAAGGCAAAACGTAAAAAAATAAAAAAATAACCATAATTCACTACATGGATCAGTTGTATAAAATATTTACAAAACATTTAAACATTTAATAAGACATACTGAATTGTGATCTAATCAAAAGAACAGTATAACTATCGGGAGCATGGGGATAGGGAGAGAAAAGCACACATATGTGATAAAAGCAGGAGGAGAAATGAAAAAAAATTAAGGAAAAAAAATAGATTGATAGATTAACTATTATGCTCTAATTTGGTCATCATAAGTGAAAGATATTTTAGTCCTTTAAGGATTTTAACTTGTGAAAAAAAGATATAATGTTAATATTTTAAGAGGGCAGCAATCAGGATTTGGGGCTAGTTCAGAGTCATCTGGACAAAAAAATATTTTCCTGCAGGGTTCTAGAAAGCATAGAACTTTCTAGCAAGTGAAAAATAAAATTCCTATGTATTTTACTTTAGGAAGGTAAAAAAAATAGTAGTAAATAAATGTGAAGGCATCTGCCTGTGTCAAATTCGTGATAGACAAAATGTTATGCAGGCGGCAGTGTTCAGAAGGAGTGTATTTGACATCACTCATTCCCCAAGCTCTCCAGATCAGTGCTGAACATGCCCACATCGAGCTGTCATTATGGCTGAGGGCCTATAACATAATAGGAGCTTATCAGCCCTGGGTTGGTTGATTCAAAATCATTTCCTGTGGTCAAAGTTGGGAAGCTATTTTTAATATGACAATAATAAACTTCCATTTATAATCTGCTTTATAACTTTCCACGTGCTTTCACATACATTTACTGATTTGATTTTCACATTAATGAGTTATTGTTTTCATTAACTTTGGCAGTTGAATCTCAGAGAGGTTAAGTGACATATCCTCAGTCAGACAGCAAATTGGAGGCAGGACCAATGTTAGAACCGAGTTGTATTAGTTTGCTATGGCTATGTAACAGATTACCACAAGTTTAGCGGCCATTTATTGCTCATAGTTCCATAGGTTAGGAGTTACGGCCCTGCATGCCTGGATTCTCAGCTCAGGTTCTCCCATGGCTAAAATCAAGGTGTCAGCCAAGGCTGCAATCTCATCTGGAGCTCAGAGTCCCCTTTCAGGCTCATTCAGGCTATTGTCAGTATTCAGTTCCTTGCCACTGCAGGATTGAGGTGTTCATTTTCTTGCTGGCTTTTGGTCAGGGGTCTCTGTCAGCTCCTAGAGACCACTTTCAGGTCCTTGTCACTTGGCTCCCACTATTTAAAGCCAGGAATAGAGAATCTCCCTGACACCAAATGTCTTTCAGGAGTTGGGTCCTTCTCATTAGGTGGCGCCCAGTCCCTTTTAAAAACTTGCCTGATTAGGTCAGGCCCACCTAGGATAATCTCCCTTTCTTAAAGTCAACTGTGCAATACAGCACAACCTAATCACAGAATTGTTATGCCACCATATTTATAAGTCCCTCTCACACTCAGAGAAGGGATTCTATAAAGCATGGACCCCTGGGGACCATCCAGAATTCTACCTACTGCGGGAAGTGTGCTGGAAATAGCATTCTCCCCACTGTAGCCAAGGCTTCCTTGACCACTCATTTTGAGAGCTCCATGCTCATCCCAGATTATTAAAAAAAAAAAGACATATCATTATTAAAAGTCTGCTTAAAGGGATGCCTCTGAGCTGATGCATTATAGTGAGGCTGTTGAGATTGTGAAATGTATCTGCTTCAGCTCATTACATCAAAGATTTATAATATATTCCAGGGTCCTATCTGGTCAATGCAAATTTTGATAGCCTGAGTTTCTTAAAAGAATCATTTGCAAGAAATAAGCCAGTCACAGAAAGACAAATACTGCATGATTCCACTTATATGAGTGGTCATTGATACTAGAGTAGTCAAATTCACAGAAACAGGAAATAGAATGTTGGTTGCCAGGGCCTGGGAGGAAGGGTAATGGAAAATTATCATTTAATGGAAATGGAGTTTCAGTTTTTCAAGATGAAAATGTTCTAGAGATCTCTTGCATAACAATGTGAATATACTTAGCACTACTGAACTGTACACTTAAAAATAGTTAAGATAGTAAACTTTATGTTATGTGACCTTTTTTTTACCACAGTTAAAAATAAAAATAAATTTAAAAAGAAAAAAGGAATCACTTACCAAAGCTTTTTGTAATCTGAAGTATAAAAGAGCTCTTCAAAACAGCCTCAGGGGCAGGAAGTTACTAGAATATTGTAGTTGATGTGGAGGATTTGCTCTCTTGACATCAATCCCACCCTCCTTCTCTGTGCTTTCCTGTACTAGGGAGCCTGGAAAGCTAGGGTTCTGAGTTCTAAATAGATTCTACCAATCAGATCCTCTTATGGGTGACTCAGAGTGTGAGAGTAAGGCTGAAGCCTCGTGCCATTAACGCGATGGTCTGCAGCAGTTTGCCAGTGGCCAATACTAGTCTCACAGGTGTCCATTGGCAGTTGCAGCAACAGCGTAAGAATTTTCCTGATCCCTGGATCACAGCTAAAGCAGCATGCTCTGATGCCATCAGTCTCAATAGAGCCTTCTAGTCTCCTACCTTCCTGGTTAAGGTAGTGGTAGAGTAGCTGCCCTTGGCAGGCTGGTAGTTCTGTGGTGTCATTCTGAGAGTCATTCCTGAAGGACCAGCTCAAAGCCTGATCCTCCTTTCCTTACAATAATTTTGCAAATACTCTAAATCTCTTTCTACTTGAAATAGCTAAACTTTTCTTTCGCCTGCAACCCAGCTCTGAGCGTTAGTCACGGGTGATGGTCAGGCCAATAGATGCTTTAGAATTTGATCATTCCATCGTGTTAGGGTTTGGTGGCACTTGGTAGAGACCAGCCTCTGACTTTTTCCAGGGCCGTGCTGTGTAAATGGGGAATTTAGCAATTCTCCACATCTGCCCACTTTCGCCCTGCCCCCTTACGCTGAGCGTTGTACCCAACTGGACCCCTACTGCCATTGTGCAGTGCTCTCTCCTTTCCCTTTCATAGATTTTTGAAAAACTTTTCCCCTCTACTTGAGTTCTCTATCTGACTGTAACAGACCCTAGAGCTGTCTACCCAAGGCATCCCCCACCTCTTTCCTGCTAACAGAACCCAATTTTGTTTGGGTATTAGACAAAGATCTCTTAATTTTAGGTAATATGTTCTATGACAGGTTTGTGACCCAGTCGTGGCTAATAAGGGAGCCTCTTAAGGAGCTTCTGAAGAGAATTTTTCTTCCTGAGAAGAGGTAAGAGTGGGGGAATTTTCTTATTGCCTGTCTATGACTTCTTCTAAAAAAGCTACTTGATGCCAAAACCTACAGCAGCCATTTTAAAACCATGAGGTGACAAGAATGGGAAGAAAAAGCCAATAGCTAAGGATGGCAGGGCAGAGTGGCTGACAGAACCAGGTCCTCCATGCAATTAATGAACCATGGACAAATCCTGGAACTAGCTACCTCCAGACTTCTTGCTAGCTAAGCAGTAAATGTCCTTAAGATTTAAACCACTCTTACTTGGATTTGGGGGTACTCAAGGCCAAAAAGACTTCCTAACTAATATATCTAGCCCATTCCTGATAACTCTCAGCAGATGCCCTTGCCTTCAACTTTGCAGAGAAAATGGAGTCCACTTCCTGCTCATCGCTCCCCCAACACACAAGCATTCTCCCGCCCCTCTTGTCTCATAGCCAAGGGCCTCTTATCTGTTCGTAGGCTAAGCTCTCCTTTGTGCTCTAGATACCAGCCCTGCCCCTCTGCAGGGACCTCAGAAATCATATCCTTTCTCTCCTCCATCTTCCACTTTCTGGCAGCCCCTTTCCAACTGTGGTCTTGAGTTAGTACCCAAGGCTGTGTGTACTGCACTGAGTGGACATGTCTCATCCTAATCACCAGGTAGCTGCTTCTCAAGAGTCCTTTCCTAGTGCTCTGGGCAAGCTCCCAGAGGTGAAAGAAGCAAGAGGTTAAGGTCTTGGAACTGTTCCCTGACCCCAGAGTAAGTGGTTGCCTAAGACTGTGTATGTACCATGAGTACTCATACCGATGCCTGCTTTCCACTGCAAGGCTTACTTTCCTTCTGAGTTTTCTTCTTATTTTTATTGAGGGCATATTTTCTTTATCTTTAAGGCTTTTATAGTTTCGTATCTCTGTCTCATTTTGGTATATTCTGTTGTTATGATTTATGCTACTTTTACTGGCTCTTTATCCTAGCACATAAACATGTTTAAGTTTGCCACAGCTTAAAAAAAAATAAAATAAAAAAACCCTTCTTTGACCCTGCATTCTCACTGAGTTTCAGCATTCTCTTTCTCTCTCTCTTCTCTTCATTGTGAGCTCTTTGGAATTTGTCTGCACTCACGGTATTTCTTCGCATCCCACTCAATCCTGAACCCTCCTCTCTAAGACCAGAAGTTCAGCCCAGCTTCGCTTAGTAAAGCAGAGATTTTATTGGCAGGATGCTGGGAATCTCACCTGACTGTGGGAAGAAAAGAAGAAAGGAAATGCAACTGGGCCACCAAGACCCATCAGACTTTTCTCTTGTGGCCCCCATACTCTCTCTTCTCCTAGCTTCTCTCTTTGGAGTGATGTCATTCTTCCCTCCACATGACTCCCAACTGCTCTAGAGCCTTCTACCCAACAGTTCCCCTTTGCTCCCATTTGAAAATTGCAGGGAAGTATTCTGATTGGTCTAGCCTGGGTCAGGTATCTTCCCATGGATCAATCAGCCATGGCTCCAAGATGCAAAGCCATACAGCCAAGACAAAGCCTCAGAGAGAAGAGTCATGAGCCAGCTTCTCAGCTGGCTTCCTCCTCACCAATAGCACTTGCTTGAAACTACTTTCATTCACCTTTTAGTCCCCTTTTCCCCCGCATGGCTCAGGCCTGACCTCTTCCTGTGTGCTTGCTTCTTCCGAATGCTGACACCTGCCTGAAGCCATGGAAGTCTGCTCTGCCCATATATACAACAGGTCAGCAATTCCAAGAGATTACCGCCCCTTCAGTTGACTTCAACCATGACTCTTGGGTGCATATATAGCCCAGGTTCCTCAGCCCTCAAGAGGATGAGTGTGGTGGCCACAGAGATGTGTCCCCAGGTCCCTTTCAAGGAGGGACTTTTTGCTCCAGTATCATCAGACAGCCTTCAATTGCTGAAAACTACCTTGCCCCAAGGCACTTCCCTCCTGGGGTAACTCACATGCAATGACTGGTCATGTCACTCACTGTGGGACAACTCTCACAGGCCACATAGGCTTCATTGTTCCCCAGGGGGTTAGTTCAGGCTTTGCAGGCCAGCTTTGCAGTTCGAGCTCTCTCTCTGCCCCGTCTCACTTCCTCCCCCTCCTTTCACAGATGTTTCCCCTAATAACTACTTCACATGCCAAACTCCATTTCAGTTTCTGCTTCTAGAGAACCTAACCTGTGACAGATGCCCCTCAGCTGTGTGTCTCACACCATCTCCCAGAGGTCCCTGTAAGATTGAGCTCCAGTTGCCCACAGTAGGAACAAGCTTGGTAATGCTCCCTCTATTGGCTGCCTTCCTTCCCTGTCTCACTTCCCCATTTCTCTTATTCTCTGAATCTCTTAAAATCTACTTGCTCTCAAGTCCTTCTCTTGTGAACAACCCAAAGTCAGACATCAGGATTATGTGAAAGAGGGAGAAATTTTCCTCTATACCTTCTAGGTTCTTTTGGCTGGTCTAGTAATTAAACCAACATGAAACACATTACCAAGAGAAAATAACCAAATTAAATTACATACATATATATGGGAATCCCACATACATGAGAGAGTCAGAAACCCTACATATATGAGAGGTTCAGAGACAGAGGGAAAATGAAGCATATATGACATTCTGAGCTAAGGATAAGATAAGGTACCTTGGGACTTCAGAGGAGAGGAAAGTTATTTGCAGGACGATAAGAGTAAAAGTTCAGTAATTAGATGTTTGCCCTATCATATAGATAGGTCACAAAAAGTTGTTTCTAGTAATAACTGTTATTATGGGCAAGGCCCCCAATTTGAATTCTTTAAGAGAGGTAAAATTTTCTCTTGAGCCCACAGGATCTCAATTGTGTTCTGCTCAAAATAATCCACATGCCAAACTAGCACATTTTGGAGAGGTCTATTTTGAACTCCTTCAATTATGACTTTGTTAAATCCAGAGTCCCACCCTTTATCTTCAACGTGTACTGCAGTGACCATGAGCTCTTCGTGAAATGCTTTCCTCTCTCAGCGAGCTGAGTTTCCTGCCCCTTTACTGCTCACTGCTTGACCTGCCCTTCTTTCTTTGCCCACTCCCAGGATTACAGCTCAGCTTCCTCCTACACCCAACACATCACAGGGGATCTCAGTCAGTCCCCTGGAGTCGACCACCACCACACAAGGATAACCCACACTGTCTGTCTCCTACCTAGCTATCTCTCTCTTGAGCTCTGGACTCAGATACCCAACTGCCTCCTGGCCATCTCTACGTGTATATCCCACATATGCTTCAAACCAACGTGGCAGGGCTGAACTCATCATCTTTTTCTAAGCCAGCTTCCCCTCCTACATTCCCCTTCTCAGCAAATAGTATCACTGTTTGTTGTCTCCAAATTCAGTTCTCTGAGAGTTGCCCAACCTCCTACCCATCTCCCCACTGCCCCATTAGCACTTTCTTGTCCTGGTGCAAACCTACCCTCCACTCCCAATTCGTTTCCCCACTCCCAGGCTCTGCCCTCCATTAACCATGTGATTTTGGATAATTCACCAAATCTCTCTCAGCCTCAGTTTCTACATCTGTAAAATGGGCTGTTAATAAAAGTACCTACTCTATAGAGTTTCTGTAAAGTTTAAAAGATTTGCACATATAAAATGTTTAGAAAAGTGTATGGCACATAGTAAGTACTCAATGATTGTTAGCTTTTTATAGTTGTTTGTTGTTATTTATTTTTACCCTTCTTAAGGCCCTCATCAATTTCCATCTTGTACTATAGCTGCTTAGATGCCATCTTTAAATGCCCTGCTGGTCTGCAAGATTTTGAGGGCCATGCTATATCTTATTCATCTATCTATCTGTCTATGACCAATGTCCTTCCATACCTAATTACTTTCAGCCATACTTCCCCTCTGGTAGCACTGGAGTAGCTGGGGAATTTTTTTTTATATCCAGCTAAGGGGAAGTCGAGTTAGGGATATATTCAATTTGAGTTTAGTGGGATATTTTGTATGTGTTTGTAAGATGTTGCTAACCATTCCAGTGTAAGAACAGCTTCTAAGAACACTCTCACCACCCACTGGGCTGACTCCTCAGGTTGTATAACATGAAGATTCAGGCCCAGAGGTTGTATCTCAATGGAAACATGTCTTATGGTACCCAGAACCAGAAGCATATGGGTAGTGGAGGAGGAACAAGGTTTGAAAGGTATGGAGTCAGAAAGGTATGGAGTCAAAATTTTCTGTGGAAAATTCTTCCAATCTAATCATCAGACATGAAAAATTATAAGCAGGGGTTTAGTTCTTATTCGTCCTTAGACAAAGGAAATTCTCTTCTGTCAGGAATATATTCAGCAATGCAATGTATATGATGATTGTGAATGCACCATATAATTTTTTCCTTTCTCATGGAATGTATGTAGAGCAGAATTTATCAGAATTCCTGGTTTGTAGGACACAAACCTATAACAGTATAACCAACAGTGAGTAGGTCTGTCTGTGAAGTCACATGTTTTATCCACCCCAGTGAATCGCACCATATCTTAGAGTATCTGATGCCTCTTGTTCTGATGAAGTCTGGCAGTTCCAGACAAAATGACAGGCAAAATTGCCACTGACACAGTAAAATACCCTGAAGAAACATATTTATCAATGAGTCAATTTTTATCCCATAAGAGTAATTCGATTACATAATTATGTAGCCCAGTACCGTGTAGTGGCAATTTAAGAAGGCATTTGAATTGCTCTTATATACCCTAATTTCAGATTAACTTTATATCTTTTTTCGGAATTATTGATCAAACCAAAAGTCAATCACTGAGTATGCAGCCAAAAGTTGTAAGATAAAAAGTACTATGGAGGTGTGTTAAGCAGTTAAAATATATTATGCTACCTTGTCTGGATTTTGTGAGGTTTAGGTATTTGTCAACTCTTTAAAATTCAGAATCTCTTATGATTTCTCATCATACTTAATTTTATACCTGTAATCTTATATTCTCTTACTTAAAGGGAGACCTCGAAATTGTATAAGTTTCAGGCTTACAAAGCCTAGATCTTCCTCTGATATCACCTCACAACTTGACACATGTGTGTGCCGTCATCATCCCTGTTCTGGTACCACACCTTTACACACACACACAACATTTCCCATGGCCAGGCATGCTGAGAGGTGGCTCTTGACAGAGGAAAGAAAGGGACAAGTAAAAATGCATGGTTCTATCATGTAATAGAGGTGGGACTTGGAAATCACAGAGGTGAAATGGTGGGGCAAATTCAATCAACCAACTCTCACTTTGGGGATTGAGGCACAAGGATGTTTGGCAAATAGAAAAAGAGGGGGAAAGAAAAAACCCAGCGTAGGTTGCAGTTCTGTATTTAACCACAAGATGGAGGTAAAAGAGTGGTCCCTCCATTCAGCCAAAAACTCATTAAGAGCTAATCAAGGTAAAGCGGGTTTTTCATGTTTCCTGCCCGTGCCTTCTCCCCTTTGACAAGCCTCAGTGCACTTACTATTGTTCCATTCTTTTTGGTTAAAGTCGTCACAAATCTGCATTTTTGTTTGTTAACTCAGCTGTAGCCCGCAGTTTGTCTTCTAGACAACTTTCCCTGCTTCTTATGGTTAAGGATTATGTTCTTATTAACTATTATTACAAGAATTTTCTGACTCAGAAGTTTCAGGACTTAAAGCTATAGTCTTAGCTCAATAATTGCCTGATTATTTGCTGCTGTGCTTGGAAATTTCATTACCTGGTTTCTATTTCACGTTCATTTCTCCATACCCCCCAGTCGGGACTCTACACAGAGCACTAACAGAGACACCAGCCCCCATCTGTCTAAGAGAGATATGGTTCCATCTAGTTTTACTGGGCCCTGCAAAGGCTGAATTACTCCTATGTTAACCATAAGAAACCAGAGCCACTCGCCTAAGACAGACAATGATCAAAATAGACTGTCAGGCTTCCTGGATCCAATCCTCCATTTTCCAAGCTGACTTTGGACACTATCACCCTTCTCCCCTTCTCCACAAGATTTTGGCAGGCCTTAAGCCCTTTACGCTAAAACCATTAGCTCAGAACACGTTGCAAAGAAAGCATGGTGCAGTGACCAGAACTGACCACCTTCTTAACCTCTTTTGAGAGCTTTGCCTGTCACTGAGAGCCCTTCACCCAGACATGTACTTGGCACATTGGTGGGGGCTCTTGCCGGAAAACCATGCTAACAATGAAAAGGCAAAGAGCACAGCCCAAGAGCCACATGCTGCTACCCTGAGTGTTCAGATGCATGAGCTCCTGCCTCTCCAGCAATCAAGACTACAGTGTTTGTCTTTGATGAGTGTAAGCTTGTCTTAAAGTGATGACGCTACTGGCTGAGGTTGGAAATTACAGCTGTGTAAGAGAACATGGCAAAACTGACTGACCCATAGTCACAGTAGCTCTTAGCTGCACCCTTAGTAAAATCTCCCTTGTTCCTTGACTGCTCCAGGATTGACATATCCCATGAGACAATAGATGCTTTTTCAAAGCAGGTGGAGGTAGCAGAATCAGAAACATCATGAGTTGTTTCCCCTGCAGAGAATCTCTCTGGCTCCAGATCCTCGTTATTCTGTCTTGCTTTGTAGAAGTATCCCACTCTGGACAGCAGCTTGAGTTCTCTGGTTGGGCAGAAAAGGAGAACCAGTACTGAACAAGGAATTAGGGGACCTAAATTCAGATGCCATCTGTGTGATTGTAGTATCTCCCTTCTACTCAGCTGCAGGAAGTGACACCAGCAGACAACCCCCAACTCTCAAGCCCTCCAGGTAAGGCCACACCTTTTCCCAAGGTAACCCACATCCAATGACTGATTGACAAAGGGGTATTAAAGCCCAGCCCTTTCACCCCGCCTTGAAACAGCTCCAATAGTCAGTCATTCTATCTTTCAAACTTCCAGAGTTGGCTAAGGCTTCCCTGAAAACTGCATTGCAGCTCAACTTTTTCCTCTGCCCACTCTTGTGTTCTCAACTCCCTTCCTCGGGGTGGACCCCAAGGAATCTCCCTAATAAACCTCCCGCATGCTAAACTCCATTTCAGAGTCCTCTTAGGAAACCCAGCATGAGACAGTGACCTTAGAAATGTAAATATCCTTTCTGAATCATGTCAGGAGTCTGTCCAGAGCCATGGAGCTAGGTTTAATGCCAACCCTTTGTGTTCATTTTTTGCAGCTGCCTGCTATAGATCCTATCAGCTCTTAGGAACTAAACACAGCAAGGAACCCAATGTGTCAGAAGCCTGAGAACCAGTCACAAACATGTGCTCACACACAGAAGTAGCTGCTCACCAAAGCAGGCTAGAGAGCAGTGCTGGGATTCTGTAGCTCTCAACTCCAATTCAAACAGCACTGCTATATTTGGTTTTTGAGCCCTCCTGCTGTCTAATTCTAAGGAATAATTTCCCCACTCAGTCCCTATACCATGGAGACAAACCAAGGAGGTTGTCCACTCCCATTATAGGTTGTTCAATATTGATTAATCTTTGCTATCTCTTTTCCTATAGGGCAACCCTGTCCAATAGAAATAAAATTCGTCACGTGTGTAGTCTTAAATTTTCTAGAGCCACAAAGTGAAAAGAAACAGGTGAAATTGATTACAATAATATACTTTAATTAACCCAATGTATGCAAAATATTATTATCTCAACATGTAATCAATACAAAAGTGCTCAACTTCAGGTATTTTAAATTCTTTTTGTTCATAATAAGCCTCGAACTCTGGTGTGTCTCTGACATAGCACCTCTCAACTTGGACTAGTCACACTGCAAGCATCCAGTAGCCACTGTAGTGACCATATTGGACAGTGCAGGCACAGATTCTAAGTAAAGAGAGTTGCAGAAGAAGGCACATGAGAATCTGGGATACTGAAGTTGAGCACTTCTGCTTCTAGGGCTGATGAATTTAAGCTTGAACTCAAAAGTTCTTGCTGGCCCTCACCTCTCATTTCTCTATAAATTAGGAGTAATGCTGTACCAGCCTCATAATGCAGGCGTGAGATTAAAACAAGATAACATCACTAAAGCACCTGAGATGCCTGTAGGTTTTCCAAAAGCAATGGCTTTCTTACTGTCCCCTCAACCCCACCAACAGTTAGAAACATCAGCCAGATCTGAGGCTCATGATGTTTTAAAGCATTACTAAAGACATCTTTATTTCAAGTTGTATGTGTGTGCCTCATACAAATCCTTGACCAATTTTCTAATCCCAATCAGGAAAGGAAGCGTTTTGAGAGAGGTATAATGCTACATGTTCCTTTAGAATGTAAAACGTTTAATTAGATGCCAAGGATTGAAAATCTTGATTCAGAGCCTGAAATGGCTAATAAGGTTTTATTGTTGCTATTACTTAGAGTTTTTATAGAACTTTAGGCTGGCAGAGTGCTTTTCAATCACTTGAGAAAATCTAACTTTGTTAACAGCGAGATGAGGAAAATGTTCTATTCATCGGGAAAGACAACATACATAATATTTTAAGTATTTAAGAATTATGACCCTGCTGTGAGAACTACTGAAATTACCTTCTACGTGGATGCAAAAGATTCTTGTTACAGGCACAGGACATTAATGCAGACACCAATGTTATTACCCTGCTGAGTGTGCAGGGGTGAACTTCTGCAAGTCAGGAAATAGGCAAGTTTCTAAAACAAATATTAGCTGGCCCTAGTCACACATATGGGGCTTTTTGCCCATACGTGATTTTTGAACATTTTTCTAAAGGAACTCTTAAGGTTTTATGGGTGATTGTATAATAAAATCATATATAGTTCCAATACAGTTTTATTTATGACTGCCCTGGGTCACCAAAATCTCCCAGGATTCTGCCGTTGGGGCTACTGCAATTGAAGACAAATTTGCACCAATTCCTCTATAAATATTATCAGTAGGCAGCACTGGCTGGAAAGCATGTGAAAAATGTATTTCCTTTCCCATATGCACCAAAGGCAAATTCAGGCCCTCTAGCTTTTTAGATATATCAATTAGTTTCTGCTGCAACAATACTGCTTAACAACCAAGTCAAAGCTCAATTGGCATACAACAATAAGTACTTATGCATCCGGACAGTTGGCTAGGTGGCTCTGATCATCTCATCTAGACTCACAGCTGATTGGTGGCTGATCTAGGCTGGCCTCGGCTCCAGTACACTCCACGTGTCTCTGATGGACCAGCAGGCTAGCCCAGGCATTTTATAGTGGATATGGCACATGCTCAAGAGAGAGCAAGCTCCAATGCATGAGGCATTTTGAGCCTCTCTGTCACACCTACTAATAATGGCCCATTGGCCAAAGCCAGTCATGTGGCCGAACCGGCAACCACAGCTGAGGTAGATCAACTCGCCAACTGTGGAAAGGCACTACAAAGTCACATGGGCAAGGGCACAGAAGAAAGGAGAGGTGAGAATTATGGCCATCTATGTGAGCTATCACCAGTGAGAATGAATTTGAATAATTTTTTTTGAAAAGGAAAGGCAAAAACAATAAATTTCATCAATGTATGCATCTATTTTGACTGAGAGGAAAAGTTTTCAACTGGCAATACCAAGCTAATGTCAACCTACTTCCTATCCTCACCTCTTGGAACAGTTCCTAGGCCAAAAGTCATGGGAAATTTTTGACTGAGCTCCAATGGGCACGTTTTGACAGAGTGTGAAGCAAGAATACTTTTTTAAGCATGCCCCTTTATAAACAACACATAAGAGAGTAGCCCACAGAACACTCCTGCCTGTCTCCTTATAGTAACCTCCACTTACGGCCTGAAGCACTGTGCAGAATTCTACTCATAAAGCAGGACAGAAGCTACAGGCCCCTGTGGCCCCATCTTGTCCAGGTTTGGGTGGTGGCCACACATTCTGAGAGAGACTCTGCTCTCTGCCATTAGGCCAAGCATCAGCTGGCCCTATGCCAGGCTAGCATCCGTGCCCATCTGTCAGGGTGGCACCTGGCCCTCTTCTAGAAGCAGATGGTTTCAATTGATCTTTCCTTGCCAGTCTTTCCTGCATTAACACTCCAAACCTGCTCTGCTTCATCCTGGAACTTAATGGAATCCTCACATGCTCTAGTTTCCTGATCTTTTCCCTGGTAGCCAAATTCTTTTTCTTTTTCCTTTTTCTTTCTTTTCTAAGTTTTTAGTTTTCTGCAATAGTAGGGTTATAAATGGATTTGTATATACAGAGAGAAAAATCAATAACCTGTATTTTCTAGGGTAAAATATAACCTACAAAGCACTGACAATTATAAAAGTCATTTATTTCTCCATTTCACTGATCTTGACATACAGCTCACCTCATATTCCTAGACCAAACTGACTTTGGCCTTCCTGGATGGATATAGGAGACTTGGCCTAACAAAACCTCTCAACGTAAGACAGAAAATATGAAGACTGGTACCACCACACCCTGAGCCTCAGGCTGACAATTTAGTGGCCAAGAAGACAATACAGATTTAAAAGTTATTTTGTTTTTAAAGGAAAAGCATGAGATAAATATTATGGCAGCTAAATATTATGGCTATTCCAAAGGCAAGATTGCACCTCAGCCCTAAGGCTCCAGCAGGGGAGGGGACAGGTGGCCCTGGTGACCTCTGGCCCAAGAACAGCAGGACACCTCTCCTTCCCCCATCTCCATGCTCTGGCCTGCTGATCTCTGCTGCAACCCAACCTATAGAGGTTTAGCTTTGCTCAGTGGGGAGCTGCCCAGCAGCACCCAGCAATGTACAGATCATAGCCCTGGTTGAGTGTTTCTCCTGCTATATGCCTGAGATGCCACCATCGGGGTGAATTAAAGAAGAAAAGAAGACCTATAAGCAAATATTTCAATATGCATGGAATAGCTCTGGCCAATACAAACATTATGCAAGCCACAGATGTAATTCAAAATTTTCTAGTAACCATGTTTAAAAAAAGAAGAAACAGGTAAAATTAATTTTAATAAGTTATTTAACCCAATATATTAAAATATTATTTTTTCAATATATGATCCATAGGAATGGTTATTAATGAGACATTTTACATTCCATTCTGTGTACTAAGTCTTTGAAACCCAGTGTGTCTGTTACACTTACAGCACATCTCAGTTCAGAATAGACACATTTCAAGTGGTCAACAACCACATGTAGCTAGTGGCCACCATATTAGTGCAGGCCTAAGGTATTTCCAGAAAGGAATCCTTAAAACATTTAACAGGGGTTGCCTCTCAGGAAGAGAACTGGGAGATATGGATGACAACCTTATTTTAACCATAAACACTTTTGTATTGCTTGAATTATGTATCAAGTATGTGGATTACATATTCAAAAAGAAAGAAAAACCGCATACTCTGATATTTTCTGAGCTGTTGGTGGGAGTGTATGCCCACACCACTGTTCCTGAAGGGATTGGCGCTGCTCTATTAGTCAGGGTTCTCCAGAGAAACAGAACCAATAGGAGAATATTCTTTTAAATTACATTTAAATGTGTTTTTACTATATCAGCACTGTGCTAATTGCTTTTAATCTTCACAAAAATCTCAAGGTGGAAAGTATTGTGGGCTCTGTTTTACAATATAGAAACCAAGACTCTGAGAGGTTAAGAAACTGGCCAGCTAGTAAGAGGTGATACTTGAGTTTGAGCTGATTCTGTCTGACTTCAAACCTAGCAGATACAGATAAGGAGAATGAACACAGATGGTCCAATAAAAGAGATTTATTGTAAAGAAATGGCTAATGTGATTCTGGAGGCTAAGTCTCACGATCTGCTGTCTGCGAGCTAGGGACCCAGGAGAGTGGTGGTGTAAGTCCTAATCCAAGGGAAGAAAACCAATGTTCCAACCCAACAGTCAGGCAGAGAGCAAATTTTCCCTTCCGCCTCAACAGATTGGATGAGGCCCACCTACATGGGGCAGGGAGGCAATCTGCTTTACTCAGTCCACTGATTTTAATGTGAATCTCATTCAAAAACACCCTCACAGACACACCCAGAAATCATATTTAATCAAATATCTGGGCACCAAAGGGCCCAGCAAAGTTGACACATAAAATTAACTGTCACATCTACTTCTAGAAATCTATCCTAAATAAATGACTAGACAAGAGACCCAATGTGTTATGGACAAAGATGTTTGTTTCATCATCTTCATTCTTACTGGAAAATTGAAAACATCTTAAATGTTGTAAACAGATGTGCGGTGAAACTGCACCCTCTGGAGGGGGTGGCTTCTAAAAACAGGCAGTAAGAAGAAATCACCAGCAGTCAAATTGCCCTTAAAAATAATTTAGACAGCAACATATTGGAAGCACAGCACTAAATTCTACCCAGCAAGGTCACTATTTCCGGGGATGAACCCCTGATGAAGTAGTTCACTTGCATGTAGAAACCTCACTGTGTGAAAAATGTATACCCTAGACATTATTAGTATCACCTGGAAAGATGGAAAAGAATTTGAATTGAAAGCAATTGAGGAAATAGAAGATTTGCGGCTTCCATCTCATGCTCATTCTTTGAGTAAATTAGTGGACAGAATCACCCCTGTTATTTAAATTGTTTTTGCTTGCTCTGCAAAGTGTAGACAGTTCAATTGACATACTTTAAAGGGGTTTGTGGTGTGACTATGCTGCATATTGACATGTCCATAGAAAGAATAAAGTATGTAATGGTATGCCACAAAATGTTATGTTTTTATCTCTAGTCAGGATAACGGATTACTTTTTTCCTATGTCTTCTTTTCTTGTGTTTGTGTATGCACATGTTTATCGGTACTTTCTACATTTTTCCCCAATGGATAGCCTGAAGGTGAATTTTGCATTACTTCTGGAATATAAAAATAATAATTTTTAAGCCAGTACTAGCCCACCGTGAAGTAACCCACCCAGGCCAGAAGAGTTGCAGGCCTCTCTGGATCCCACCCCCCTACCCCTGCCAAGGCATCCTAAAAAGGGGAAATGCCCTCAGGAGCATTCTCTTTGCCACACATTTAAAGGGATTAAGGAAGTGTTAGAGATGGAGCTGGTACTCATAGAAAGCCGAGGTCCTGCTGGGGCCCCCTGAGGACAGCAGCTCCCCCAGACAGTTCACCTGCCCAAACTCAGTGTCACTACCCCCTGGGGCTCAAAAAAAATTAGAAATGTTTCCTGCAGAGATTACTCCCCGCTGGAGGACCCAGCTTCCCTGCCCCTTCCCTTTAGAGCTACAGTGGGGCTTCTGTGGCCACCCTGTAGATTGTCATGCCACATACTGAGCTAGCATAGCTGAACTACCAGCCTTGGCACAGCAGGAGGGACTCCAGCAGACACAAGACACATTTCAGAGGGAAAAGCATGGCCTGGCAGCACTCAGCAAGGCGCAGATTTAAAGCGTGAAACAATCCCTTACAGCAACTTGCTGTCATTTCAGTCAGTAAGCTCCAGCCTGTAAACATACTAATGAGAATCACTCCCATGTCCTGGTGGCTCACCCTAGACAGGACTGTATGGACAAGCTCTCATTTCATCTGCATCACAAGCCTCCAGGAAGGTGTTGCCACAACTACCACACAGATGAAGGAAGGCAGGCACAGGGAGGCAAATTAACTCACCTAAGTGTTCCCTGGGACAACTCTGAGGCAGAGGTGAGCACACAGGACGTTTATTAAGTCCCCTTGGAAAGGAAGAGAAGGAAGCAGGAAAGGGAAGGCAGAGGGTGAAGTCAGCTGTGATGCAGGCTCAATGACAGCCTTGGCCACCCCCACTGGAAGCTCTGGAGCAAGAATGGCCCTTCTGAGTTGTTCTGAGTTGCACCTAGATAGCCAGATTTTTATACTTCAGCAGCTACTGGTCAATAGATGAGGCCCACCCCAGAAGGCTTTGACCTTGGTGAGGTGCACTCTGGAGCAAAGGCAGACCCAGAAGGGGCCAAGAGCTGAGGGCTGTCTGCCAATCACGCTGCTGATAATATCACAATTTCCTGCCATCCCCTTCCCATGCATCTTGCAGTTAAGCAAGGTCATGTGATCAGTTCTGCCCACTGAATTGTGAGCTGAAGTGACAAGTGTCACTCTCCAGCCCAGTGTCAGCATGGGAGAGACAACACAAAGACATGAATATGAGGGGGCGAGTTTCATTAGACATCATCAAATGGAAGTCTACCACAGTGGTCAAACAATCATTCATTTATTCCATGCATGCATTCATTCATTAAATCATTTTTAAGCATCTTGCATGAGCCCAGCACTGTGCTAGGCTCTGGGGATTAAAAGATGAGTAAACAGGGTCATTGCCCTCAAGGTGCTCCACATGTCACAGGGGAGGTAGGTGTGAGCAAATAATTGCAAAATCCTGTTTTCATTTCTATAAGAGAAGGGAGCATTGTCTGGAGGAGTCCAGAGAGGCTTCCTGGAGGAGGTGACACATGAGCTCGCTAGAAAAGGGCAAGTAAGTGACTACCAAGCAGATCGGGGGCAGAAGACCCTTGCAGGCAGAGGAAGTAACACCTCCAAAGACCTCAAATATTGTAGGGGTTGTGGAGAGAGGTTCAAAGTGACTGGAGTGTAGAGTGTGTGGTATGTGAATACCAGGCTAGGGTGTTTTGATTTGATGCTAAAACCTGAGGAATCAAAGGAGATTTACCTGCAAAGAAGTAGTCTGAGACAGTCTATCTAGGAGATAACTCGGAAAGGTGGAAGATAAAGTGGCAAAGAAAAAATTAGAGGAAAACCAGATAGAAGACCACTGCACAAGTTCTGGAAAAGGATGACGAGGCTCAAACTAAGACACAGGGTTAAGGATTGAGGCCAGAGAGCAGATTCAAACAGAATTTCTAGGGTTTAAGGACTAGATATTGGGATGGGGGCCTAAGGATGACTAATTCTAGATGATTGGCCTGAGTTCTTTAGACAGAGGCCTGGAGTGAAGATGACCAGTCTATTAGGCCTTTGTAGCTTGATAGAAATTTGTTCTAATACTCTGCTTAACAGTTTTCTGGTCTATAGTTTGGTCTCTGGAGGAGATCGATGTTCCCAGAAGAAGGTCCTGTGCAGATCAAAGGCTTATGTTCAGAACTCAGAGAGGAATATCTAGTCAAAAAACACAGGCTTCTCTTACCTCTTTCTCTGCTATTAAGGAATTAGGTCTCATTTTCACATTTTGGCTAACGTTCTTCCTTCTGGAACAGATGGGTGCATTTTCTCCCCTACATATAAGGGTAGAGATGACATCACTTGCTGATAGATTGAATATAGGGTGTGAAGGAATGAGCAAAGGTGAGGATAACACCAGGCTTTGGGGCTGAGTGACTGGAAAAATGGAGTTACCATTTATTAAGATGGGGAAGGCTGTGGGAGGAGCAGGTTAGGGGAGGTAGGAGTTTAATTTTAGACATGCTATAGATGAGATGCTATTGGGCATGCAGGTGGAAAAATGGAGAAAGTGGTTGAATATATTAATATGAAGTTCCAAAACATTACCCAGAATGCAGCAAAGAAGGAAAGATGAAAAATATAAAAGAGAGGTTCATAGTTATGGAAGATAGAATGAGATTGTCTAATAAATGTTCGATTGGCATCTAAGAAATAAAAAAAAAATGGAAGAAAGGCAATATTTGAGGGGATAATGGTTGCCAATTTTCCAAAATTAATGAAATACATGAATCTTCAGATCCAGAGCCCAACAAATTCAAATAGGATAAAAAGAAATCCACATTGAGACGCATCACAGTGAAACTGTAGAAATCAAAGAAAACACAAAGATTCAAAAGCAGCTGGTGGGGAGGGGAGGATAATTACCTACAAAAGAACGACAATTAGAATGTCAGCATAGTTTCCAACAGCAATAGTAGAAACCAGAAGACAGCCAAATGTTCTTTTTAAATATATATATTTCATATATGCAATTTATTCTTTTAAAGTGTGTAATTAAGTGGTTTTTCATATATTCACAAAATTGTGCAACATTACCACTACTTAATTTTGGAACATTTTCATCACCCCAAAAAGAAGCCCACTACCCATGGCAGTCACTCCCTATTCTCCTCTCCCCACAACCCCTTGTAAGCACTAATCTACTTTTTATTTCTATGGATTTGCCAATTCTGAACATTTCATTTAAATAGAATCATGCACTATGTGGTCCTTTGCAACTAGCTTCTTTCACTTAGCATAATATTTTCTGGGTTTATCCACATTGTAGCGTGTACCAGTGCTTCATTCTTTTTTATGGACAAATAATATTCCATTGTATGGATATACCACATGATGTTTATCCATTTGTCAGTTGGTGGGCATTTGGGTTGTTTCTATTTTTTGGCTATTAGGAATAACGCTACTACAAATATTCATATACAAGTTTTTGTATGGACATATGTTTTTATTTCTCTTGGGTATATACCTAAGAGTAGAATTGCTGGGTCATAAAGTAACTCTATGTTTAACATTTGAGGAACTATCAAACTGTTTTCCAGAGGAGGTGTACCATTTTACATTCTCACCAGCAATGTATGAAGGTTCTAATTTCTCTATATCCTTGACAACACATTATTATTTATCTGTCTTTTTTATTATAGCCACTCTCGTGGGTGTGAAGTAGTATTTCATTGTGGCTCTGACTTGCATTTCCCTGATGAATAATGATGTTGAGCATCTTTTCATGTGTTTATTGGCCATTTGTACATATTCTTTGGAGAGATATCTGGCCAAATCCTTTGCCCACTTTTTTTTAATTGGATTGTCTTTTTATTATTGAGTTGTAAGAGTTCTTTTTATATACTTGATACTAGACCGTTATCAAATATATGTTCCTCAAATATTTTATCCCTTTCTATGTTTTGTCTTTTCATTTCATTGATGATATTCTCTGAAGCACAAAAATTTTTAATTTTGACAATTCAATTTATCTATTTTTTTGTTATTGTTCATGATTTGGTGTCATATCAAAGAATCCATTGCCAAACGCAAAGCCATGCAGACCTACCCCTGTATTTTCATCTAAGAGTTTTATAGTTTTAACATTTCTGCTTAGGTTTTTTATTTATTTTGAGTTAATTTTTGTATATGGTAGGAGACGGGAGTCTAACTTCATTCTTTTGCATATTGGTATACAGTTGTCTCAGCACTATTTGTTGAAAAGGCTATTCTTCCCTCATTGGAACGGTCTTGGCACCAAATGCTATCTTGAAAGTGCTGAGAGAAAATATCTATCAACTCAGAATTTTATGCCAAGATAAACTGTATTTCAAGTAAAAGGGTGAAAAAAAATGACATTTTCAGAAAACAAAAACTAAGAGGTTTTACCAGCACCTGACCCTCACTTAAGGAACTCCTTAAGGGATATACTTCCAGAAGAAGGAAGGAAAGTCTGGGATGCAAGAAGGAACATTTTAGCAGCAGCATCTATCTATTATGCTAAAAGAACAACCCACATCAGCAGACACATCATCATGCAGCCCGCCAAGAAGTCACTCTCAGAGTCAGGTTCTCCGTGGCAAGATGGAGGCTCTCTTTAGGGCTGCACATATTCCTGGATAATAACAGAAAACTCAAATGACCCCTAGCACGCATACTAAGGGATCACAAGGAGGACAGCTTTCAGTGGAAGTCTGCCAAAGACCAGCTGCCAAAGCACTTACCTCCAGGGAGGCAAAAGAAATGGATCAGTCAGAATCCTACAGTCAGAGATGAATGGTGGGTGGCCTGTCCACTCATGCAAGCACACCCTGTGAGCCTTAAGTCTTGTAAGGATATGGAGCATCTCTTTCTTCTCCAAGCTGTCCTCATGTACTTAGAATCAAGCCCCAGTTCTACTTCTGGTTGGTGAGACACTGTCAGCACAAACCGTGTGTGTTACTCTCTCTCTTCCCATCCCTTCCTCTCTCTTTTCCTGTTTTCGTACTTGCTTATGTTCAACACTAAACCTACTCTAATTGATCACAGACTTATTCACACACCTTTCTAAACTATTTTCCATGAAATTCAATGGTATTTAAAACCAGTAGAATAGACCTTATGTATTATGATCACAAATCAGACAAAATCATGTGAGATTTCCAGAATCTAGTTGAATATCATTTTAATATCTGAAAGTATTGAGTGGTCCTGAGACCATGAAAAAATGCAGACTTCCTGTGAAGTTCAAAGATCTTTAAACCTAGACAGAAAGATATGTACAATGCCTTTTAAGAATCAAAGAAATAAGAAATCATTTGGCTGGAAGGAGACAAAGCTTGGGGTGGTGAGCACGCAATAGAGGATACAGATATCATATTATAAAGTTATATACCTGAAATTTACATAATGTGAATAACCAGTGTTACCCCAATAAATTAAAAAAGAAAGAAGAATGGCTAAAATAAATTTTTCAAAAGTATCAACTAGCCTGAGTGAGGCTTGCAGACTTAAGTGAGAAGATGAAAGACTTAGGTAATGTCAGGGGCCCATGACCACCCCTTGAAATCATAGAAGCATTGACATAGCAACTCCAAATATCCATGTAGGTTCTTTTTGCAACCTCAAGCATACTGAGAAGATGGTATAATGGTTTTCTTAGTGGGAATGAGAGGAATTGCCCGGCTCTCTGCAGCTCCAGAGCTCATGTGTGGCCAAAATTTCTGGTCAAAAGTAACTTCATTTTGCTGGGATGATAACCACGTTCCTTAGTAGATAACATCTTTTGACCCAGGGAAGATTTCTAATCACATTTAGAAATGTTTAAGAGTAGCCCATATTTTCTTGTAAAGAAGCTAAGCAAATCAGGCATTTTATGTACTTGTAATGTTTAAGAAGATCTAACCTATTTGAGAAAGAGCCATTTGACTCTAACTTAAAATCTGTAACAGAAATAGACTTAGGATTTTAAGTTTAAATTGTACTGTCTGTGTATGGTACCAAAATATTCAGAAGAATTTTAAGTCCACTGGATTTAAAAGTTTAATTATATTTAAATCTATTACTACTTGAGAGAGTTTTGTTCATTCAAACAGATGAAGTATTTTAAAAAGAAAGGGAATATATTAAATTTTGCTGCAGGTGGCAATTTCTCAAGTGGCAGGTTATGGCAGACATTACTGGACCCTTACCCCACAGCCATCTCTTACTTACAAAACCCAGATTTTGTTCAGTTATGAAGGGCCTTGTTGACTCAGGAGAGGCTGGGCCCTTACCCAGCCCAGGGGTGAAGCTGGGGGTAAATTCTGGTGAATCAAAGCCAATTGCAACAATTTCATTCCTCTTGACAGTGATTGGTTCAGGAAAGGAAGTGTGAAGTTTTGACCAAGGATTAAGAAGTCTGCTGGGAGGCTTTCAAGGAAGATTTTCTTCTCAAAAAAGGAGCACAAGGAAAGAGATATGACTCTTCCCTCTGACCTTGGGATGTTATGTGAGGATGTGATGCCTGGAGCTGATGCGGCCACATTATGAGTATGAGTGGGCACTGACAACTGACGATGGCAGAGCAGAAATATATAAAGAAGCTGGATCACTGATCCTCCAAATTAACCAACCATCATAGAATGTTTAAATAATATATTCTCCTAGTCTTTTTTTTTTTTAAGTTTTCATACAATCCATGTATTAGTGCTCTTCTCCCTATTTTAAGGATTCCTCTTTGGTCACCATTAAATTAATCTTGCATCTTCTCCTTCCCAGATTTGCTTATTCTTATCGATTTATTTGAGGGAAATAATATTTTCAAACCTCCAAAAGGATACAGTTATATGGGCTATTTGTTCTTGTTATTTTATAATTTTACTATATTATAGTCAGATAATATAGCTTATATAATACCTTTTTTGGAATAATTCAAATTTTCTTTGAATGCTAAGTCTTGGTTAATTTTTATAAATTTTCCACTATTGTTTAAATAGAATGTGTTCTCTGTTGAGTACAACATTTTATATATTTTCTATTAAAGGCTGGGGTTAGGGACAGCTTAAAAGCTTTTTCACTTATATATCCAATGCCTGGGATGAGAAGACTCAGCACAGTTGGCAACTGGTATGGCCGGGCTCCTCAGGTGTCCCTTTATCCCTATATGGTCTCTCTGCATGGTGGCTTCAGGGTACTTGTACTTCTTATATGGGGCTCAGGGCTCTAAAGACATGTGTTCCAAAAGGGATAGAGTAAGGCAGAAGTCATATTGCCTTTTGTGATCTAGCCTTGAAAGTTGTGCATCACTATCACCATATTCTATTCATTAGAAGTAAATCTCTAAGGCCATCCCATGTTCAAATGGAGAGGAATTAGACTCCATCTCTTGATGTGTCAAAGGATTTGCAAACCTGTTTTAAAACCACCACACCAGCCTAATGTGTCTACAGAATATAAAGAACGTGGGCATGTGTTTATGTCCCTATATCTAATTCCTTGACTTTTCCTTGTAATCTCTACTTCTCAGCATCTGTCAGGCTTCCACGTTACTTCTGTAGCTAACTCTGTCCTCATTCCAAAATTTTTCCCCTTTATAGTCATGCTTGTATTCTCTAACCCTCCTACTAACCCCCTTTTGCTGAGTCCTGTTAACCATCAGGGATAATAACAAAACGATTGCTGTTATGTTAAATTACTAAGTTGTAAGATGATTTGATAGACAGTAATAGGTCATTGAAAACCATTGCCTTATTTTGAAGACTGATTTCCTAGCACAAAGGTCAGAGTAGGGACGCTATCCTAGTCATTCAGAAGGGATAGGGTCCTAAGGTTGTGGGTGTGGATGTGTTGCCAGAGAACTCAGAGCTCCAGCGACCAGGTTCTTGTCTTATGCTGAGAGAAAAAATTCAAAGGCAAGATGACCGGCAAGCTGGAAAGTGTAAAGTTTGTTAAAGCGAAAGTACACATTCAAGAGGGGAATGCGTGCAAACTCAGAGGGAGTAAAAGGAGAGGAGAGGAGAGGAAGGGAGGGCAGGGAGGGGAGGGGAGAGAGAGGGGCAAAAGAGGGAGGACGGGGGAGGGGAAGGCAAGAGGGAGAGAGGGAGGAGAGGATGTCTCAATTTTGGGCTTTTGTTCTTGAATGTAGTGCCTGGAAATGTGTTACTGAGTAGCCTCGCCATCTCCTCCCAGTAGGCAGGGAGCCCAGTCTCCCGCTCTTTCTTCCTTATATGGTGTTTCCGGAACTATCAGGTGCATGATAGAAGCTGCAGCATTTGCAATGTGGATGAGATTATGATATTATAATTAGCCAATTGTCATGCCTTAGCCAAAGATGGTGTCTAAGCTGGAAAAGACCAGTTTGGGCTTATTTCCCCCATGAAGGGGCTAAAACAGGGGCAGGTCTGAAGAAAGAAAAAATTTCTGAGCCATATCCTGGAGAGGGAGGGAGCATTCCTGAGCTATCTATCCTGCCTCAGCTGGGAGGGTTGGGAGGTTGTCTGGGAAAGATAATATAGGATTTTGAAAACAATCTAGTGGATGCCAAGCACCAGTGTATCTTCCGTACTGAGAGCTGTAGTGGGGCTACTATATTGCAGAGGCATAAAAAAATAACTTTCCTCCACACATTAAGTTCTTCTAGCTGGGCTAATAATCAAATTAACGGACAGATTAACAAGAGAAAATGTACAAAATTTTTTATAAATGTACATGCCAGAGGTGTCATAGATATGAGACCCGAAGTACATTGGGCATTTGAGGCATATATGCTATACTGGACAAAAGAGAAAGGGGGATTTTGAAGGGGAAATAGGCAATTCACAGATAACTAAGAAAGAGCAGAATACATGGCAAACAAATTCCTGGTAGGCAACCCAGGAACAATGGGACAGAGAGAAGGAAACAGGCATTGCTAGATTTCTTCCGGTCCATATGTGCTAAAATGAATGCTCTAAGGTGATTATGCTAAGGTTCCTTTCCTGAAGCAGGTTTTCTATCTGAATCTCTTTAGGCAGGAAAGGGGAAGGGTCAATGGTTCTTTCTGAGTCTTTTTTCCTTAATAACCACCTTAAAATTGTGGACCAAAGAAAGGGGGCCACATACTAAACCTGATGAGGTCAGGGGAGGCCTGCATGATAGAATTTAGAAACTCAGAGACTGAAAGTAACCACATAGGATGTTATGAACGTAAAAATTCCTAAGTAAAAGTGGGTCATGGTGGGTAGTCACATCCTAGGCCTGCAGTTTCTGATGTTTACCTTAAGTGAGCCTGTCTATTGTCTTTTTGCATCTAAGATAACATACCTTTGAAATGTCAGCACACCCACCAGAGCACAAGACCACTGAACCCCTCATTGTCTTCTTGTTCTCCAAATACCATCTCTATTTGCTGTAAATGTTATTAACTATCCTATACCCACCAATGTAAAATAAATATGTGTCTCTCTATTTTACTTTTTATCCAGTCCCAGAGATTCCTGCCTGCCCCACCCTGCTTTGCTTTTTCCTGCCCCATTAATCTACCACCAATGGATTTCATGCACATTTTGGGATGGCAAAACTTTGGCCCCCCTCAATAACTATTGGTCTCCAAGTTTAACTAATACGATTCAGCCCCAGCAATAGCATCACTCTGGGTAAATTAACATCACACTCACAGGCTCCAAAGTTGAGGCCCGACCCACTCCAGCCACTCCACCTGATTTCACCAGGGATGGGTGGCTCCCTGTGACACTGTGCATTTCTTTAGCTGCAACATTTTGGCCAAGACTAAGAAACCTTATGTTTGTGAAAGTATTTTAATTAGCTCAACACTTCTTTGGTACTACGCTTACTGCAAGAAACTTTTAAAGTTGAGTCTTTAAAAAAAAAAAAAAAGTGGTAAGAACCCTTAACATGAGATGTACCGCTCAACAAAATTTGAAGTGCACAATACAGTATTGCTATTTATAGGTACAATGTCATACAGCAGGTCTCTAGAATTTATCTTATATAACTGAAACTTTATACCCATTGATGAACGATTCCCCATTTTTCCCCTACCCCCAAGGTTGAGTCTTAATTGAATTAATTTTTTTAAATTAACAAAGCATAGAAGAAAAATATAGCCCCATTTTTATGTTTGACAAGTATATAATCTTCTCAAAAATAAATTAACTGAAAATATAAACTTCACATTTCTCATTAAGAAATCCTTGAAGTTTGAGATTATAGAATACCAAAAAGTACACGCTTTGTTTATTTTTTTGTTTATTTTTTATTTTTTTATCTTATTGTTTTAATAAATTTTCAGAATGAATTCTTTTGGATGTTCATTATTATTTTAAATGAGACCTCAAACTAAATATAAGTTAAATTACAAAGATGACAAATATTAACTGATTTCAAAGTTTTCTTAGAAAACTACAGACCTTAGAAAACTTTGAATATATTTTTAAAATAAGACAAATTATAAATTATAAATTTTATAATAATGCTGTCACACACCTTTATTTATCCAGGCATTCATATTTAATCAATACTCTGATTGCCTAATATTAATAATAATAATCATTTTTGAGCCTTTTTATATATCAGGTACTATACTATAATATATCATCTTGTTTAATCCTTTTAACAGCCTTTAGGGTATATTATTTTCTTTATTCCTGTTGCACAGATGAGGAAACTAAGGCAGAGAGAAGCTGAGTAACTTGCCTATTTACTAAGTGGCCACACCCAAATGCGAGCTCCAGCCATTGTGTACCCTTCCTTTTGACTACTATCCTCTGCTGCCTCCATATGCCCAGCAAGAAACTCAGGCATTGAGATGGAGAGATATTTAAAACAAGCTCTTTACTTTAGGGAGTTGACACCTGAGTTGAAAAGATCAATAGAGCCCAGGAACAAATAGTACTTGGTAGAACTTTTTTTTTAACAATTTTTTAACATTTAATGTTTTCAAACTTACACAAAAGGAGAGTAGTATAATGAACCACCATGTACCCATCACCCAAAGTAACTAATATTAATTAATGGCCAATCTCAGTTCACCTATACCACACTCACTTTTTCTTTCCCCCACCTCCTCCCTACTGATTATTTGAAACCAGCCATCATATTCGTTTATCCACAAATACTTTTTTTATGTATCTTTTAAAGAGAAGGAATCCTTGTAAACTTAACTGCAATACCGATATCACCTCCAAAATAATTAACAATGTTATTTTAATACCATTTGGTCTGTAGGAAAGGAAAAATAATTTTCCCTCCACTCTTCTAGATTCTTGGCTGAGACCGCCATCTCCTCCCTGTAATAAAAGGCAACCAGGAGAAAAACAAACAGAAGTTTAATAACACGTATACCTCTCGTATACAAGGGAGAGACCCAGGAAAACTGGAGTGAGGTTATCACGCAAAGCACCGCAAATGAGGGTAAAATTGTTAAGCATATTTATGTCATTGCCCTCTCCACAGATAAGAGTTTCCAGAGATTGAGTCATCTTCCTCTTCCAGGTACAGAGAGGTAGACGCTCTTACATATGATATTTCCCTTATAAATGTAAATGTCCCTTATCAAAGGGTAACTTCTACTCAGTTTTCAGAGCTTTTCCTATGTCTACTATTTCTTAAAAATAATTAGCCTAAAATAATCCTATGCCAGAGGCAATTTCTGCTCCACTTCAAGTTAACTGCTTGAGGGTCCACATACCCAGATTAATAAAAAAGCCCAGTTTCTCTCTTAGGGCCCCTCTCCAGGTAAATTATGCAAGATGCCAGTCCAATTCCATCCCAGTTCTGCTTCCAAACACCTGAAGGAGAAAGAACTAGAGAATCCGAGGAGTCTCCCAACAGGTACCTCTTTTTCTGCTGCCATGACTGACCCTGAGTTTTGCTGATGAAAACCAGTGTTTTCTGTCTAACCACCCTAATTCACCATTAGTCTAGCTCTTGTCCAGGCCTCAGTGGCTCTCCAAAGAATGCCAACCCCCTCCATCTGAGGAGCCCTGAGATAAGGTGCCAAGAGCTGGGATCCCAAGTGTGTGGCTCTTTACTTTGCCCTGAAACAGCCCCTGTTTCCACAACATACCTGAGGAAAGGAAGGGCTTGCAGGCCCAGTTCCACCCCTAGCCAGAATCCACTTTCCTTAACAGTCAATACCAAGATGTTGAGCCAAGCTTCTTCCTTCTTGGTGCATTTACCCCAAGGGTTCCCATGTCATCTCTCCAGCCAGCAGACCCCACCAAGACCCTCTCAATAATCAGAGAAAGGAAAATCATCAAAAGTGAAGGACTCAGACCCAGTTCCCTGTCACTACACACCACGGCCTACTGGGAGAGACAAGCCACATCCAGCCACAAAGGAAGACCTTGTTATATCCCTCTCCTGGACTGTCAGTCACTGTGTATTTACAAAGCTAAGAGAGGTAGCCCAAGGACCTCTTAGAACCAAGGTCAACTCCTAGGTAACCTGCTGCCTCCTCCTAAACAGCCCGTTTCCTTATTTTGCCTTCCTTCTGTTTGTTGTTTAATTTTCATTTTTGTTCATTTTATTTTTTTAACAGGTAATACATTTGCATGGTTCAAAATTCAAAAGATACCAAAGGATATATAAAGTCTCCCTTCTGCCCAGATCTTCTCCCCGAAAGCAACCAATTTTATCAATTTCTTGTGTTTCTTTAAGAAATATTTTATCTACACAAGCCAATACACATATATCTACATATATTCCCTTCATTTTACATAAATGGTAGCATACAATACACAGTGTTCTGCTCCTTGATTTTTTTTTTATTTATGAGTATATCTTTACAAACATAGGGCTTTCTGTTCTAATTACAGTTGTAGAGTACTCCAAAGTATGAATGGACTGTAAGTCATTTAACCAAAAGTCTTCTGTTCATGGACTTTCAGGTTGTTTGAAATCTTTTCCCATTACAAATAACACTGCACTGGATAAACTTATAAACAGGACCCAGATGGCTTTTAACAAGCAACTTCTCTTGCCTAAAAACAAATTAAAATTCCAACTAAGGAGGCACCCTGCTGTATAATATAAAGAATTATAAAGTACTCTGGAGGATCGGAAAAGGTAGAAGTTACTTTTGGCTGGTTGGGAGCAGAGAGAAGAGATGTATGGAGTGAGAAAGACTGAATCTATAGGAGGGGAAATCACAGATGAATTCATTTAGAAAAAATTAAATTACATTGAACTATATATAGAATGTACATTAGGGAGGGGTGAGTTATTTCAATTAAAAAAAATCCTCGAACTTAAAACTCCAGTATTAAAATGGCATTATGTATACTGCTTGCCTAGGAATGTAAATATCAGGCACTCCAAAATAAATTACAGACATAAGGCAAAATCTGACCCAGTTCTTAGGAACACAGACTATAAAACACTATAATGAAGGCAAAAATCTACATCGAAATCTCCACTGTCTCACAAGATGGAATTTAAAGAAGTTTTTCCCTGTTCAGTGGTATTATCACTGGTAAATTAGAATAATACTCTTCCTGCCCTTTGTTATTAATATATACTTGCCCCTTCTTGGCAAATGTCTCTGGTTTGCTTTTTGGTTGGTGGGTGAAAGGTGAGTGTAATGCAGTTAAGGTAACACATTTTCCCTGACACAGGCGGTAGAGACATAATATCTCCCCACACTGTATTTGGTGCTCTGAATTATTAATTAAAACATTAAATATATTGCTCAGTGCATGAGATTATATTTAACTTCATATACTGACCATCTGAGCTTGGCACCTTCCTGGGTTTGAAAATTAAATTTGTAACAACAGGATTTCCTGTGTTTGTTCAGAAAATTATACCTGCAAAAGGGTGGAGAATCATTTTAAGCTGACTTAGAAAGGTGAAAAGTTGATGGAGGTCTAGTATGAATTCCCAACCAAACAAGAACTGGGAAAAGAGCAACGTCCACAACTAACTCCTGTAATTTTGACTCCCAGGTTCAAGCTTCCAAAAAGTTCTGTCTAGAAGTATTAGAAAAGACTTGGGGTTTGGCCTCAACTGACCTGGGCTCAAATCTAGATTCTGCCATAACCTAAGAAACAAAAATAGAGAATTAGGTTAATAAATTAGAGTATATCTATACAATGAAATATTATACAATTATTTAAAAGATTTATGCAAACATTTCGTGAAATGGATAGTACCACAGCATTTCATGTAAAGGCAAAACATTTCAAACATTTTAAATGTCTGTTGAAACGGGTTTGGAAAGTTAAATTATGATACATTCATAATGTTCACAAACTGACCAAGGCCGGTTTGATCGAGTACTCTTATGAGGCCCTCTGGTAGCTGCAATTAGTCCTAGTTTAGGTGGAGCCTACTTATTCCTTTTGTTGCCAGCACATTATAACAAAAGCAGGTCTCAGGTGCAAGTCAGCCTATTAACAGTGATACAACCTCTTCTATGCATGCAAAGGAGTCTGAACTCTGTCCTTGCATGTAAGGTTCATTTGAGGTGAAGGTTATAATATTCTAGATTCAGGATCTCATTAACCTTGTGGGCAGCATCGGGCAACCAGAATATCCAAATTCATGGCTGGACAGAAGCTCCACTCAAGATCTAGCCCCAGGTACCACTAAGCACAGGTTATATATCTGTCTAGATTCAACCATCCTGTTTGTGCAAGTGTGAAGAGCATCCTTAAAATAATTCATCCAATTCACATATCTTTAATACTTCTCAATTAAACAATAAGAGCCATTTTGAATATGTCATGCCGATTCACTTGAACGATCATTATGCTATTTAGTAAAACATTGAAGATAAAAGTAGATGGCATGCTTGAAGGGTGCCTTTTCTGATCAAAACTAGTTGACCACTCCAGGAGCATGAATTCTTATAAAGGCCAAAAGTGTAGCTTAAACTAAATAACATACACATTTCTAACACACTGCCCATCTTTAAAGTAAATTACAGACATCATAACACAGACAACAAAATACTATGCACTTATTAAAAAGAGTATGGCACATCTCTACCTCCTGCCACAGCAAGATAGTTGAGCCATTTTAAAGTAAAATAAGCAAGAATATATAACACAAAAAATAAAGCATATAAAAATATAACATGAAAATATATAAGATAAAAAATCAAATAAAATCATGTATATGATTGAATAGATACATATAGAGGAAAGTCTAGACAGATACGGAACTTATTGTTAGCCCTAGAGAGTCTGATTAGAGGAAAGAGAAGGGAGAATACTTTTTTCTTTATGTGTTTCTGTATTTTAATTTTTTAAACAATGACTGTGTATTACTTTGATAACATGAATTTTAAAAATTAACATTTTAAAAGGATGTTGCAGAATAATTATATGGAAAAATGTGTACAATATATTCTTGGGTAAAAATATATTCTTGGGTAAAATATACTATATGGTGTTATATTAGATATGACAACCATTATTTCCTCATCTGTATGCAATCCCTTGTGGCAGAATGTATTTTCCAAAGATGACCACTCCAATAAATATCTTAACCCACAGGCTCTTCTTCCAATGTGACTTTGACAGGTCACCACTGACAGATTGGGGATCTCTATTCCCTCCCCTTGAACCTGGACAGAACTGTCTATCTGCCTTGAGCAAACAAGTGATGTGATGAGCAAGTGAGCAAGGACGTGATGATCACTGACCTTCTCAGGCTAGGTCATAAAGGGTTATATGGTTTCATCTGGCTTTCTCTCCCTCTTGGGACATACACTTTAGCCTTTGGAGTCCTGAACCACCATGTGAGATGTCTGGTTACCCTGAAGCTGTCATGTTGGATGTCCATGTGGAGAGACCATGTGTAGGTATATACACATATGTAGAGAGATGCCCAATATACCCCACGTATTCCAGCCCCCAGCTGTTTGAGTCTGCCTAACCCAAGTGCCAGACAAGTGCAGAAGTCTTTAAGATGATGCCACCTCCAGCCACCATCTGACTGCAACAGCGTGAGAGACTCCAAGCATGGACCACCCAGCTGAGTCGCTCCCAAGTTCATGACACAGAGAAACCCTGAGAGATAATAAATGATTGCTGTTGTTTAAAGCCACTAAGTTTGGGGGTGATTTGTGGTGCCTTAATAGATAACTACTACATCCTCTTTTGAGAGAACTAGTTGCTTCCTCAGCTTGGGAGGGGAAGCCCTAGAAATTGTTGGTTCCACACACATATCAACAGTGATGGGACCCCCGGAGGTTGCCTGACACCAGGGGGTCTTCTCTGTTTCTTTCTTTCAGAAATTTGGAATATGAACACCAACACTGAGTCTCCTAGCTTGGAGGCAGTAGACACTTCAGTTTCATTTTCTTCCTACCCTGTGTCCCAGCCTGCAGAGGACAGAAGAAGAAATCAAACATTCAGAGAAAAGCAAGAGAGAGACCCCAAAGCTTTAAATGAAGATAACAGGGAACTTCTTTCCTGTTTTTCTACCCTGTTTCTGATGCTCTTCCCTCCCCCTCGGTTCTACCTTGAAATAGTCTTATAATCATCATCATTATCATTATAGCGAAGGATAACTGAGTGCTCACTATGCCAAGCACTGTTCTAAGTTCTCTATGTATATTAACTTTAATCCTCACATGATCTATAGGGCTGACACCTCTATTATCATTATTCCCATTTCATAGATGAAGAAGAAACTGAGCCCTGAAGGGTAAAGTAACTTGTCCAAGGACACACAAGTAGTTGGATAACCTAGTCAGAGCTCTTATGTGCTCTTTAGCCAATGCTGTTGTTATACACCTTTAGGTCCTGCCAATAAAGGATCCATTTTTTTTAAGGTCTTAAGGTGAGAGAATGAGTCACTTGCAATCAAATTATTTCTGATTAAGCCAGAAATTATTTCTGATTATTCCAGTTTGGTAAAAATTAATACAAATAGACTTAACATGAGTATGAGAGGGAAGAATACAATTGTTGTAAGAAACACTGTGATAGCTCCAGGTACAAGTGGTGGGTCAGAACTGCAGATAACTGGGGCTTCCAGGGTTGAGAGGCTCTCCTGCTGGTACTGCCACTGCTGCGAGTAGGGCTAAAGCAGAGAGAACTGAGTGCAGGGGTAGAGGAGAGGAGGGTCCTCAGGTGGAGAGCATCATGCCAGGCCAAGGCAAGTTCAGGAGCAGAGGAAGGAAATGAATCAAAACTCCAGGTGGATTAGGTAAAAACTGAGGGAATCTGAATAAAGTATGGGCTTTAGTTAATAATAATGTATTACTATTAGTTCATTAGTGGTGACAAATATATATACAAACATAAGATGTTAAAAGAGGAAACTGTGGGGTATGTGGGAACTTTCTACTGTTTTCACAACTTGTCTGTAAACCTAAAACTATTCTAAACTAAAAAGTGTATTCCAACAAGCAAACCACAAGTGGAAGGCCGATGTGGGCACCGAGAGACAGTCTGATAGTGGACGAAGGAGAGAGCGCAAATTCAGACCAGACATTTGAACACTGGGCGAGTTAGGAACAGGAGAATAAGTCTGTTCCACCCTTTTCTCCCCAAACCTGGGCCCAGGTGTGGGGCGGGGGAGGGGGCGTACATAAGGCCAATGACTGTGTAAATCCAGGCTCAGATACTCCCCATTCTGCTCTTACTAATCTCACTAATGGCTGAGTATGGGCTGCACAAGTCAGCTCTACAGGCTGCTGTGTGCAGAGTTCCTGGTGTGACCCTCCCAACGGTCAGGGAGGGTACCTGGAGATGGGAGATTTATCATTCATAACGAAGAAGTATTTGCTAGAGGTGATGAGAGAAGAAGGAGCTCAACTGGTTTCCCAATGCTAGTAATGGTTTGGTAATAACCAATTCAGCTCTGGAGTCTAGACTCTTTCCCCTTATAGTCAGCAAGATGGATGCCCAACAGTTGGCTGGAACTAGAAGTGTAGTCTCCCAAAGGGGCAGGGGCAGATAGGGGCTTCAAGACAGTGCTGGAAGCTTTAAATGGCTGTGGAGGTAGTGGAGGAAAGGAGGAGGTAGTGACTAGGTCAGGAGAAAGGATGGTCTGGCAGGTTTGAGGGCCCAGCTGAGAGCCAACCCCCTGGGGGGTAATTTCCACAGGAGCAATCAGCAGCCCACTACAGGAAGAGAAGGTGGGCAGCCACATGGTTGCAAGATTGGGGTTTTGACCAGTATATCCAGGAGAAGACCTGAGAGAAAAAGGAATCAAGGTGTGACTAAGAGAAAGAGTAGGTAGGCCATGGGTCCAAAGTGGGATGGGGAAGGCAGAAAAGACAGAAGGGGAGTTGATGGGGAAAATAGAGGACCAAGGGTCTGCCCAAGTGGACTCTCTTAAAAACAGTTTTGGCTGAGGCTTGGTCTTGCTCTGTTCTTGACTTTGTAATTATCTGGAAATTTAACTTACTATGATCACATGAGCAGTTCCCTCCATTAGCCATCATTTGTTAATTTGTTCATTCATTCATTCATTCACTCATGTATTGAATGATGTGTGTTTACAATGTGCTCTGTGATCACGGGTCCCTGCTAACTTGGAAGTGAACCATATGAAAAGAAGTCTTTCCCCTCTTTCTCCTTTCAGATGGAACATGAATTCTCAGCTATTTCTTCAAGGTTCAGCTCCAAGTTAGCAGGGCCCAGAGTTCACAGAGCACATTGTAAACACATTAACACCGGATACATAAATGATTATATGAGTGAGTGAATGAACAAAACACATAATGGCTTCTATTTTTGTTAGTTTAAATATGCTCATCCACTAGGTACGAACTAGAAATACACTATTTTGTGGCTGGAGGCATCACTCTGCCCGACTTCAAATTATACTACAAAGCAATAGTAATCAAAACGGCATGGTATTGGCAGCAAAAGAGACACACAGACCAGTGGAACAGAATCGAGAGTCCAGAAGTAAACCCATGTTTATATGGGCAAATAATTTTTGACATTTTAAAAAGCCAAAAACATATAGTGGAGAAAGGAAAGTCTCTTCAATAAATGGTGTTGGGAAAACTGGAAAGCCACCTGCAAAAGAATGAAACTAGACTATTCTCTATCACCACACACCAAAATTAACTCAAAATGGATTAAGGATCTGAATATAAGACCCGAAACAATAAAACGCGTAGAAGAAAACATAGGAACTAAACTCAAGGACCTTGGACTTAAAGAGGATTTTATGAATTTGACCTCAAAAGCAAGGGAAGTAAAAGCAAAACTAAATTAATGAGACTACATCAAACTAAAAAGCTCCAGTAAAAGAAATCATCGACGAGGTAAAGAGACAACCATCTGAATGGGAAAATATATTTGCAAGCAACGCCTCCAATAAGGGCCTAATACCCAAAATATACAAAGAACTCATACAACTCAATAACAACAACAACAACAACAAGATCCAATCAAAAAATGGGCAGAGGACCTGACCAGACACTTCTCCCCAGAGGACATACAAATGGCCAACAAATATTTGAAAAGATGCTCAACATTGCTAGCTATTAGGGAAATGCAAATCAAAACCACAATGAGATACCATCTCACACCTGTTAGAATAGCTATAATCAACAGGACAAGTAATAACAAATGTTGGAGAGGATGTGGAGAAAAAGGAACCCTCATACATGCTGGTGGGACTGCAAATTGGTACAGCCACTATAAAAAACAGTATGGAGGTTCCTCAAAAAACTAAGAATTGATCTACCATATGCTCCAGCAATCCCTCTACTAGATATTTACCTCAAAGACTTGAAAACCCATATCCAAAAGATATTTGCACATCGATGTTCATAGCAGCATTATTCACCGTGGCCAGGACATGGAAGCAACCGAAGTGTCCTATGATAGATGATTGGATAAAGAAGATATTGTACATATATACAATGGAATATTACTCAGGCATAAGAGATGAATTACTGCCATTTGCCACAACATGGATAGACCTCGAGATAATCATGCTAAGCAAAATAAGCCAGACAGAAAAAGTTGAAAATCGCATGATATCACTTATATGTGGGATATAAACCCCAAAGCAACAAATGAACTGGACAAACAAACAGAGACTCATGGACATAGGCTATAGACTAGTGGTTGCCAGAGGGTAGGGGGTGGGAGAAGGAGGTAGGTACTCTCGGGATAAAAGGGTCAAATAGAGGGGTAGGGGGAGGGTGAAGTGTGTAAAGGGGATCGAGTATATGGTAGCTGAAGAAAACTGGACTTTGGGTGGTAAACACATAAGAGAATACACAGATGTCAAATTATAATGTACATCTGAAAATTATATAATTGTGTTAACCAATATTACCTCAATAAACTTAATTTAAAAAAATAAAAATAATATGGTAGCTGAAGGAAACTGGACTTTGTGTGGTAAACACACAATAGAATATACAGATGTTAAATTATAATGTACACCTGAAAATTATATAATTGTATTAACCAATGTTACCCCAATAAACTTAAAGAAATAAATAAATAAAAATAAAAAATAAAAATTAAATTTAAAAATAAATAAATAAAAATACCTTATTTTTAAAACTTTTTAGGTATAATTCGCATATGGTAAAATGAACAGATTTTAAGTGAACAGCTTGTTGTGTTTCCATCTGTGTATATCTCCCATGTAACCACCATCCAGATCAAGGTAACAGACCATTTCCATCATCCCAGAAAGTCCCTTTGTGCCCCTTCTCAGTTTACCTCCCTCATCCTCAGAAATAACGAATATTCTGAGTTCTATCAACATAGACTCAGAGGACACCATGATTTTGATTAGGTTTTTCGGAGAGGTTGGAGAAAACTATCCCAAAGTCACAGAAGTCAGTATCCAGTGGCTCAATGAGATGAAGTGCCCACTAAACCTTAGAAATAAGATTGCCCTCTGTCTTAATCAGGAAAACAACATGACAAGGATCACGGAAGGCTGGGAAGCTCTCACGAATGGAGAGGTATGGTTTGTGAAGTCGCCTCAAAAAGGTGGCTTATTCCAGTCTCCTGTCTGTCTGATATAAATATTCAGTCTGTCCAGGGTGGAGGGTGGGGCAGATAGTTCTAGCTGTGGAGATAGGTACAACAGAGGTTAATGCATGAAATATTTTCTCTGATTGTATACTCACCAAGTTGATTTTGAGTGAGTAAGATTCCTGTGTTACTTGCATTTTGAGAGAGAATACCCTGACCAGGTTGACATGACTTTGTAAACTACCACATATTTACATAGCTTGCCGTAAATTAACAAAATACTCTTTGCAACATTAAGATCTTATGAGTTTATTGTTTGGGGTTAATGTCATAGAGTCAGAGTCACTCTGGGACACTGATGGACCTGGGGATCTCAGGCTGGAAGACTGAGGCCTGGATTGTGCCCTGTGGTGAATTCTCATGGTAGATACCATGTCTAAGATCTCTTGGAAGACAGCTATTAACATGCCAACCACAACATTGGCCTTTGGACACGTTCACATTCACTGAAGACATGTTTTGTAAACATAAGATTCTCCAAACATAAATTAAAAATCGCATACAAATAACTCCTACCAAGTCAAACAGAGATATGCCTTCTTAAGATTCAAAAAAGCAAACTAGATTTTAAAAAATCTCATTGTAACACACAATGAACATCCAACATCAATGTTCAGAATATGAGTAATATGAAATGAACACCAGTGTAACAACCATCCCCTACATTAAAAAATGACCAGCATCTCCAAATCTTTCTGCATGTCCCTTTTGGACATAACCCCCTCTCCACCACCCTGGATGTGACCACTCTCCAGATTTTTATGGTAACTCTTTCCTTGTTTTTCTTTATACCTTGACCACCTATGCTATGTCCCTAAACAATATAGTTTATCTTTGCCTGTTTTTGAACTTTATATAAATGGAATCATACTGTTCATTTCTTATTTATATTTATATATAACAAAATATACAAGAGAATATAATATAATATAATATAATTAATATAATATAATTTATAGATATATATGCGATTTAATATATATTATTTATATTTATTCCTTTTCATTGTGTTATAGTATCCCATTGTATGAAATATACCATAATTTATTATCCATTCTATTGTCAATTGACATTTAAATTGCTTCCAGTTTTTGGCTGTTACGAACAGCACTGTTATGAACATTCTTGTACTTGCATTCTGGCACATTTAAATGTATATTCCTGTAGTATTTATTCCAAGGAATGGAACTGCTGTGATATAGAGGATGTATATCTTAAATTTTAATAGACAAGGCAATGTTTTCAGAAATAATTACACCAATTTATACTCCTACCAGCATGTTACAAGAATTTCAGCTAATTTACATCCTTGCCTACATTTGGCATGACAGACTTTTTAAACTTTTTGCACAACTTTTTGTTGTGGTATCTCACGGTTTCAAATTTGCATTCCCCTAACTACTAATGAGGTTAAGCATCTTTTTATACTGGCCTTTTAGGCTTTCCTCTGCTGTATAGCACCTGTTCAAGTCTGCCACCCATTTTTCTATCAGGTTGTCTTTTTCTTATTGATTTGTAAGAATGATTTATATATTATGGATACAACTCATCTTTTCTTTTTCCATTTTGTGGCTTGTATTTTCACTTGGTGGTATTTTATAATTGACTATATTTTTAGAATAATTTTAGATTGACAGAAAAATTGAGACGATAGTACAGAGTTCCCACATATCTCACCTAGTTTTCCCTATTATTAACATCTTACGTTAGTATGATCCATTTGTCACCATTAATGAACCAATATTGACACATTATAATTAACTGGAATCCATACTTTATTCAGATTTCCTTTTTCTGTTGTAAGATCCCATGTTACATTTAGTTGTCATATCTTCTTAGGCCCCTCTTGGTTGTGACAGTTTCTCAGACTCTCCTTGTTTTTGATGAACTTGACAGTCTTGAGGCGTACTGGTCAGTTATTTTGTAGGATGTACCACAAGTGGGATCTATCTGATGTTTTTCTCATGATTAGACTGGGGTTATGGATTTGCAGAGGAAGGCCACAGAGGTAAAGTGCCATTTTCATCACATTGCATCGAGGGTACATACTATCAACATGGTTTGTTACTTTTGATGTTGACTTTAACCATCTAGCTAAGGTAGTGTTTGTCAGGTATCTCCACTGTAAAGTTTCTCTCTCTCTGCCCCCTTACTTTTCCGTTCTGTATATGATATCTTTTGAAAAGAAGTTTTTAATTTTAATTCAATGGGAGCTGCATGGTTTGGGAGTATGACATGATCTTGGCCTCCATAGGGTTTCCTGATGGCTGATATGCAAGGACCAGGCCACCTTACCATGTTCTCTCTAGGATCACTCAGAATTTCCTGCTGGAATTAATGTGGGGTAGAGGGGGAGTTAGGGAAGCAAACTGAATTATGTACATATTCTTTCAAATCTTATATCAGGACTTCGACTTTTGAAACTCAAGAGCCAGGATTTTGACATTTTTGTTTTCGGGTTCTTTTGAAAATCCTCTCCTCAGGGCAGTGGATGGCTGGCATCTTGGCTATTTGGCCCAGGATGAGAGGTAGGGGAAGAGGCTTCTTTTAGGCTAACATATGGGTCATTCCTTCAAATATTATCCTGCCACACACATATCCACCTCTAAATGCTTCAAAGGAAAAGTTAACCACGTATCACCAGTTGTTTACTGAGTGCTAAAGATTGAATCTGAAGAGCTGCTTTCTAAAGCAGAACTATTGATGATTCAGGATGTGACTTTGAGTACATATGCCCTCCCCTAGGTTTCAATCTCTCAATCTATGAAACAAGGAGAAGGCTTCCTACAGTGTTATATCTTGCTGTATTCCAAAGCTCTAAGAAGCAGCATTGCCCTTTTAAGACCTCAGATGAAAAGGGGCTTTAGATTTAAAGGATAAGCAATTCACTTTCAGCCCAGAAAAGGATGTTATTTCTCAAGGCATAAAGTATGAAAGATTGTGAGATTTTGAGGTTTTCTTGGAGGGAGGAGAAAGAGGAATTTGTTTTATTCCAGTCTATTTACAGTATTTTTGGTCTTCTTCAAATTATAAGGAATAAGAATGTCCTAGAACTCTTTTAAGAACAGAAAAATTTACTCCTTTCCCTGTTTCTTTAGCCTGGATGAAATTGCAGGAGCTCCGCTCCACTTTTAGCTGATTATGCCACTAAATAAGGTTTATTAGACAAGCTCATTCAGGGCCTTTGGTCTAGAACCTGTTCTAGGATATGCAGCAAGATAGACAAAGAATTAAATTTTAGTTGAAGTGAAGAGAAATTACTACATCATGCTAAAAAATGAATTTTGAAAAATGTCCTTTTCAAAATAAGTATCAATATGAATTTAAATGTCCTTTTCAAAATAAGTATCAATATGAATTTAAAGTCCTTTTAAATTCATATTGATACTTATTTTTTTCAAGCCAGTCATTTTAGAGTTGCTGTTTGGGAAATTATTTGCTTTAGGCATATTTGGTAATCCAATAATTTCACATTCCTAATGGAAAAATATCCTTTTCTCTTTCAGATTTCTTTAAAGTAACATTTGTGAAAATTCTCCTCTGAAAGAATACAAATTTGAGAGTCAAAGAATTTCCTGAAGTTTAGTGAGGAAATCTAGGTCCCATTCCCTAAATTGAGAGTAGTTTTAGTGACCATAGTGGGTTCTATAAGTTCAAACCTGAGTATCCAGTGAGTGTTCTGATTCGTTTTCAGTTGGGCAAGTTTTTCCTAGGATAGGTCTGCTACCTGAGAAACTCCTGGGGTCATTGCTTTCAACCTACTCTCCTTTTTTCTCCCTCAGTTAATCTCAAGAAGAAAATAGAGACAGGAAATTGAGGAAACAGGGCATTTATTCCCCCAACAAGCTGTACATGTGTGCACTGAACAATGCTCAAATACTTTTAATGGCTCCCATTGCCTACCAAATGAAGTATAGTTCTTTTATGTTCAATTCAACATCCTCAACTTAGTTTTTGCTACCTGGAGAAAGCTCCCCATCTCTTTTCCTTGCATATTGAAACCACATCCATCTCTCAAGGTCATCAACTGGGGCATCATTTTCTCACTACAGATGCTACACTGTGTCACTTGTTTCTTCACATCATGGGCAAAAAATTATGAGCAATAGGAATGGAGGATCCTAGTCTAATTAACATGTCTAGCTCTCAAGTAACACAGAGTGAACGGATGAAGAAAGTAAGTAATGTTCTCATCACATTACTCTTGGTAGGCCGGGAAAGTCTTAGGAGGCAGGGTTGCTAGATTTAGCAAATCAAAATACAGGATGTCCAGGTATATTTGAATTTCAGACAAACAACAAATACTTTTTTTTAGTATAAGTCTGTCCCATTAAATATTCACGACATATTTATACTAAAAATTATTCGTCGTGCCGTACTTGGAGAGCAGGGGTTCCCCTAGGCGCCTGGTCTCTTCCTAGCACGTGCTCAGCATCTGTGTAATCGTTAGAACGAAACCCAAACCAGCCTCGCAGTTTCCACAGCTATACCGATGGCAAGGCGGAGCCCCGCGACAAGGCAAGACAGACACCCCGGTTGGAGACCGTCAACCGAGATTGGCCAAAGGATCCGCACTCGGGAGGCAGCTCCACACCATAGGCTCTTCTGCCTCCTCAACAGCCTATGTCTTCCTCCGCCCCAACGCCAGCCCTACCCTCCATCTCGTGACCGGTCGTCATGGGCCGGGGGGCGGGACTGCCCGGCTCTGCAATTGCTTCCTGCCATTGGCAGGGCCTACCATTCATCACGGTAGACTCCGACCATCAGGCTGACGTTGCCCCGGCTACGCCTCTCCCGCCCGCCACGGCGTAGCTGGCGATTGGTGGAGAAGGCGACAGCTGTCCCAGCGGAGGCGACGACGGGGCGGCCTCAAGGAGTCGCAACGAGCCAGAGCGCGTCACGCCCTGGTGCTGCGGTGGTCGCTCGCGTCTTGTCGGCCCGTTCCGTGTTGCCCTGCACTGCCGCGGCCGCCGCGGAACCATGGCTGTGCTCGTCGTGCTGTTGTCCTTGGTGGCGGGTGAGGAACCGGCTGCGGGTGGGGCGCGCTTTAGGAGGCCCTGAGCCTTAGGGCTCAGGGTCGCGGGCGGCTGCGGGTGTGCGGCAGTGGGGCGGGTGCCGCAGTGCAGGCAAGCGGCGGCAGCCTCGCGCCAGCTGCCTCCCTCAGCCTTCTGTCGGGACTGGCCTGTGGCGACCGGGCCTGGCGGGGCTGGGGCCAAGCCAAGCTGGGCTGCGTCGGGGGCACATGAGCCGGCTTCACTCTCCGTCTCTTCAAGGAAGGCGCATCCGCCGGTCTTGCCTCCAGCCTCGGGTCAGCCCGGCCGGCGTCTTCCATCTCGGGAGGCGCTTCAAAGGACCGGAATGCATTTCCCAATTAACTGTTGAACCGCAGCTCTCTGCGAAAAAGGGAAGGCCGACTTCTTAGCTGCCATCAGCTGCTGCATTTCTTTGCATTTTTCTGGTGTCTCCATTTCTAGCAGTTGTCATCAGGGACTGGTGAAATCTTCTCCCCTCCTTCAGCGTTTCAGGATACAAAGTTGGAGGCGGAATAATTGGTTTTATAAGATTATTTCTAAAGGCGAATTCAAAGTACCTCTCAATAGTTTGTCATAGTTCCCAATTTTAAGGATTTGGAAACTAAGATGTGAGTCACGTTCTTAGGGTCACATGTCATATAATGATAGCTTTCTGAGTGGAACCTAGGTTCCCTAGCATTCAGCAGGGGGAGTGCAAGTCAGCTTATATCTGGCCTCTTCCTGTGTACCATGTAATTCATTTAATTTTACAGTAATCCTTAGAAGAGGATGTTATCTTCGTTGTACAGAGTGAGCAAGCCTAAATAACCTAACACCACACAAGTGGTAAGCAGAAAAGCTGCAACTGGCTTCAAACCATGGGACTTTTCTATTACATATGCTGTGGCATGGTAGTGGAATGCTACTACTGTGTGAGAATGTGGGAATGATAGGGACGCAGACTAGCCAACAAGAGCCCAAGTTGAGAACAATTTGGAGGAATAGGGCTCTTCCTCAGTGTGTCGGTTTAAAACCTATAGCTTAAAAAATCAATAGGAGGCCTATGCCTCTGTTGTGTGAAGTGCTGAGAGTCCCACTTTCGGATTGGTGCTTCAGTTCTGCATGGAGGTGTAGACCACTGGATGTTCTTGAAATCTGTAGGTCTTCTCCATCCTTGGAGTGCCCAGTGTTTTGTGCTGATGATAGTTACACTTATTTTCATGTCCCCCAAATGTTAGGATTCTTCTGTTTCTTTTGTTTCTGTCTCTGGAAAGTCATTCTAGTCTATCTAGTAAGAGACTTTGGAGACATTTTTAATTTTTTTTATTCTGCTTTTGAAATTTAAAAATCTTCCATTTGATACTGTGAATTAACTGAACATCTGCTGGAATTCCATGTGTAATGTTATTTTGATTCAGTGAGCTTTAGTGGTTTTTGTTTTGGGTTTGGTACCTGGTTTGGACATGCTTTCCCTAACTGGAGTAGTCTGATCCTGTCAGCTTCTGCATTCCTTGGTCTTGTCAGCTGAAGTTAAATTACTGTTTTCCACAATGACTAAATATGATTTAATGGAAAACATTTTTAAGAGATCAGACTTCTTTGAGAAAAAAATATGTCTTTTAAAATGGTGTTACCAAACCAGAGAGAGACTAGAGAAAGGGAACTAGGATTATAAATACCGTGTCATGAAGAATATTTGAAAAAATTCAGATGTTTAGCCTGGAGAGGAAAGGCCATGGGCAAACACATGGAATTTGAAGGGATGTCATGTTGAAGAAGGATTTGATTTGGTCACTGAAGCCCCATAGGTCAAAAGTAGGACCTATTTATTTTTTCACTTATTGATTCCGTCCACCATTCATAGATCACTGCATAGTATGGTGGGAATTCCCAAAGGGCAGAAGACTTAGCATCTAGCCCAGAATGGGGAGGCTGAGGGAAATTTCCTAGGTGGTGGTAGGGGGATGCCTCACAGGACAAATATGAAAGGTTGGGGTGGGAAGAAAAGGCATTTTCCACAGAACAGCATGTGTAAAAGCACAGAGATATGAGAACAAAGAGCAAATAGTTTGTTGAGGCCAGAATGTATAGGGATTAAGTTGAGAGATCCCAGAAGTAAGGTTGGCAAGGTGCCTTGGATATTATCTTTTGGATTTTGTCTCAAAGGCTCTGGGCAACAAGTGATGGTGGTTAAACTAAAGGATGAATGAACAGATCTGTAATTTTAAAAGGTGATAGGAATGCTAAATCAGAGAGTGGTCTGGCAAGTCATAAGGTGGCCAGTTTCAGCAAGCCTGGTCAGGACGGGAAGAGTATACTGGACATGGAGGGAAAAGGATTTGTGGGATAACCACAAAAAAAAAAAATGTCAACAGAATTCAGTGTTCGATGAGCTGTGGTGCTGAGGAGAGATTTAAAGACAACCAATTCAAGCAGCCGGGTAGAAGATGATGTCATCCTTCAAATTTTGTACTGAAAGGGTCAGAATATAGGAGGAACCTGTGGAAAGATGGTGAATTCAGTTCTGAACCTGTTGAGTTTGAAGGACCTATGGGACTTAAATGCTCAGCAGGCTGTTGGGTGTGTAGGTCTAACGCTCAGTGGAAATCTAGGCTGAAAATAAAAATCTGGGAGCCATCAATGTGTTTTTGGTGTTTGCAGCCTTAGGAGTAGTTGAGCTCAGCCAGGGAGAAAGTTGTAGACTAGGAAAGTGGTGAGAGTCAGGAATGTAGCCCTTAGATCGCCATAGTGTGAAGTTTGCTGGGTGATCTACTGGGATGCCAGAAGAATATACTAGAACTTCCATTTACATCTGTTTTTTAATCCCAGTCTCTCTCTCTCTCTCCTCTCCGCGTCCCGTCCTCTCCCTCTCCCCTCTCCCCTTTCTCCTCTCCCCTCTCCCTCTAATAATGGTCAGATATTTTGTAGAATGTCCCTCAGTTTGGGTTTGTCTGATATTTTCTCATGATTAAATTGTGAAGAATACCACACAGGTATCTCATCCTTTTTTAAACTTTATTTTTGTGTGCTTTGTAATATATTATGAGCATATAGTCTATTGTACTACAAGTGTATGCTGTATAAATAAATATATATATAGTGAGACTACTTTCAAATTTTGTACTGAAAGGGTTGAAATCTAAAAATTCTGGACATCACGGCTCTCAGGGACAGGAAGGGAAAAAAACTAAGGAGAAGCAGCCAGAGGGATTGGAAGAAAAACCAGGGACCTGGGCTTATGAGGGCCAAGGCAGCAGATTTTCAAGGAGGGAGTTGTCAGTATCAGATGCTTTGGGAGGGTAAATAAATTAAGGATTGAAGATTGTCTTTTGGATTTGGTAAGTCGTTTCAGTGTCATGGCGGGGTCAGAAACTGTGGAGTAGGTAGTAAATGTGAAATGAAAATATAGAAAGACAAATGGGCTGACTACTCTGCCAGGATTCTTCCTCTGAAGGGAAACGGAGGCTAGTAGAGCCTAGGATGACCAAAGGAGGTTTTTTTGTGGTCTTACTTATATAATGGGAGCACAGTAGCGTATTTTCACGCTTGAAAGAGCCAGTCAAGAGGGGAAATTTGGTAGTGCAAGGTGTGGCTTCATTTATTCAAAAACTCAACAAATATTTATTGAGCACCAGTGTGTCAGGCGTTATTCTCAGCCCTGAGGATGTTGTGTCAACAAGATAAACTGAAATCTCTGACCTCATGGAGTTTATGTTCTACAGGGCCAACTTTGTATGCCTACAACCATTTAGGCACCTAACTCCTGATAATGTTGTCTGTCCCAGAATAGTGGCTTAATAAACATTAAATGAATGATTTAATAGGTGAATGAATGAAGGTCCCTAAGAAGGCTGAACCAGGGGATTATTTTAGACTGCATCTGAAGGGAGAGGAGATAAGGGTAGGGGGTCATGCAGATAATTGTGGGGAGAAAGCAGGTAGCTGGTGGAATTCCTCTGTTTTCTCTTAAAGCAGGTTATCTGGTGAGACTGAGTCAGGAGTGATAAAACAGGAAGTTGAGAGAAGGAAGCCCATTTCAGTCAATTCAGTACAAAGGAAAACTTTGTTCAAAAGACTACAATGTTGGGGCAATGGAGATGACTGCTGGCAAACTGTAGTGTTTGTAAGTTGAAGTGGCGTCCCCCTTCGTTGGTGTCCCCATTCGGGTAGAGGATGGGTGACTTTCTGTCAGATATCCTGGATATACATGTATGAAGCAGCAGTTTCTTGTATAGGAGTCCACGACTGTAAAGTTTTTCTGAAACTCCAGGCTCCCGAAGAACTGTTGTGCAGGCACAGAAGTGGACTCTAACTATAAACTTGGGACAAAGTAATTTAGTATAACTTTGCTGGGGTCGAGTGAGTATGGCCACATCTCAAAACAGGGCTATCTCCAGATCCAAATATGGTTCTTTAAATGCGTACGGTGCTTGGAAAGTATATGTCTGTTGCTACCCTATTTTCCTTAGAGTTTGCAATAACTTCTACTTTAGTGAACCAAGATGTCTATCAGTTACAAACGTCCATTCTGTTCTGCTAATTTTTCTTAGTCTGCCTTCAGCTAGAACAAGTTGGAAATTCAGGCTCTGGCAGCTGCACTGAATTGAAACTCATAATTCTTCTTGTTGTATCAGCACCATCCTGAGGCCTTTTATTTACTGTCAATACTGTAACAGCAAAACATTTACTGTTGCTTCTAACTTTATTCCCACACTCTGTAAATGGTACTTTCCTTAGGTCAAAGAGAATAACAGTGATGTTTTATTAAGGTCTAATTTCCCATACTAGGCATGAACAAGATTTGTTTTGGACTTGGAGCTTCTTTTCATAGGAACCCGAAAGTTTCCATTAGCCACTATGTGTAAGCTAGACATCATCGGGTTAACACATGATGGGTGAAGAGGCCAGATACTTCATCCTAAGCCTTGGAGGGCTTAAAAAATAGTCTCTTTATTCTCATCCTTTATTTTTTAATCCCGGGCCCACACCCCTAGACTAGTTGACTTTATTATTACAGAATACCTTTTCTCACCCTCTTGATACATCCATTGGAAATGCTATTTTCCTGGATTTTGTTTCTAAAGTCTGAAGTATTTTTTATTCTGACTGGTAACATGTACCCCCATTTGACAGTCCTCATTTCACTAGGTTTGCCTGTGGGATTTAAGGAAAGATATGATATATCCTAAGGCACACTAACCTGCTAAAGTTTTAGAGTGAAATACTAGGAATTTTATAAATTTGCATTTTGAAGAGTGGGTTGATATTAGAAATAATTTAGAGATTTTAAGTTTCTTCTTTTTTAGTCTGTGCCAGGGCTTTGTTTTTTGTTTTTTGTTTTTTTTTTAAATTCTGGAGAAATACAACTGATTTCTAATTCTTGACAAATTGCCACATGCCTATGTTTAAGGGCCATTTGTAGGAAGGCATCTAGATCATTAGGAGAATTCTGTTTCATAGTTGTACCTTTGTTACAAGAGAATGTGTGAACTTAAATTCTTCGAGTGATACCTTGGAAAAGAATCCATAGATGTATATTTAGGATTCGGCATTTTGTCCAATCATAATTTAGTATGCTAAGTCAATGGGGAGTGAGAAACATATTTAATAATTTTCAACATGGATGCAAGATATTTATGATGCTGATCATTCACTTATTAATCTGTTTTCTTCTCAGGTGTTTTGGCAAACGAGTTTAGTATTTTAAGATCACCGGGGTCTGTTGTTTTCCGGGATGGAAATTGGCCTATACCAGGAGAGCGAATCCCAGATGTTGCTGCATTATCCATGGGCTTCTCTGTGAAAGAAGTATGTGTATTTAAAAAAAATATTTGGAGCTACTTCTGAAAGCATTTTTGTTGATTTCTGCTAATAGCCCAAGAAAGCAACAAACAAACATAGGAATATTTGTGGTACAGATTACAAAAGTAAAAAAGCTCATTTGTAGTTGGGGAGATTTTGGATAAGTACTTCAAGCTTGGCTTATGAAACTAAATCCTTATAAATCATTAACTATGTAATAGTTTATTCATAGTAGTGAAGAAGTTCTTTGTGTATGAGAATGCATTTGTCCTATTAATAGAGTGTATAAATTTTTTTTTCAGTTACACATGATAGATTTTTGTCTTAGTTCAGACTGCTATTCCAAAGTACCATAGACTGTGTGGCTTATAAATAACAGACATTTATTTCTCACTGTTCTGGAGGCTGGAAGTCCGAGATTAGAGTGCCAGCATGACCAAGTTCTAGCGAGGGCCCTCTTCCAGGTTGCAGACTATCAACTTCTTTTTGTATCCTCACATGGTGGAGAGAGGGCGAGAGAGCTCTCTGGAGTCTCTTTTGTAAGGGCACTAACCTGTTTTATGAGGGCTCCATCCTTATGACCTAATCACCTCCTTAAGGTCCCACCTCCTAATACCATCACATTGGGGTTTAGGATTGCAACATGTGAATTGAGGGAGGGGGACACAAACATTTAGTCCATTATAATTCATTATGAATGATAAAATATGTATGCATCTTGCCTGAGTTTAGGAAAATAGTGTCAGTAGCTGTGGGATAGTCTAGCACCTTGGTTTCCTATAATTGAGCTGTAACCTATTGTAGTAACTAGCTGTTTACAAGATATAGCAGAGGGAGCCTAGATCCTGTCAGTATGTGAAAGATCTAAAACTAAGGGCTAGAAGAAAGGAGATGTAGTTTGCTCTGTCTTCCTGTCATTATCTCCTCCTATTTTCTAAGTTTGGTGCTTTTGATGTGGTCTCTAGATATCATCAATCACACAAAGGAACTTTCCTCCTAGTTCCTGAGTGCCCTTGAAACAAGAAGCAGTGCATGGGAACTGTCTTTCTGATGGGCCTATGGGAGCAGTCCCTGAGCTCCTAGTGTGAACATGACTGGTTGTTTACATTTAAAGATGAAATGTGTATTTTGTTCTTTACAAACTTAAATTGACTACAAATGGCTGTTAAATAACCTTTAGAAACAATTAGTAAACTAATATGAGTTACTTTCAGCAGGAATTTTGTTTTATTTATAAAGAACTTAGTCTAAAGAGAATGTTTTAATGAGTCTTGCCATGTCATTGTGAAAGAGAAAAGTGATGCTGTAAATCAGGGCAAACAGTGATGAAGGAAGAAAATGTCCATGGTTATATGAAGACAAGAATACTTTGTAATTTGGAATTTGTAAAGTGCCTTTGTTTTGTTTACTTGCCTGCTTTTTTCCATCAAATTTTGACATGACTTACGACTTTATTGTTCAAATCAGTAGAAGCTTAAGAAAATGAGAAAGGTAGAAATCTGCATCCTTGATTAAGAGATTACAATTACTGCCTTAAATAAAACATTTGTTCTACCTGGGAATTTTCATTGCCAGTATCATCCCAGAACCCCCTGACTCTGCTTATTAGATGTTCTGGGGCATGGTTTCCTCAGTTGATAATTAAGCACCCTTTCACGCTTTTCCATGTTTAGGATCTTTCTTGGCCAGGACTTGCAGTTGGTAACCTATTCCATCGTCCTCGGGCTACCGTTATGGTGATGGTGAAGGGAGTGGACAAACTCGCTCTACCCCCAGGCAGTGCCATTTCATACCCTTTGGAGAATGTGAGTATTGTAAAAAGTTAAAGGTTTGCATTTTTAATTTGTCTTGTCAGCTGTCATTGTGAATTGTGTTCTAAGCATACTTCTCTTGTCTTTTTTTTATTCACTGGTAAGTAAAACACAATTTATTTTTTAAAAAATTACATGGTGATTATAAGTTTATTGAGACTTGTCCATTTCCTATGGATGGGAGTACTTTCTAAGGTAAGAGGTATATAAATTGCCTCACTCTCAGAATAGAGGATCGAAAAAAAGAAACTAGTTGAGAGTGTATGTGGCTGACATTTTCTTGGGCATTATCTTGTTACTTTCCCTTTGGATTTTTACTGCATTTTTGTGTAAGAAGGAGACTGGAGACTATTTGGCTGGCTCACTTACTTCTTCACTAGGTCTTCAAGGAGTAAGGGTAACTGAGCTATTGTGAGAGGCCCTCCTTCTTCTGCAAGCATATAGAAGTCACCAAAACAGTTTCACATGTATAACTAAATGTGAAAGCAAGGAAAGGATACATACCAGGTGCCAGATTTGGATAGAAAACTCAAAAGCCAGAGTTGTGATCAGGAGCTAAAGCTGGAATTGTGTTCGCTACAGAAAGCCAGGGTCTGCAAAATACTCTTATTCTTGAAAGGAGGACTAGGGCCACCACAGAGGAGCTGACTCTCATCCTTGGCTGTGGGACCCTTAGATTCCCCTTAAAAAATCAGAACTACGAGCTTGTGCTGTGCTCCACATTTACAGGACACACCCCATATGGACATACCTCCACAGTGTAGGGTTCCTTTGGTTAAAAAAAAAAAAATTTGACTGAGTCAGATTTACAAAGCACTTGGAAGAAAAATGCCAAGCAGGTATAACAAACAATTCATCCCTCTAGAACTACAGATGATAGACTAGTCTCAAAGAGATTTAAAAATACATACATTAAAATTGTGAGAGTTAAAGGAAGGGATAGAAACTGTGAGGCAGCTATAAGACATTTTGATATGTGGTACTTTCATTGATATTCACTCCTAAATATTTCATCATTTATATTGTGATTTCTTTAACCCATGAGTTATTTAGAGGTGTTTAATGTGTGGGTTCTTTTAAAATCATTTTTAATTTTTCAATTTCTAATTTTATTGCATTGTAAGATTGGTCTGTATGATGCTGATTTTTTGGAAATTTTTTCAGACTTTCCTGTGGTCTAGTATAGATTATTTCCAAGCACACATGACATGCTTAGAAAAAAACAACTATGTACTAGGCCAGGAGGCAGATCTCAGCAAATAATACAGAATCTGTATCATATAAACCACCCTCTCTGACCACAATGCAGTTAAATCTAAACACAATAACAAAATGATACCTTAAAAACGTATTTGGAAATGGTAAAAAATATATATATATGTATGGCTTTTTAGGTTTAAAGCACGTTGAACACCCAGTAGCCTAAAGCCAAATCACCACCTAGACATAGTAAAATTGAAGAACTGATAAGGACACTGAAAATCTTAAAAGCTTTCAGAGGAAAGACATTGTCATTACAAAGGAATGAGAGTAGAATGATAGCAGATTTCTTATCTGTTGCCATTAGAGGTCAAAGAGCAAGAACAGAAAAGCAGTAATTTGTATCGTATAAGGCTAGGCTGACAATATTGTTTACATAGTCATAATAATGAAATAATATTGATCCAATGAAAATTATGATAGAACTTTTGGAAGGGTGGAGAGAAATAAAAAGAATGCATGTATGGGGCAGGAGATGGGACTGTGGTTGGTGACGTGGGAGAGCTAAATCCTCATTTTCTGTATTTGACAATAAATAGATAATGTCTAAAATTGAAAAACCAAGATGTAGTAATATAACCATATTATTTAGAGATGGTGGTAACAGAAAAAGGAAACAAAGGATTTGAAAGTGAGGACTTCAGAGAAATGGGAAATGAGGGGAGGGGCAAACTTATTTTTCATAAAAAGTCTTATAGAAAACTATTTGTCTCCTTAAACCATTTGTATACATAACTTTTTTTCTATATAATTTTTGAAAAAAAATTTAAGTCAACAGGAAAAGATAGTTGGAATTGATGCACTGCTAAATAATTAATGGATTGAGGAGAAAATTACAGTGGAATTTTCAAAATTATTCGGAACCGAAAATCAATGAATGTACCATATATTTAAAAAATTCTGGGGTGCAGCTAAAGTGTTAAGAAAAGGGAAATTTATAGCCTTCCAATGCACATGTTAGACAATTTAAAAGATGGAAATTAATGTACTAAAGAAACCAGAAGAATTCAGAGTAAAAGGAAGAAAGGGAAAAATCAAAATCGAAAGGCAGATTTGTAAAAATTATTTTTAAAAATTTTCACAAGATTATGTGATTACGTGATTTCTGTGTAAATCACTGTGGCAGATCCCTTTAAAATAAGTATATAAAAATCCAAAATGCTATTAAGATTTTCATTAGCATACAGTCCAAAACTAAACATTTTAAAACAGATTAGCCTCATTTTATATGAGTAGAAGCTGTGAAAAGAGCGCCTGTTATTGCTTGACCCTGACTGATTGCTCCTAATACTTTTCGTGGCAGTAGGTGGTGAGTGAGATAGAAGGCTCAGAGGACAAAACCCACAAAATATATTTTTTTTAATAGAATGTCTTGGAATTCCACTTAATGAAGCTTCTATTTGATTAGCTAGCTGCTTTCATTAGAATTTCAAGTCATACAGATACAGAAATTCCATTTTCTCCAGGCCAAACAATGCATATACTTATAAGGATAGAAAACAATCACTAGATTTTAAGTAGCTGAGCTTTTTCCTTTTTGAGCTTAGCGATCTGTATAATTTTTTTCTTTTCCTTCACAGTTTAGTGCTCATCTGACTCAATAGTTTCTCTAATTTGATTGCTAGGGAGGTGTTACCTTTGATCTTCAACTTCTCTGCCACAAGTGCCATTTCAGTAGGTGAAATGAAGCTGGAGAGTTTATGTTACATGTTGTTGCGTTCCCTCCAAAGCCTGAGGAGGTGAACTGTGTGATTGCAAAAAGAGAAGTCTTATGGCTGACTCAGGGAGCTAGTGACAGTATGCTTTTACAAGTTTGGAGTCTTTCTCCTTCTTCACTCATTAACTCATTTTAAGAGAATTTTGGAAAGAGTTAATATGCATCTTGAGTAAGAGTAAAAATTGATTTTCTTTCATAGTATGAAATTGAGAAACTTAATTTTGATGGTGAGATTTCATCAGTAAAATTTCTATAATCACATTAATTCTGCCTATACCATGTTAGTATTAATTTGCTACTTATAAACATGAACCTTTTACTAGTAAAGGGAATTAACTAGAAAAAAAAAACACTGTAAGAAATCTCCATTAAAACAAAACTACTACTACTATACTGCTTATTTTAATACAATAATACTGAGAATAAAATAATTTTTGAGGAGAAAATTATTGTAATTTATTGTTAAAAATAATGTGGACCAAAAACAGATCTTTGAGGATGGAAGTCAGAATTTTGGTTACCCTAGCGGGTAGAGGAAGTGGGTGGGGTGGCTTTTAGGGTGCTGTTAATATTCTGTCTTGATCTGGTTGGCTTATATGAGCATATCCATTTGTAAACATTTCTTGAGCTGTTACCCCAAGATTTGTGTACTATATTATATGTATGTTATACTTTAATAAAAATTCAAGAAAAAAAGTAGATTTTACCACAGTTGGTTATTTCAGTTTAATATCATCATCATGTGGTCCTAAGAAAAAGGCTTCAAAATTCTGTGACATACTTTATGCCTTATCTAAGGGTCTTCAGTCTGTCTGAAGACAAATCATACCTCTAATTAAACATTTTTTAAATTTTAAAATGAAAAATGAGGTCTATTTCTCTTTCAACTAAATTTAATTCTTCAGATTCTTCTGACCTCAAATGCAAGTTAATACTTAATTGTAGAATATGCATTCATTGTATTATGTTGTAATTAATTAATTAATTAATTAATTGATTAATATTGAAACCAAATGTATTGCTGCATAAAATACACGAATGGCCACCAGAAAATGATGGTTTGTGCAAGATAGTGTTACATCCTTTGTGTTTGCATGTTATTTCCTACTTACCACATTGGGAGACACACACTCCATTTGGCCCACTACCATTTGGAGGCTGTTTGATCTTCTGTACCCTCAAAAGGGCTCTTTGAGTTTGGATGTAATTTGGGTCTTCTGAATTTCCATAGAAAATGCTGTTGCTTTTTTTTTTTTTTAAGTTTCCTTTTTTAATACTATCTGAAAGATTTTTCTTCCCACTTTGGTTCAGATAATAATTAAGGTCTTACTCTTAAATTTCAGGCAGTTCCTTTTAGTCTCGACAGTGTTGCAAATTCCATTCACTCCTTATTTTCTGAAGAAACTCCTGTAGTTTTGCAGTTGGCTCCCAGTGAGGAAGTAAGTAATACAGTTTTTATTTAAGATGCTTTAAAAAATAAGCTTTCATTATTTAATAGAAATTTAAAACCATTTTTATGAAAAATGCTGTCAGACCTCTGTATATTGGAATTAATCGGTAAAAACATAACTTAAAATTTTTAATTCTTTTTGCAGAGAGTGTATATGGTGGGAAAGGCAAACTCAGTTTTTGAAGATCTTTCAGTAACATTACGACAGCTCCGCAATCGCCTGTTTCAAGAAAACTCCATTCTCAATGCACTTCCCCTGAATTCTCTGAGCAGGAACAATGAAGTAAGTACAGTTATTGAGTGAATTAATATCATTTCTGGTTTTCCATTTCTTGTGTTCCTGACTTTAGAGCAAATGACATTTTAGAAAATGAAAAGTTTTGCAAATTTATTGCTGGAGTAGATTCTTCTTTCCTTTAGTGTAATTGTTTTCTGAATCTCATATTTTTGTGAGTTGAGCTGTAGTAGTAAATAGTATTACATTCTAGTGTGAAGGTTGCCACCAGTTAATCTGGACAAACCAGAAATGACAGTATTTACTTGGTGGCTGGTGGAGCTGTGTGGATCTGATAATGTTGGAGCCTCCATCATTCACTCCCACTTCTGAAGTGTTGTCTCATTTGTCTGTTTCATTCTTGACAGTACATTCAAGGGAGGGACCCACCCTTACTTTTGACTCCTGTTTGTCAGCTTCACCACCTACACATGTACCCTCTAAACCACATGGCATGCCACCTTTGCATGCCACCTTTCTGGCCCCCTCCCCTCTACCTACTATGATTGACCAGTACTACCGTCTTCTTATCCAATGTGGAACAAGTTCAAGGGATGTGAGTAGACTGGGCCATTGGCAGGACCTTGCTACAGTGCACCAGAATATTCTGATGCACTGAGGGAAAACCACTGTAGAGTTTGGGTGCTTTATCATAGGTTTATTGGAAGTATGGCTATTGAGTGGTAGTCACTGTGCTGGGAAATGACCATCACCTATCACCTTTCTATTGGAAAATAATGTTTTATATGCATTTTCAATTGAAACGAACCTACCAAATGAAGGACAATTGTTGCATAAATTCACCTACATGCTTAAAATTTGTAATATCCTCTGCCTTACTTGATAAATGGCAAATACAAGTCTCTGATGCACATTTAAAGTAATGCTCATTTCTTTTTGTTCTCTGCAGGTTGATCTGCTCTTTCTTTCTGAACTGCAAGTTCTACACGATATTTCAAGTTTGGTAAATAGGCTGCTCTAATTTTTCAGTTCCATTTATTTTGGTTGCAAAAGACATTTCTAGAGAATCTTTGATAGTGAAACCAATTGAAAAGTTTCATCAAGTATGTCCTGAATTTACAATCCCATGAAAGTTGAGGAATTAGTGGTGGTATTGGAATTTTGAACTCATCTCATGTTACAGTCAAATTATTTTACATTTCTACTCTTAGGAGACAGTAAATATATCTTCCAAGAATACAGTGCTAGGGTGGGCCACCCTAGCTGCAGCCCTGACTTGGCTGTTGATTACTTGTCAGACATTAAGACTTGACTCCTATACCTAAAATAGAAATAACAGTTTGGACTAATAATGCTGTTGACCAAGTGAGGAAGGGAATAAATCTGCCTGAAGGGTATTTTTTCTGTTTTGGTGAATGATTTTTTTTTTTAAATCCTCATGTGACTGAAATAGAAAAACTTACCTATTTGCTAGCTACTGAAGTTGTTGCCCAAACTTTTTCTTTTTTTAGTGTGGTTGGTTCGGGAATCTGGAAGCATAGTGCTAGGAGCCGGTGAGGTAGTCCAGGAGGGCATGTGGGAGGTTTCTGGTCTCAGCATCAATGGTTCATGTTCTGGGATCAGACTGGTCCAACCATCTGTTCTTTTATACCCTGAGCCATATCTGAAGTTTTTAAACGAAGGAATTTTTTTTAAAAAGCTTTTATTAAATACTTAGGGAGCCCTATAATTGCACTTTAAAAAGAGATTTATGCTGGATTTGTTTTATTGGAAACTCCCATTTAAACCAGCTCCGTTTGCCACCATTTTAGATTATTTGTATATGGTGACACACTGGTGTGGTTCTATTCAGCCTAGTTTAATTAGGCATAAAACTTCAACTGGTCATATTTGAAATTACTTTATTCACTTCCTTTTGTTTGTTATTCTCCTAAGTTGTCTCGACATAAGCATCTAGCCAAGGATCATTCTCCTGATTTATATTCACTGGAGCTGGCAGGTTTGGATGAAATTGGGAAACATTATGGGGAAGACTCTGAACAATTCAGAGATGCTTCTAAGATCCTTGTTGACGCTCTGCAAAAGGTAAATTATGGGGTAAAAGGGGTTGGAGTATGACCATTTCACTTTTAGCTTCTTAATGGAAAACATTTGCCTAGTGAAATACTGTTGATTGAAGTCTTGCTCACCTTCTTTGGAGGACCTATGATTTTAGTGACCACGTATAAGGCAGGTCAAAGGCGTATGTTGGGATGTCTCTAATGCTGGCAGAGGCAGCATAGGAAATGATGGATAACTCCAGCACAATAGAACACAATAGTTTTTTTTTTTTATCGTGGTTAAATGTACATAAAACTTACCATTTTAACTATTTTTAAGTATACAGTTCTGTGACATTAAGTACATTGACATTTTTGTGCCACTATCACTACCGTCCATCGCCAGAACTTTCATCATAACTGAAATTCTGTCCCCATTAAACACTATGAAATAATTAAAGAACACCTAGCATAGTACCAGACATTTAGTAGATACATAATAAATGATCATTTTCTCCTGCTCTTGAAGTTACTCACTTGCAACTCTTCCTCCATTTCCCTTTCCTAATTTCCTTCTCTCAATTTATATGCCAACAAATCCAGGCTCTTCTTAATTTTATTTTGAACATTTGTATGTTGAAGCTTAACAGTTTTTGAATATTTTAACATAATCAGAACCTTTAAGACTTGCCTATTTTAAGACAGTGTATTTCATGAGCCAATAGGTAAGTATATGTTCTGGTTGGTGCACAGAAGCTTTACAAATAATTTCAATAAATATATATTTAAGATTCATAGAGATGTCAATAACTTCAGTTTGCAGATGACATGTATAGTCTTTATGGTGGGAATGCAGTGGTAGAGCTAGTGACTGTCAGATCATTCGACACATCCCTTGTGAGGAAGACAAGGACTATCCTTGAGGCAAAACAAGAGGTAAGTAAATTTTTAGATCTTGCTTTAAAATTGTGAAATTAACTTTTAAAAACCCCACTAAAAGCTCTATCACCTATGGGCAGCATGAATGAGCAGTCAGTAAGTCTAAAAAACAGTTTCAGTTAAAACAGATTTTTTATTCACATAGATATATGTATTTTGCCAGTGATGCTTAGTTCTTTTAGGGATAAAAGTAAATCTGTCAAAGCCGATAAGATAATTCAAATATTGGTATTACAAGGAAACATCAGAAGTTAATGTGAGGGAGTGGTGTGGCTCTCTTAGCCTGGAGACTCTGCTTTTCCAAGAGGTAGGTACATTGTCTTTGTGGTACAGCACAAAATCCACTGTGTGCACTTTTTATAATTTGATTTACTTCTACAATTTTGGGCTTGGATCTTGCTTTGATTTTAATCCTTTAGAGTGTTATAACAAAGGTGATGGCCATAGTCGAATGTGTATGTGTGTGCATGTGTGTATACATTCACATATACAAGAGTAGCACTGTGGCTACCTCAGAACATCGTGAGGCCAAGAACATTATTTACAGTTGGCCTCATCTCTTGGAGCAGATTCTCAATCATTCATAGACACTCCCCTTTGCACCCATACCTTGGTATGCAATCCATACCTTGCTCAGTTTTACTGATCGCAGGGTGGGACTTTGCATAAGACCATCAAAGGTAATTCCTGTTCAAGATAATTTAGACATAACTGCTTTGGGATTGTTTCACTCTAAATTGGAGTGAAAGGACCATGTCAGGCTAGACAACCCGAAAAATTTTCCTACTATAGAGCATCCAGAAATGCTGGATAAAAATAAATACATTTGTGAGTGCATAGTTGATTGCTCAAGTAAGCAAGGGGAATTCTTAAGCAAATAAAGTAGAGGAACTTGAAAATTGTGTAGTAAGCAGGCAGCCCCTAGGGACATTTCTAGTTGGGTTACCAAGAGACTGGAAACAAGGTCTTTGGTATCTGAATGTGGCAAGAGGGTGGAACTGACACCTCCATATAAAGCTAGGACCCTGAAAGGACTGTGTCCTAAGAGGGTGGACTAGAAAACAAGTCTGCCCACCAATAAAGGGAGTCTAAAAAGCAGCTTAAGCTTTGTGTAGTCACAGTAGGTACTGGGAGTGGGAATGTCTCCTAGGGAATTCTTAACTGCAGGACCACCTCCGTGTGAGTTTGAAGCTCAATTTTGTTACCTGCAAGTCCCAGGAAGCCCCAGGCCAAGAAATAAACACATACCCTCATACTCTGGTTCTAGAGTGATAAGACCTGTGATGCCCAGCAGAAGTAAATATAAAACTTCTCTGGCAAGATATACCCTCCACACAAGCGTTGGTGGAGAGGGGACCCCCTACAGTTAGTCTCCCCAAATGTGAGCTCAGAACATTGTAAGACACAGGTGGAGCCAATCTACCATGAGTGCATGGTAGCTAAAGTATCCCATGGCAGAATTAGACTTCCAGGAACTTCAAGTAATAGAATATGGGTATAGGCCATAAAATAACCATTTTAACTGATTAAAAAGATAACAGAGGAGTCAAACAAAGAAAAAGAACAAGATACAGATTTGAATTAATGGGAGACTTTTATTTTTTCATTTTTTTTTTTCAACACAAAAAATGAGAGACTTTTAAATACTAGATTCTTTCAACATTGACCACGTTAGGCCTGGTAGTTTATGTCAGGTGACTCCAGAGAGAAGTGCAGCAGTTTCAACAAGTTACTCTTGTTTGGGGAGTTTGACAAACCAGTTTTACAGAGCTGAATCAGTTTGTATTCTCAGAGGCATCAGGTTGAATTTATGAATTAGCTACTGTAAGGGATAAGTTGCGTTTATTAGAAAGTAGTTTCTGAAATTATTGTACATGTGGTGAGGAGCAAGACTCAGGTGGTGTCACTGGATTTTCTTTACCTATAAGGTAATGAATTAACATTTTACATGTATAATCTAAAATTTAAGATTTCTTTTTTGTTAAACCTAATAGACCAAAATGAACACTTTGAAATGGGAGGTTGCTAGATGTTCCTGGGATTCTATTCTGTCCATACCTCCAGTTTCTGATTCACTGCCTGTTGTCAACTTTCATCTCTCTTTGTCTGCCCCTCAATTCTGTACTGATAGTCTCATCTGCTTCACAGAGAAAAAAGACTTTCAGCTTGAGCTTTCTTTTTAGGGTGATGAAACCTTCTAAAGATTAGATTGTGGTGATGACTGCAACTCTATAAATATACTAAAATTTACTGAATGTAGACTGAGAATGAGTGTGAAAAGAACTCATTTACCAAAAAAAGAGAGAGAGAGAGAGAGGTCTCCCAAGGGCAAAATCCTGTAACGTTTTCTCAATTCTGAGCTCCCTGCATGTAAATGTACATGTCTGTATAGCCATCCTCTTCAGTTGAAATCACTTATTTTCCTTCAGCTTAAAGAGAGGCAAGGGTTTAAGGAAACACTGAGTGCTTGCAGCACGCCAGGTGCTGGGGCTGTGGGGTTATAGTCTCTCCTTTGTACTCACTGCCAGTCCCCCTGCCCTCGTTTCTCCCAGCTCACTAACTCAGCTCCCTTCTTCCCAGCCTGTCCTTCCCAGATGCATCCTACACATGGTCATCAAAGTTTTCTTAAGACAAACCTGATCATGTTACTTCCTGACTGAAATTTGGTCAGTGGCTTCTTGTTGCCCATAGGCTGAAGGCCAGATTCTCTATAGCTTCCCTGCCTCTAGCTTCAACTCCTGCTATTTCCCTACCTTTTTTTTTTTATTCTCTAGCCAAAATGAACTAAGTTTCCTAAACACTGCCTTTGCCAGAAGGGATTACATTTCTCGATGCCTTTGCACAGGCCTGGAATCAACTCCGCCCCCACCAAGGCCCAGAGATCTCTCTTCAGGACAAAGATGTGCTTGACTGAACCATCATTTATTTTCCTTTCT